>NC_067438.1:3091920-3398623 GCF_009764475.1 Pristis pectinata
GGGGAATGTACAACGCCGAAGGTCGTTCAGCCTGTTGTGGCTGCGCTGGTTAGGAAAGAGATCCCCACCTTCCAGTAGACTCCCTGGGTCATGGCGCTTCACGTTGACACCCAGATACAAGCAGGGGCGTGATGAGGGGTTCTGCAGGCAGTTCCAGAACCCTGTCACCTTGGAGCGGACCAGTGGCTCAGCAGGTAGAGCCACCGCCTCACAGCTCCGGAGACCCGAGTTCGATCCCGATCTCCGGCGCTCTCCGTGTGTGGAGTTTGCACCTTCTCCCCGTGACCGCGTGGGTTCCCACCCCCACCGGGTGTTCCGGTTTCTTCCCACATCCCAAAGACAGGTGGGGTCAGTGGGTTAATTGGCCGCTGTAAGTTGCCCCCCAGTGTGGGGGTGAGGGGTAGAATCCTGGAGGAGTTGCTGGGAATGTTGGGAGAAAGGGATTAGTAGGAACAGGTGCTTAATGGTTGCATGGACGTTTGGAGTGAATTCACATTATTGTCACACATGTACAGAGATAGGTGACGTACCCCCTGTAGGTGCGGGTGAAATACCCCCTGTTTGTACAGGTGAAGCACTGTTTGTCAGTACAGGTGAAGTACTGTAGGTACAGGTAAAGTGCTCCCCATAGGTACAGGTGAAGCACTGCCTGTAAGTACAGGTGAACCACTATAGGCACAGGTGAAGCACACTCTGCAGGTACAGGTGAACCACGTAGGTACAGGTGAAGCACATTCTGGCTTCCCTCTCCAATGCCCGGTAATGAAGACTCAGTGTGACAATGGCGGGTGAACAGTCCCGTGCTGAGACACCGCCCTCCCCTCCACGAGTGTCGCCTCCAACCTCTCTCTCCTCCCTCGCAGCCTCCCCAAACTCCCAAGGAAAGAAGAGGGTGACCTGGAGGAAACGGGGACCCCTGCCAGCAGGCGTGGGGTTCAAGGGCAACGGTCTGGTTGTCAGGACGCCGGGCCGCTACTTCATCTACAGCCAGGTGTCCTTCTACAGCCGGGGCTGCGGGGACAGGCCCGTCTTCCTCAGCCACCAGCTGCAGCGGCTCTCCTCCAGCTACCAGGGCCGGCAGACCCTGCTCAGCTCACTGACGTCCACCTGCCAGCACACCCAGCGTGGCGAGACCTGGTTCGAGGCTTCCTACCACGGCGCCGCCTTTGAGTTGTCTGCGGGAGACCAGATATTCTCCGCGGTCAGCCCCAACTCCGTGGCCTTCGTCAACAGAGAGGCGGAGAGGACCTACTTCGGACTGTTCGCTCTGTGAGGAGAGATCTCCGAGACCAGCCCCCCGCGGAGTCTTGGCGATTGGGTCGGTGGGGGGGTGGGGAGACGAGGAACTCAAGGGGGGGTGGGGGCTGATGCAGGAGGTGGGGGAGGAGGAAGCCCCCAATGAGCAGGGCTGGCGGAAGGGTGAGTTGGTGTTGCCCCTCACCTGGGGTCATTAAGACCACGGATTCGGGTGCCCGTTCACAAGACTGTGTTTGTCCCTCGGGCCACCAGACATTCCTTACGGGACCCTCCCTGGACCAATTCCTCTCCAGAGGAATCAGAGAGCCCAGAACTGCTCAGGGAGCAGAGAAGGGCTGAAAGGAGGTTCAACGGGGCTTCCTGTTAACAGACACAGCTACATATGGAAGTTGTGGGCATGCTATGTTGGTGCTGGAAGCGTGGCGACACTTGCAGGCTGCCCCCAGAACACTCTACACAGAAGATGAATTTAACTGTGTGTTTTGATGTACATGTGACTAATAAAGATATCTTATCTTATCTTATCTTATCTTATCTTATCTTATCTTATCTTATCTTATCTTATCTTATCTTATCTTAAGGGTCCATAATTTGTGGGGTTGTGGGGGCAGATACACTGGGGAGATTTAAGGGACTCTCAGATAGACACAGGAATGATAGAGAAATTGGGGGTTATGTGGGAGGGAAGGGTTAGATAGATCTTAGAGCAGGATAAAATGTTGGCACAACATTGTGGGCCGAAGGGCATGTACTGTGCTGTAATGTTCTGTGTTCTATGTTCTAATCAGAGGACATGGAAATAAACTGATTGGTAGAGTTCATACGAGCAAAGGAAGTCACTCGGCCCATCGAGTTCCTTCCTGGTAGAGGAATTCCATCGGTCTCTCCCCAGAGCCCACAAACCAAACTCCCTCAGAGGCCCCCTCTCATTCACAGTTAAAAGCCCTGATTGAGTCTTCCTCAAACCCTCACAGGGAGTGAGTTCCAGATCACCACTGCCCTATCGGTAAAAATATTCTCCCCAAATCCCACCCCGTGGGTCTTGAACCATTCGCCAAGGGAACAACTTCTGTCACGAACCAGCAACAAAAGAAACACACTGAGCATGATTTAGTGTTAAAAACTATTTTATTAATCACTACTTATGATAATACGTAAAATAAAAGTAAAAATGTTAGTATGTTAGAATTCAAGAATGTTAAACCTCGAACGTTAACCCCAAAACTAAACTCTTCGTGTGTGTGTGTGTGTGTGACAAAGTCCAAAACTCCCAGTTCCTGAATGGTTCTTAAAGTTCAGTTCCGCAAGCCATAAGGTGAAACATGAGCAAGGGCTTCTTCAACAACCACCGTTGTCTGAAGATAAGATGTAGATGTAGAAAAACATAGAGAGAGTACATACGAAATCCAAATGTTCCACGATGGAACCCAAACGACACTTCAGTGTTTACTCGGTAGTGACTTCCTCACCCCGAAAAGCATCCGAACCGTGGTCGTCCACACACAAATACCTGTTTCCTTCTACAGGTCAGCAACAAAGTGAACTCCACCGGATTACTTCCAACTTCCATACATGGATTTCAGTGGCAAACACAGTTATTGTTTCTCATCCATCGATAGAGAAAACAAGCAGGCTGGTGTCTCTCTCCCTTCTCTCTCTCTCTCCTTCTTCTTCTGACTTCTTCAACAACGTCATTACGTCCTTTATCTTCTATTGACATAAGCACGCCCCACACACACACACACACACACTCTCTATCTTAAAGGGACTGTCACTGAGTCCGTAACACCTCCCTCTGCTCCACCCCTCTCTGAACCACTCACGGCTTCCATCAAAGATCCTCTCAACTTCCCTCTGCTCCAAGGTGGACGTCCAGTCCAACTCTGGAGCTGAAACCTCTGGTCCCAGATCCTTGCCAGGGGGGAAAAATGGGAAATCTTTTCCGGGATGGAGATGGACAAGTACATCTGGTGCGGCTGCAATTGGATGACCACATCTGCCCGGGGGTGGAGGGAGGCTGATCCAAGATCAGAAAAAGGAATTGGATGAAGTTTGTGGAGAGTTGGGGAAGGAGCAAGGAGCCGAGCTAACTGGGCTGGTCTCCCAAAGGGCCAGACCAGACGATGGGCTGAATGTCCTCCCCCGTGCTGTGTAATCCTATAGTTCAGGAAGATCCCACACCAAAGTGGTGCGGTGGGTAGAGCTGCTCCCTCACAGCTCCAGCGACCCGGGTTCGATCACGATCTCCGGCGCTGTCCGTAAGGAGTTTGCACGTTCTCCCAGTGGCCGTGTGGGTTTCCCCCCAGGGGGCTCCGGTTCCCTCCCACATCCCAATGACCTCTGCAGGGTCATTGGGTTCATTGGTCACTGTAAGTTGTCCCCAGTGTGCGTGTGAGGGGCAGAATCCAGGGGGGTTTGATGGAATAGTGGGGAAAAAGAAAATGGGATTAATGTAGCATGAAAGTAAATGGGTGGTTGATGGTCAGTACAGATTTGGTGGGCTGAAGGGCCTCCTTCCATGTTGTAAAGCTCTAGGACTCTATGACACTCTCTAATTAGGTCACAACTGATCTTTTAACTCAGCACCACTTCCCCCTGTTATCACTGGATTGCCTTAACATCCAAAAATAGCAGGTGAAGCAAGGCAGGCACGGTAGTGTAGCGGTTAGCGTAACGCTATTACAGCGCCAGCGACCCGGATTCAATTCCGGCCGCTGTCTGTAAGGAGTTTGTACGTTCTCCCCGTGTCTGCGTGGGTTTCCTCTGGGTGCTCTGGTTCCCTCCCATATTCCAAAGACATACGGGTTAGGAAGTTGTGGGCATGCTACGTTGGCGCCGGAAGCGTGGCGACACTTGCGGGCTGCCCCCAGAACACGCTACGCAAAAGATGCATTTCACTTTGTGGTTCGATGTACATGTGACTAATAAAGATATCTTATCTTATCTTAAATCTATCAATTTACTCAGCAACGGAATCTCCACAGCTGCCTAGGAAGGAGAATTTGAAAAGCTTCACCATCCTCTGTCTGAAGCAACTTTCCCATCTCAGTCCCATCTTGTGACTGTGACCCCTGCTTATTGAGTCACAGAGTCATACAGCACAGAAACAGGCCCTTTGGCTCAACTTGTCCATGCTAACCAAGATGCCGATTGAAGCCAGTCCCATTTGCTTGCGTTTGGCCTATGTCCCTCGAAACCTTTCCTACCCATGTACCTCAGAGACACAAGAAATTCTGCAGATGCCAGAATCTGGAGCAACACACACAAAGTGCTAGAGGAACTCAGCAGGTCAGGTAGCATCTATGGAGGGAAATAAACAGTCGATGTTTCGGGACGAGACCCTTCATCAGGACTCTCCATAGATGCTGCTTGACTTGCTGAGTTCCTCCTGCACTTTTTGTGTGTGTTGCTACGCATGTACCTGTCTAAGCACCTTGTAAATGTTAATGTACCTGCCTCAACCACTTCCTTTGGTAGTTCATTCCATAAACGGACCACCCTCTGGGTGAAAAAGTCACCCCTCAGCTTTCTATTAAATCTCTCCCCTCCCACCTTAAACCTACGCTGTCTAGTTTTTGGTTCCCCAACCCCGGAAAAAGTACTGCATGCATTCACCCTGTCTATCCCCCTCATTATTTTACACACCTCTATAAGGTCACCCCGCATTCTCCTACGCTCCAGTGAACAAAGTCCCCACCTGCTCAACCTCTCTCCGTAACTCAGTCCCTCGAGTCCCAGCAACATCCTCGTAAATCTCCTCTGCACCCTTTTTAGGTTCAAGCCGACCCTGCCAGGGGAAATGCCATCTCCACCTCCATCATGGAAGTCCCATAAGTTCATCTGTTTCAGTGAAATTATCTCTGGAACTCAAGAAAACCCCATTCTCCTCTTGAGGTTTTTTCTAACAATCTACCCACCACGTTGCCGTCAAACTTTAATACATCGTCAGTTAGGATTTCAAGCTCTGGGCATTCAAGTCAAGCCCTGTAGCAGTGTAGTGTTACCTCCTGGAGACCTTGCAATCAAACGTTTCTCTGCTGGCTGCATTCTCTTTTCGGAGTCAGGAAGTTTTGTGCAGAATTCTGCTGACAGTATCTTTTACACAAGTCATGAATTCTGCAGGTTAACCACCAGAGTGGAGCAGAAAAGAATTGAATGTAAAATGTGTCAACTGAATGCTAAAGATAGGGTGCAGAGGAAACTGCACCTTGCAAAGAGCGTTCCAGATAACTATGACATAGCTATGTGTCATGTTAAAGCACCATTCTTTCTCCAAATATATCTTCAGGAAACAAAAAAACTGCAATTCATGAGACTTTTATTGATCCAATTTCTCGCTGATGCCCCGAAGGTTCGAAGGCCGAAGAGTCTCACTACTCAGCGGTCCAGTGGCACATCAGGTAGAGTCGCTACCTCACAGCGTCAGAGACCCGGGTTCAATCCTACCCTCAGGCACTGCCTGTGTGGAGTTTGCACGTTCTCCCTGTGACTACATGGGTTTCCCAAAGACGTGCGGGTCGGTAGGTTAATTGCCCCCAGTGTGTGGGTGAGGGGCAGAATCTGGGAGGGATTTGATGAGAATGTGGGGGGGGGGGGGCTGATTTATGTAGGATTGGTGTTAATGGATGGTTGATGGTTAGCACAGACTCGGTGGGCTGAAGGGCCTGTTTCTGTGCTCTAATTGCCTCTCGAGTCTACATGAGGGCTAGAATTTGGGGGAAGTTGATGGGAATAGGTTACAGGGAAAGTTAGTGAGGGAGTGAGATTGCTAGTATAGACTTAATGGGCCAAGTGGCTTCCTTCCACATTGGATGGGTACAACAGACTCTGTGGAGGTACAGCTGTGGGTAAACACTGCCCTGCCTCCTCGAAGCCGACAGGCCCTGAGTGGTCCCATCAGGAGATCATTGGACACCGGCTGATTGCTGCTAAACTACAAGGCACGGTCAGACAGACATGAACTGCGCCTCTTTCGCTCTCCAGTGGCCAGATCCGCCTTGGGTGGGCGGTAAACCCGAACCTTCCACACCACCCTGTGGCCAATCACAGGCTAATTCCCACAAAGCTGAATCCATAGCATGGAAACAGGCCCTTTAGCCCAACTCATCCATGCTGACCAAGGTGCCCACTTAAGCCAGTCCCATTTGCCCGTGTTTGGGCCGTATCCCTCTAAACCTTTCCTATCCATGTACCTGTCCAAATCCCTTTAAAATGTTGTTATTGTACCTGCCTCAACCACTTCCTCTGGCAGCTCGTTCCATATACCCACCACCCTCTGCATGAAGAAGTTGCCTCTTTTAAATCTTTCCTCTCTCCCCTTAAACCTGTGCCTTCTGGTTTTTAGTTCCCCTACTCTGGGAAAAGGACTTTGTGCATTCACCCTGTCTGTGCCCCTCAGGATTTTATCCACCTCTGTAATATCACCCTGTCATCTCCTACGTTCCGAGGAATAATTTCCTCGCCTGGCCGAGCTCTCCCTGTGAGTCAGGCCCTCAAGTCCTGGCAACGTCCTCGTAAATCAGTCGGAAGGTAATTGTCCCTCTTGAGATGTGCAGTGACCGGTAGATGCCCCACTTTCAGCTCTGTGAATGCTCTCACTTGACATGGTAAAACCATCAGATCTGAATGGTCATGTCACAAGGCTGATCACAAGCCAACTCCCACATGGCACAACCCAAGGTCACTCAGAGAGTAACCATTTCTCTTTCACTATACCGTGGCCAGTAACACTCCAAAGCCAGGAATAAAATGATTCTCTTTATTTTTTTAGTACAGTTTGTATTTGGGCCTGTGATTTGATGTGGCACTTTGGATTGTACTTGGAGTGTATAGTTCTGTATTCTTACTACACCTTCTTCAGTGAACATTTAAGCTGTTTGTTGAATTCTGTATGTAGAGTGTTGGCCCTCAATGAGAGCTCATAATATTCATGGGAATAAAGTACGGTGGCAGACTGAGTCCTGCCTCTTATTCCCACAGCCCGAGTGTATTTGAGCATAGAGGAGTCACAGTGTGGTGGAAGGGTGGCGACAGACTCTGGTGATTCCAATGTGCTTGAATCTGTTCTGAAAATGAACAAGTGAGAAAGAGAAGTGGTGAGACGGGACCTGGAATTGGGAGAAACTGTTGGTGTCAGAGCAATACTAGGCAAGGAGAATGAGACACACACAGTGAGATTCAATGCTGGGCACAGTGAGTGAGGATGAATGTGAGACTGAGAGACTCAGGGAGTAGGGTACGGTGAGTGTGTCAGTGAGTGTGATAGAGAGTTGGGTCTGGTGAGTGTGTCAGTGAGTGTGATAGAGAGTGGGGTACAGTGAGTGTGTCAGTGAGTGTGATAGAGAGTGGGGTCTGGTGAGTGTGTCAGTGAGTGTGATAGACAGTGGGGTATGGTGAGTGTGCCAGTGAGTGTGATAGAGAGTGGGGTACGGTGAACGTGTCAGTGAGTGTGATAGAGAGTGGGGTACGGTGAGTGTGTCAGTGAACGCGATAGAGAGTGGGGTACGGGGAGTGTGTCAGTGAGTGCGATAGAGAGTGGGGTATGGTGAACGTGTCAGTGAGTGTGATAGAGAGTGGGGTACGGTGAGTGTGTCAGTGAGCGCGATAGAGAGTGGGGTACGGTGAGTGTGTCAGTGAGTGTGATAGAGTGTGGGGTACAGTGAGTGTGTCAGTGAGTGCGATAGAGAGTGGGGTACGGTGAGTGTGTCAGTGAGTGTGATAGAGAGTGGGGTACAGTGAGTGTGTCAGTGAGTGTGAGAGAGAGCGGGTCTGGTGAGTGTGTCAGTGAGTTTGATAGAGTGTGGGGCACGGTGAGTGTGTCAGTGAGTGCGATAGAGAGTGGGGTACGGTGAGTGTGTCAGTGAGGGCGATAGAGAGTGGGGTACGGTGAGTGTGTCAGTGAGTGTGATAGAGAGTGGGGTACGGTGAGTGTGTCAGTGAGTGTGATAGAGAGTGGGTTATGGCGAGTGTGTGTCAGTGAGTGAGTGTGAAAGTATGAAGCACAGTGAGTGTGAAAGAGTGTGAGAGAGTGAATGGGATAAAGAGAGAGTGAGATACAGTGAGTGAGACACAGTGAGTGTGATACAGAGTGAGTGAAATAGAGTGAGTGTGGTAGTGAGTGAGAAAGAGAGAGAGTGAGACAGAGTGAGACAGTGAGTGGGAACAAGTGAGTTATGGTGAGGGGGTACAGTGAGTGAGACACTGAGTGTGAAAGAGTGAGTGTGATGGAGATTCGGTGAGTGTGATCCCATCAGTGAGACACACTGATTGAGCGACAGTGAGATCCAGTGAAGGTGATGCAGTGAATTACAGTCATTGACAGTGAGTGTAGAAAACACACAACAGTGAGGAGGAGAACTATCATGTGTGAAGCAGTGACAGAGGAAGCGTAGTGAGAAACAAGGTCAACATTTGTCCGATCATAAGCAATAACTGCACCGTTTGCCAGTACAAGTAAACTCCACAGCAGTTGAAGGAATCTAATATTAGACCCAGCAGCTCTACTTTGTTAGGAGTTTGAGGGGATTCAATATGTCACCAAACACTCTTACATGTTTCTACAGATGTACGGTGGAGGGCATTCTGACTGGTTGTGTCACCACCTGGTACGGAGGCTCCAATGCACAGGATCGCAAGAGGCTGCAGAGGGTTGTAGACTCAGCCAGTTCCATCATGACACAACCCTCCCCACCATCGAGGACATCTTCAAGAGGCGGTGCCCCAAGAAGGTGCCATCCATCACTAAGGACCCTCACCACCCGGGACATGCCCTCTTCTCATTACCACCATCGGGGAGGAGGTACAGGAGCCTTAATACCCACACTCAACGAATCAGGAACAGCTTCTTCCTCTCCGCCGTCAGATTCCTGAACAGTCCATGAACCCATGAACACTACCTCATTATTCCTTTTTGTTTTGAACTATTTATTTATTTTTTAATTTATAGTAATTTGTATGCCTTTGCACTGTACTGCTGCTTCAAAGCAACAAATTTCATGTCACTTAATTCAGTGATAATAAATTTAATTCTGATTCTGAACGCCACAAGTCAAAGCTAAATTTATCACCTGCTCAGAGCATGTGACGCAAGGCAAATTTCGACCCATGAGAGAGAGAAACATGGCGAAAGGGGAAGAGAAACAGAGGAAGAGTCACTGAAAATCAAAAACTTGCAGTGAAATCCAAAACGAAAACAGAAATGCTGGGAACACCCAGCAAGTCAGGCAGTATCTGTGGGGGGAGAAACAAGCGTCAATGTTTCAGGCTGAAGGCCCTTCACCAGATGGAAGGAAACAAGTTTGTTTTAAATTGCAGGGAGGGTGGAGGGGGTGGGGTTTGGATGGATAGGACAAAGGAAATGTCTCTCATGGGAGGAGACAAGGATTGCGAAGGTGATTCTGCTGTGTGTGGCTGATGCAATAGGTGGTAATGCAGGTCTGAGCTGTGGGTGAGACCTAAACCCAAGAGGGAAACATTGGGAATGCCCAGCAGTTAATATTACAGATCCGTTCCCTTACAGCAGAACTGATTGGTGCTGAGAAGAACAGGGAAAGCAAGATATCTGTTGAATCCAGCACTTGAGTCCTACAGGCTGCAGACAGAAGATGAGGTGCTGTTCCTCAAGCTTACAGCATGGAAACAGGCCCTTCAGCCCAACTCGTCCATGCGCTGGACTCCACCAGAGTACTGGGTGCAGTTCGGTTTGCCCCTATTACAGGAAGAATGGGGAGGGTGCAGAAGAGGTTCCCCAGGATGCTGCCTGGATTAGGAGGGGTTGGGCAAACTTGTGTTGTCTTCTCCGGGAGGCTGAGGGGAGACCTGATCGGTCTATAAAATTATGGGAGGCACAGATAGGGTGGAGAGTCAAGGTCTTTTTCTCTGGATGGAAATGTCAAATACTGGAGGTCAGAGGTTTCAGGGGAGTGGGGGGAAGTTTAAAGATTTACGAGGCACATTTTTTTACACAGAGAGAGGTAGGTCCCTGAAATGTGCTGCATGGTTTATACAGATACAACAGCAGTATTTAAGATGCATTTAGACAGACACTTAAACAGGCAGGGAACGGGAGTATATATAGACTGTGTGCTGGAAAATGTGTCCTTTAAATTGGCATCATGGTCAGCACAAACATGGTGGGCCGAAGGGTCTGTTCTGTGCTGTGCTGTTCTGTTTTCTATCAGATGCAGTCTCACCAGAGCCCTGTGTTTCATTGGGATGTCTTTATTCTTGAAATCGCTTCCTCTTGCAATAAAGCAAAACTTGCTTTCTCTTCCTGCATTACTTTTTCTGTTTTTACTACCAACTGGATGACCTCAGATCCTTCCACATTGTTTTCCATCTGCCGTATCCTTGCCCATTCAGTCAGCCAGTCGATATCCTCCTGAAGCCCCTCTGGTTCTTCCTCACAACCCCGGAACAAACTTGGATCAAAAAATCAAAAGTCGAGTTAATTGTCATCTGCACAAGTCCATGTGTGCACAGGTGCAATGAAAAACTTACTTGCAGCAGCTTCACAGGCACAGAGCATCAGATAAGCAGCATTCACAAGAAAAACATAAATTAAACATAAATTATACCCACTTTTTATGATAAAGATCACACTTAGAACAAAAAAAGTCCATTTTAGTGCAAAGTGATCAAAGTTTTCATAGTGCTCCTAAACTGTAGTGATTAGGGTTGTGCCAGTCGGTTCAAGAACCGAATGATTTAAGGGAAGTAGCTGTTCCTGAATCTGGTGGTGTGGGACTTCAGGCTGCTGTACCTCCTGCCAGATGGGAGCTGCGAGAAGATGGCACAGCCCGGATGGTCAGGATCTCTGATGATGGATGTTGGATATATTACAGATGAAGGGTCCCAAACCAAAACGTCGACTGTCTGTTCCTCTCTACTGATGGTGCCTGACTCGCTGCTTTTTGCCTGTTGTTTTGGATGCATTACACTTGTTCCAAATCAGATGATGAACTACTGAAGCCTCAGCACTTCACTAGACACAGCTTCCCAGTCTGAAAATAACTTCTTTATTCCCACTCCCTGTTTTCCGTCCGATGCCCAGAACTCATTCCACACCAATGAATTACTCCCAATACTGAGCGCTCGACTTTTGTTTACGAACCCCTTGTTTCGCAACTTAACAAAGACCTTCTGAAAACCCAAATACACAGCAGCCGGTGCTTCCCCTGCTAGTTATAATCTGTGAACCTCTAAAAAACTTATCAAATGCATTTTCACTTTCATGACTCCATGTTGACTTTGCTAATCAGACGATTATTTTCTAAATCTTCCGTTACCACTTCCTTAATAATAGTTTCTAACATTTCCTCTACTACTGATGTCAGATTAGCTGGTCTGTAGTTCCCCAGATTTTTTCTCCCTCCCCCCACCGCACTCGCCCCCCCCCACCCCCCCGTTCCCTTTCCAAACCAGTGGGTTACATTTGTTCCTCCTCAGTCCACAATGGATCTCTGGAGTTTTGAAAGATAACAAGAGGTAATTCCTTTATCTCCATGGTCTCCCCTTGAGAACCTTGAGAAGCTGGCTCATCTGCTCATGGAGACTTATTGGCTTTCAATCCCTTTAATTTGTCCATTTCTTTGTTTTTCCTGATACTAATTTCCTTCAGCTCTGCATTCCCTCCAGACCTGACGTTTGGGACGTTTTCTGGGAGATGGATGAAAATTCCACGTTTATTTTTCTCCCCAGTTCTTTATTCCCACTGCAATTTCTTCTGCAACAACACACAATCTGCCGGAGGAACTCAGCGGGTCGAGCAGCATCTGTGGGGGGAGAAGGAACTGTCGATGTTTTGAGTTGGGACCCTGCTTGAGTGGAGAGGGGGAGGTGGCCGGTGCACAGAGGAGAGGGGGAGCAGTGAGACAGGGGTCTGAGGTGACTGGTGGACTGAGCAGGGGTGAAAGATAAGATAAGATAAGATCTCTTTATTAGCCACATGTACATCGAAACTCACTGTGAAATGCATCTTTTGCGTAGAGTGTTCTGGGGGCAGCCCACAAGTGTTGCCACGCTTCTGGTGCCAACGTAGCACGCCCACAGCTTCCTAACTCGTACTTCTTTGGAATGTGGGAGGAAACCCATGCAGACACGGGGAGAACGTACAAACTCCTCACAGACAGCGGCCGGAATTGAACCCGGGTCTCTCATGCTGTAAAGTGCAGACATGTTGCAGCAGGTAGGGGAGGAGAGCAAGGGTGGAGTTGGGAGACAGTGGCAGGTGATGGAGGCAGACAGAGAGAGAGTAAAAGGCTTGCCTGTGGTCTTCCACCCCTCCTCAGTCCACCAGTCACCTCAGGCTCCTATCTCACCACTCCCCCTCTCCTCTGTATACTGGCCATCTCCCCTCCCCACTCAAGCAGGGTTCCAACTCAAAACATCGACAGTTCCTTCCCCCCCACAGATGCTGCTCGACCCGCTGAGTTCTTCCAGCAGATTGTGTGTTGCCCCATATTCCAGCATCTGGAATCTCTTGTGTCTCTGTAATTTCTTCTGCCTCCATCTGCAAGGCACCAATAATAACCTCTGGTCATCTTTTTCCTTCTTACACATCTGTATAAGTTTTTGCGGCCTGCTTTCATATTACTGAATACATTACTCCCGAGATCGACTTTCCTTGGACAGTTTATTGGTCCTTGTTTCCCGCATTCTGATTTTCTTTCCCATTCCTCAAGCTTCCTGCTCTGTTTGGCAAAACAACTCCACTTAGTCTCAGCGGGACTACTTTTCCAACTGGGTTTTGTGCCTTAATGAGCCGTGTATTGATTGTATACTGATAATAATCATCCTCTAAGTGTCAACTATTGCTTGTTTCCTGTTTTAACATCTAGTTCTCCAATCTACCATAGCCATCTCGCATCGTATACCAATGAAGCTTGTTTTTTATAGATCTAAGATCCCAGTATGAGGTTGAACTTAATTACTTTTGATCTTTATAGAAAATTCCACCATATTCTGCTTGGTCTCCCCCAACCCCATTTAATCATCAGATCATTCACTAAACTGGCACAATACCAGATCTCTAATCACAAGTCCCCTCATTAGTTCCTCAACAAACTGATTTCGGGAAACCAACAGTTAACACCGTCAATGAACCTGTCCTCCAGGTCGAGCCCCTGCCTCACAGCTCTGGCGACCGAGGTTCGACCCTGGCCTCGGGTGCTGTCTGTGTGGGATTCTGCACGGTCTCTCTGTGACTGTGTGAGTTTCCCCCGGGTGCTCCGGTTTCCTCCCACATCCCTAAGATGTGCTGGTTGGGAAGTTAACTGACCACGAGTGCGTCGGTGAGTGTTAGAATCTGCGCAGTGAGAATATGGGGACAATCAAATGGGTTAGTGTAGGATTAGTGTAAATGGTGTGCTTGATGGCCCGCATGTACTAAGTGGGCTGAAGGGCCTGTTTCCATGCAGTGTGACTCTATTTCTGATGCTTTGGTTTACACAGTCTACATGCAAAGTGTCCTGTGATTACAGTGTTGTCCACATCACATGCACCTCCAACCTCATGACCGATACATTGCAACTACAGACTGGGGCCCTAGAGGTAACTCCCACCACGTTGTTCTGCCCCGTGGGGTCCCTCAGCTCCACCCCAGTTGGTTCTACTTCGAGATTTTCTGACCTGTGATCCTTTTTCTCTTTTGCCCTTCTCCCTTTACTGTCAAGACTGGCACCCCATCCCTGCCACCGCACCCCCCACCCTCCATTCACCTCTTCCAACAGTTAACCGTCCTGGGATACTGACTTCCCAACCTTGCTCACTTTGCAACCACATCACTGTATTAGCCATTGGATTGGGCCCATTTATTTCTGGTAATTCATCTGTATCTCAAATGTCGCGTGCATTCAGATAAGGAGATCTTTATCCTCTGTTCCTGCTCTAATTGGAACTTTCCATGCCCAAATCTTTGGCCTCATGTTCAGAACAGACATTGCGGGCCGAAGGGCCTGTTCCTGTGCTGTACTGTTCTATGTTCTACGTTCCTTCTTGGCAGGTTTGCTCACATTAACCAGTTTCCTACCATACACTCTCCATCCTTTTTCTGTGACCTTCCAAAATCTGGAGCTCATCCCCACTACTTATCTTAAGCCATATCTAGAGCTCTAGTTATATGATTCACTGGGACACTGGTCCCAGCTCGATTCAAGTGAAGTCCATCCCAGTGGAACAGCTCCCCAATGCTCCATTTCTCACACACTGAACTCTACGTCACCAACTCAGCTCTCTGATATATTTAGCCAAAGTTAATTTGCATGTGGTTCAGGTAATAATTTCGATCCTCACAGTTTGGATGCTGATTGCCCACACTCCTACCACTTATGTCACTGGCTCCCACGACAACCAGATCTTTCCCCTCCCACACCATGCCTAACTTGCTGGCCTTCACGACACCAGCGATGCATCACTGCAAGTTCCTCTGGAAATTATTAAATAGGTTGTGTTTCTGCGGTCCTCTTGCCAGCACCCCGCACCCCAAAGCGCCGTACGGCCAATGAAATATCCCCCAAACACAGTCCAAGGGTGAAAGATGGCCGCCATGTTGTGCACAGCAAGATCCCACAAATAACAGGGTAGTGGTGGGGGAAGTGGGCGGTGGGTGTTGAGTGACCAAGTATTCAGTTGTGGCCCTTTAAGGGTCAGGAGGGACACAAGAAGGCGGGAGGAGGAATAGACCACTCGGGCCCTTTAATCCTATCCCACCATTCACTCCCATCATGGCTGATCTGCCCCAGGTCGCCTCTTCTGTGCAGCACATGTCACCCACCCCCCTCATCTTCCCCCAAATTTATTTACCTCCTCTTTAAATACCCTCCAGTGATCCTACCTCCACAATCCCAGCGAGTAAAGAATTCCAGAGATTCACCTGTGTCTGGGGGAATGGGACGCACTCCCTCTGTGTGTGTGTGTGTGTGTGTGTGTGTGTGTGTGTGTGTGTGTGTGTGTGTCCATCAGTGCCCTGGCACCCCCCGGACGTCCAGGCCCCACTACAGTGTGAGTGACGGCCCCAGTGCATGCTGTTGACCCACGGTGCCTGATTAAACCACAGTTTAACGTGCCCCGGGGGACTCTTTTTGTTTGCAAGCGGCGTTTGAACGCACCGTCGAAACGCTGAGTCTGGTCCGCAGATCAGAGAGGAAGCTAGGGGGCGGGCCGGGAGTTACATGGGCAGCGGGGCAAGCCACATTTCCATTCCGCCGAGAGCTTCCCTTTCCGATTACATCACGCCTACCCGTAGGTTATTCCAGAGCCCCCAGCATATATAGAGCGGATCGACTGAGACCCAACAGATACACACACATACACTCGGAGAGAGATACCTCACAGGAGCTTCGACAGATACCGGGATCATGAACCAGGACAAGATACAGATGGACCCTGAGAGCGGGAGAGTGCTGTTGGTCAGGGAGCCGAACAAGAGGACTTGCCTCTGGCAAGCTCTCTGCGCCGTGGCCGTGCTGGGCTTGGTCGCCGTCACCTCTTACCTGCTGCTGTCTCAGATGAGAGTGCTCCCAACGCAACAGGTAGGTGCCCGTGTGTGAGTGTCTTCGGATCGTTGTCCCCCGGCGGACCTCTTGCTTGAAGCGGGTCGGGGTTCGGGTTACCTGGAGGTCTGGGGTTCACTTCACCTTCTCATCCGCCGCTGTTTCCTTTGCTTACAGGACGAGTCAGGGGGCTCGGAGCCGGCAGCGGAGAGGTTCAAGGCCAGCAACGGTAAGTGTCCCCTCCACGGGCAGTCTCCCCCCTACCTCCTTGCCCCTCACACTCTCGCTGAGTGCCGTCTCTCTCGCCCTGTCTCTCGCTTTCTCTTTTTCTCTCTTGCCGTCTCCCGCTCTCTCCGTCTCCCGCTCTCTAACTCTCTTGCCCTCTCTCCCCCCTCTTCTCTCCCTATCTCCTCTTCTCTTCCCCTTCTCTCTCTCTTCTTTCTCCCCTCCCTCGCCCCCTCTTTCTCCTCTTTTTCCCTTTTTTTTACTCTGCTCCCCTTTTCTCCTCTTTTTTCTTTTTTTTACTCTGCTTCTCCCCTTTTCTCTTTTTTCTCTTTTTTTACTCTGCTTCTCCCCTTTTCTCTTTTTTTTACTCTGCTTCTCCCCTTTTCTCCTCTTTTTTTACTCTGCTTCTCCCCTTTTCTCCTCTTTTTTTTACTCTGCTTCTCCCCTTTTCTCCTCTTTTTTTTACTCTGCTTCTCCCCTTTTCTCTTTCTTGCACCCCTCTCTCACTCTCGCTCCTTTCTTGCACCCTCTTCTCTCTCGCTCACTCCTTCGCCCTGTTTCTCCCTCCGTCTGTTTCCTCTCCTCTTGCCCCCTCTTTTTTCCCCTCACCTCCACTCACACTTCCGCTTTCCCCTTCCAGATCTGGAACAGTTCATGAAGCAAGTTGGGGGCGCGGAGAGAGCGAAGATCGCGGCTCACCTCACAGGTAGGAGACTGCTGGCGCCAGCGCTCGGCGGCTGGGAAGGGTGAACAGCAAATCTGGTAGTGCGGCTGGTCGAACCGCTGCCTCACAGTTCCTGAGACAGGGGTTCGATCCCGACCTCCGATGCTGTCTGTGTGGGGAGTTTGCACATTCTCCCCGTGACTGCCCCGGGTTCTCTTGCCCCCCCCCCACCCCGACCCAGGTGCTTCGGTTTCCTCCCACTTCCCACAGAAGTGCGGGCTTGGTGGGTTAATTGTTTTGTAAGTGAGCGGTAGAATCAGGGAGGGGGGGGGTGGGGGAAGATGATGGGAATGTGGGGAGAATAAAATGGGATTGCGTTGGTGTCAATGGTGCTTTGATGCTCAGCACTCACACGATGGGCTGAAGGGCCTGTTGGCATGCTGTATGACATCACTGTGATGCCCCATGCAAGAGAGGACCGGATGAGTGTGCTCTGTGCTGCTGGTGTGGGCTGAGTCCAGTTGGTCGGCCACTGCTGTCCACCTCTCATAGAACATAGAAGACTACAGCACAGTGCAGGCCCTTCGGCCCACAATGTTGTGCCGACGTTTTATCCTGCTCTAAGATCTATCTAACCCTTCCCTCCCACATAGCCCCCTATTTTTCATTCATTCATGTGTCTATCTGAGTCTCTTAAATGCCCCTAATGTATCTGCCCCCACAACTTCTGCTAGCAGTGCGTTCCACGCACCCAACCACTGTGTAAAAAAAAAACAACTTACCCCTGACATCCCCCTTATACCTTCCTCCAATCACCTTAAAATTATGTCCCCTCATGTTAGCCATTGTGGCACTGGGGAAAAGTCTCTGACTGTCCACCTGCAACATTTGGTCCATGCTAGAAAGCTATAACAGACCAAAGGGAGCTCGAGTTGGGAAGGAAAATGTGACTTGAGGCCATCCCATGCTAACGTCCTCCGTCTCTCCCACAGCGTCACCAACCATCAGAGGCAAGGATGTGGTCTGGCAGAAAGACACGGACTCCACCTTCACCGAGGGTGTCGACTTCGAGAACAACGGCCTGGTCATCAAGACCCCCGGCCAGTACTTTGTCTACACCCAGGTGGTGTTTCACGGCAAAGGCTGCCGGAATGAGGCCACCTACCTCAGCCACAACGTCTCCTCGCTCTCTGTCAGCTACCCGGAAGAAAACCTGCTCCTGAAGGCCACCAAGTCGGTCTGCCACTATGGTCCACACCAGCAGCACTGGTACAAGACCTCCTACCAGGGGGCCATCTTCCAGTTTGAGGAGGGAGACCATATCTTCTCCAGGGTCAACGAGATGGTGGTGCGCTATGTGGACAGTGCTCAGGGAAAAACCTTCTTCGGAATATTCGCCTTGTGAGGAACCTGGTGAATGGCAACTGGTCAATGTTTCCAGACTGGAAGGCAGCAAACACTGAATGGGGCATATTGTCCTATAGAGCACGTTCTGGACATTCCATGTCATGTCTGAACTCTCAAGATAAGCTGATTGTTTTCTGTTTTATGGCACGGTATTTATTTTATATTTAAATATGTTTCTCTTATTGAATCAAGTACTCCTCAGGGAGAATATAAGTAGACAACCCCAAGAGGTAACAAGTGAGGTATGGGGTCTGATATTCAGACCATTTAGCTCATGAGGCCAGTTATTGATCCTTGTGGGGTCTGGCCAATGCCTTATAATATCTGTGAGGCATATCTGGTACATCTATGTGGGTTCTAAATGGTTAAGGCTCTGAGCTTCCAGATTGGTGAGAAAACTCAGTCAAACTCCCCACAGTCAACTTGCTTTCCACACTTCCAATCTGACTGGTCACCTTTTTGGGGAGGAAGATGTAACTTTTCTACACTGTGACTGGTTACCACCTCACCAACAAAAAATAATTTATTCTGTGAACAGTATGAATCAGCTCCCACACAAAAGTACCCAGCATTGAATAATTTAGCCTGTTTCGTGTACTGGGTCTTTTTGAATGGGATGTGATCTGCTCGTCACTTAAGTTGAACATTGGGAGCTTTCTGGGTTTCTGGGGAGTTTCAGTGGAGACACCATGTTCTCTCAGCTACCTGAATCACCCACTCACCAATCTGCAGGCAGAGAAATCATTTAGTTTCATCCAGTGACAATTTCTACGCAAAGCATTCCACTGTTCCACATCAGCTGTGGCAGAATATAGGACATATAAAAATATTACATCTGTTTTAAGGATGTCTATAAATGTCAGTGTCTGTCTTGATGTCTCATGCTGGTTTAAGTTTTATTTATTTATTTTATTTGTTATTTATATTATAGTTAATAAAATTATTCTAAGATTGAAATGCTTTTCATTGAATTATTTTATGGTGGTTTCCCTGGGCTGTTGAGGGAGGAAATGATGTGTCTGTTGCCTGGGATTTGGGTGCAGGCTGCAGCAAGGAGAGAAGGGAATCTGGGTGAGGGAAACTGAGGCTCAGGGGGGTGATGTCACCAGCTGAGTAATCCAGAGCCTGGCCTGAAACTCCAGGGACGCGAGTTCAGATCCCACTCTGCCGTGGAATGTAAATACAGTGAAATCAATGATCTGGATATCTTTATAAAAGGTTCACCTTATTAACAGTGACAATGAAATGACCAGGTACATTTAAACACAAACTACCTGATTAATTTCCTTTGGGGAGGAAACCCGCCCTTCTTATCCAATTGTTGCTCCCACCCTAAGGATGTTTAACTGCTTGTGAAACGGGAGAAAAGGATAGTACTGGACAGATGCTCTAACATCAACCCAGGCGCTGCATTAAGATGGGGCAGTTCACTCCCAGTTCTGCTACCTTTGCAAAGTCTCCCTCACAAACCTCTGGGAGCTGGTGCCTGATGAAATCCTGCAAACATATGCAGCCACATCAAATGTGCTCTGCACTCAACGTGGTTGTGATTGATCTGACTAACTACTCTGCCTTCTCATCAGCCCCTTGTCTGTCTGTCCACCTCAGCCTCAACCACTCAAAGATTCCATTTCCGCCGCCCTTGACGAAGAGTCGCAAAGACGCATCATCCTCCGAAGGTGGAAGTTTCTGCTCATTTCTGTCTTAAATGGATGACCCACTACTGTTCAACGGTGACCTTCGATTCTAGATCCTCCCTCTAGAGGAATCAATGTCTCTATATCCATCCTCGAAGACTTCAACGTCACAATCAAGTCCTCCCTCGCTCTTCTAAACTCCCGCATGTACAAGCCCAGCAAGTCCAACCTCTTCTCATAAGATGACCCAGGGATCAGTCTAGTAAACCTTCTCTGAGCTGCTAATGCATTATCCTTCCTTAAGAAGGCCAGTGGTACTTCGGATATGATCTAACTATTCCCTATGGAACTGAATCATAACCTCCCTACTTCTATTTTCCATTCTCCTCCCAAGAAAGGACAACATTTTGTTAGATTTCCTGTCATTTGCTCTGCCCAGCCTTATGTACCAGGATACTTAGTTGCCTCTGTATCTCAGAACTCTGAAACCTCTCATCAAATGTCCTTTTTTAAAATAAAATTCCCTACCAAAATGGATAAATTCATATTTCCCCACAATGTACTCCATTTGCCAGACCTGTGCCACTCACTTAACCTATCTATAATCTCTCTGTAGCCCCCTAATATCCCCTTCACACTTTCTGACCCATCACTGGGCAATCAGCACATTTTTGGAGGCTTCAACCAGGTCATTTATATAAATTGTAAAGATGTTGAGGCCCAACACTAATTCTTACATGGAGTCATAGAGCACTACAGCACAGAAACAGGCCCTTCAGCCCATCCAGTCTATGCCGACTTGATCCTCTGCCTAGTCCTATCTACCGGCACCCGGACCATATCCCTCCAAACCCCTCCCATCTATGTACCTATCCAAACTTCTCTTAAATGTTACAATTGAACCCGCATTGACCACTTCCACTGGCAGTTCGTTCCACATTCACACCACCCTCCGAGTGAAGAGGTTTCCCCTCAGATTACCCTTATATATTTCACCTTTCACCCTTAACCTACGTCCTCTAATTCTAGTGTCACCCAACCTTAGAGGAAAAGCCTGCATGCATTCACCCTATCTATACTCCTCTTAATTTTGTCTACCTCTATAAGACCTCCCCTCATTCTCCTGTGCTCCAGGGAATAAAGTCCTAACCTATTCAACCTTTCCTTGTAACTCAGGTGCTCAAGTCCCGGCAACATCCGTGTAAATTTTCTCTGCTCTCTTTCAAGCTTATTGATATCTTCCCTGTAGGTAAGTGACCAGAACTGCACACAATACTCCAAATTTGGCCTCACCAGCGTCTTGTAAAACTTCAACATAACACCCCAACTCCTGTACTCAGTGCCCTGACTTACGAAGACCAAAGTGTCAAAAGCTCTCTTTATGACCCAATCTGCCTGTGACGCCACTTTCAAGGAATTATGGATCAGTATTCCCAGGTCCCTTTGTTCTACCACACACCTCAGAGCCCTACCATTGACTGTGTAAGTCTTACCCATCTTGTCATCTAAACAAAAGACCTATTTGTGCCTACTTCATGAGTTTATAGCCTGGAATTCAAATTCACGGTCAGAAGTTCTGAGAGAGGCATCAGTTGATTGGGAATCTGAGAGAATGTCTCAGTTAATGGGAATCAGAGAGAGGGAGCAGTGAGTTGGGCATCTCAGACAGCAGATCAACAGATTGGGAATCTGGGAGAAGGATTGCTGGGTTGGAGTCTGCAGGAGGCATTTGTTATTCGAGATCTGTCTGAGATGCTAGGAGATCTCGGTGTAACCCGAAAGTTGCTAGCAGATGCACCTCCTGTCAGAACCAAGCGTGGGAAATGTCTCCTTGGTGGCCATGGGTAAGGGAAGCAGGATGAGGACCAAAATGCCCCCCACAAAGAATTCACCGAGGAAACACAACTGGGTCACACCTTGCGCACGAATGCTCCCCAAAAAGCCCTCAGTTTCTCCTGAAAGGTTATTTCATGACCACATAAACCACAGCTTTCCGGTGAGGGATGGTCTGTGAGGAGCAGGTCCGGTAGACCTGTGACCATTTCTTCCCATGCAGTCTCACCAGTCAATTTTTCTCTTCTCTCTCTTTCCTAGATATCTTACTCAAAGTCAGCACATCCAAATCCCACCATCATGGAAGGAGGCCGTTCAGCCCATCGAGTCTGTGCCAGCTCTCAAAGCAATCCTAGCAACCCTACTCCCTTGTAACCGTTCTCTCTCACATGCCCCTCAACTCCTGGTTCACCTATGTATGCCGGAGGCAATTTACCTTCCAACCCGCACGTCTTTGTGACCTGGGAGGAAACCAGAGCGCCCGGGGTATTCCCACAGGGAGGACATGCAAACTCCACACAGACAGCACCGGAGGTCGGGATCGAACCAGGGTCTCTGGAGCTGTGAGGCAGTGTGGGACTAAACGCTCTACCACCATGCCACCCTTTAGAATCTTTCGTCTGGGAAGTGCGACATCAGCAGGCATCTCTCCCTGCTTCTGTCGCCTTCCTCAGCCCCACAGCCCTGCACGTTCCCTGTTCTGCGAAAATTCTGGCTAGTTTTGCATCGTCGATCTTAATCACCCCACCATCGCCGATTGCGCTCTCTGCTTCCAAACATCGGGAATACCGCCCTTGATTTCATCCAGCTTGCTCTCTTTGTTTCACCCTGTAAGAAGGTCCTGAAGGAGATGGAGTCATACAGCACAGAAACAGGCCCTTCGGCCCAACTGGTCCATGCTGACCAATGTGCCCATCTAAGCCAGTTCCGTTTGCCCGTGTTTGGCCCTTAAACCTTTCCAATCCACGTACCCGTCCAAGTGTCATTTAAATGTTGTTATTGTTATTGTACCTGTCTCAACCACTTCCTCTGGCAGCTCCTTCCATATACCCACCACCTTCTGCGTGAAGAAGTTGCCCCTCAGGTCCCTTTTAAATCCTTCCCCCTCTCACCTTAAACCGATGCCCTCCAGTTTTTGATTTTCATTCCCTGGGAAAAAGAGTGTGCGCATTCACCCTATCTATGCCCCTCATGATTTTATACACCTCTATAAGGTCACCCCTTAGTCACCTACACTCCAAGGAGTAAAGCCCTAGCCTGTCCAACCTATCCCTATAACTCTGGCCCTCAAGTCCTGGCAACATTCTTGTAAATCTTCATAAACAGTGAATCTCATAAATCCTGGCCACCCCTTGGACCTCTGGGGAATTCATTAACATCATAGAATCAAACAGCACAGAAACAGGCCCTTCAGCCCATCGTTTCCATGCCAACCACCGAGAACCTATCGCCACCAATCCCACACTTGCTCCACAGCCTTCTCTGCATTGTCGATTCAAGTGCCCAGTTAAATATTCTTTAAATGCTGTGAGAGTCTCTGCCTCCCCTCCCCACCGGGCAGTGCGTTCCAGATTTCAAACACCCTCTGGGTGAAAAACTTCTTCCTCAGATCCCAGGGACAGTACACAGTTAATGTCAGGACCTTTAACAGTGTTGATGTAGAGGGGGATCTCGGGGTCCAAGTCCGTATCTCCCTGAAAGTGGCTGCACGAGTTGATAGGGTGTGAAAGAAGGCGTACAGCATGCTCGCTTTCACTAGTCGAGGCATTGAGTTCAAGAGTCAGGAAGTTATGTTGCAGCTTTATAAACCTCTGGTTAGGCCACGTCTGGAGTATTACATTCACTTCTGATCACCCTGTTATAGGAAGGATGTGAAGGCTTTGGAGAGGGTGCAGAAGAGGTTCACCAGGATGCTGCCTGGATTAGAGGGCATGTGCTATAAGGAGAGGTTGGACAAACTTGGGCTGTTTTCTCTAGAACAGCAGAGGCTAAGGGGAGACTTGATAGAAGTTTATAAGATTTTAAGAGGCACAGATAGAGTAGACAGCCAGTATCTTTTCCCCAGGGTCAAAATGTCTAATACCAGAGGGCATGCTTTCAAGGTGAGAGGGGAAAGTTCAAAAGAGATGTGCGGGGCAGGTATTTTACACAGAGAGTGGTGGGTGCCTGGAATGTGCTGCCAGGGGTGGTGGTGGAGGCAGATAAACTATAGAGGCCTTTAAAAGGCTCTTAGACAGGCACATGAATGTGCAGAGAATGGAGGGATATGGACATTATGTAGGCAGAAAGGATTAGTTTACTTAGGCGTTTAATTAGTTTGGCACAACATGGTGGGCCGAAGGGCCTGTTCCTGTGCTGTACTGTTCTATGTTCAGTGTTCTATGTTCTATCCCCTCTAAACCTCCTACCTTCACCCTGAACCTATGTCCTCTGGTTTAGACACCTCTGCTCTTGGGAACTTTTTCCCACTCTGTCAATGCCCCTCATCCCCCGTCACCAGGACTGACATCCATTTCTTATCTGCGGATATAGTCTTTTCCCCTGACCATTGGCACCCTTGGAGCCACTTCACCACCAACCCCAACACCCTGGCATTGCCTGATGCCACCCCTGCTCAGCTAACCTTCTGGAGAGAGCATCTATCTGGGCATTGCCTCTTTGCTGCAGTGCTTCACTGTCTTGTGCCTGGATGATCCTAAACCTCATCCAAAAGCACATCCTAAGTTGCACTTGAGCCATCACTAACTGTCCCTCATGGCAACTCCCCAGTTCTAAAAATTCTCACTCTGGTTTTCTGACTTCCCACTCTGGTCCCCACCCTATCTCATCAGCCTCGCATGGACACATCATCGGCGTGAAGAGCTCACTGATGCAGCCACTGTTTAAAGAAGTAATGATTTTACCAACAGCTGCAGAGCCGAGGGTCAGTTGAAGACTCTGTTGCACCAAGGTCTTTGCATCACCCTGGGAGCAATGAACATTCTGACACGTCACCCTGTCGCGCTGCTGTGTACAACCCTGGTTTAATTTCATATTTGGACCTCTTTCCGTCTTGTTTACTGGAGGAAGTGTCACAGAAGTCAGAGTCAGCCCAAAGGGCCAGATGGAGCAGCAACTGTGAGACCACTTCCTGTCAACATCGGCAAGTGTCACTTAACCCCATCACTCCCTTTTCCTCTCCGCCAGTCTTTCGAACAACATCCCTCTGCCATTCCATTTCTGTCTCTCCCCCTCCCCCTCTCTCTCTCCCTCCCTCGCTCTGTCCCTCTCTCTCTCTGTACCTTTCTCTCTCCCTCAATCTTTCTCCCACTCTCTCTCTCACCCCGTTGGCTTCTTTCTCTCCGCTCTCTCTTTTACTCTCTCTTTTCCTCTCCCTGTATCATCATCTTTCCCTCTCCCTCTCCTCTTACCTCTCTCCCTCCCTCTCTCTCAGTCTCTATACCTTTCTCTCCCTCTCCCTCACTCCTTCTCTCTCTGTCCCACTCCCTCTCTCTTGCCCTGTTTACTTGTCTCTCTCTCCCCCTCTCTGCATCTCTCTTTCTCTCTACCTCTCCCCATCTCTCTCTCCCTCACACTGATCGCCAGTGTTGCGACCATCTCAACAGTAACCAGGAGCCCAGCTCCCCTTCTCATCTGCCTGGCATTGTGAAGCTGATGGGGGAGACAAGGGTCAATCACAGGTTGTTTGCAGTTAGTTGAGTTTTCAAGAGTTCATCTTGCAGGTGTGTGTGTGCGCTTTAACCAACAGCAGTCACATCCAAACGGGATCAGACAGGATGGGAGAGGGAGAAACCCTTCCCTCCCCTAAAGGAGGGTGCGGCCCCAATACATCCCAAATTAGTGAGAGGAAGGGGAAGTTGGGATGAAACAGGAGTGGGCCCGGAGGAAAGGGTCGGGGGGGGAGGAGTCAAATATGGGAGAGGGAATGGGAAGGAGTCAGATGGCAGGAGGGGTACGGAGAGGTGGGGTCACTGTGGATTGGTGAACTAAAATGAAAGGTCAAACAGGAGGGAAGTGGGTGTCGTTGGCTGGGTCACCAATCCCCACTGACCCTCTCTACAGGGAGAGGACTCTTCACTTCACAATCTACCTCGTTATGACCTTGCACCTTGTTGTCTGCCTGCACTGCGCTTTCCCTGTAACTGTAACACTTTATTCTGCATTCTGTTATTGCTTTTCCCCTCTACTACCTCAATGCACTGATGTGATGAATTGACCTGTACGATCGGTATGCAAGACAAGTTTTTCACTGTACCCCGGTACAAGTGACAATAATACACCAATTAACCAATTTACCAGCACCTAGTGCACCTCCCCAGGTTTCTTATTAGGACATATCTGAGAGTAGTTAGAAGACAGTCAGGGACATAAATTTAGGATGAGAGGTTGAAAGGGGAATCTGTCTCCCCGGAGGGTGGTTGGAATCTGGACAGTGTTGCCTGAGGGTTGACGGAGGCAGAGACTCTCACGAGAAGTACATGGACTGAGCTGCCAGAGGAAGTGGTAGAGGCAGGTACAATTACCACATCTAAAAAACATGTGAACAGGTACAATGGATAGGAAAGATTGAGGGTTATGGGCCAAATGCAAGCAAATGGGACCGACTCGGATAGACAACTTGGTCAGTATGGTCAGGTTGGGCTGAAGGGCCTGTGTCTATGCTGTATGACTCCGTGACTCCAAGCATCTGAACGAGCACTTGAATTGCCAATGTATAGAAGGCTACAGGTGATGGTTAGCATGGACATAATGGGCTGAAGGGCCTGTTCCTGCACTATAACAGTTGTGGGACCTGGAGTCACCTGTAGACTCAGACAGGGTATGGATGGCAGATGCCATTCCCTGAAGGACAGTGGTGAATCCAACAGATTTCCAAGATGATCAGAAGTTTCCTGGCCTCCTTGCTAGCATTTGGTCCCAGATATATTTAACTGGGTGAATTTAACTTTCTCGGGCTGCTGTGACCATAAGTGCAGGACTTTGCTGGCCAGTTTGGGAAGGGAACCCATGACCATCCAGGAGTTCATCACCAAAGGCCGGGGTCCTTAGTCTCTCCGGGCAGTGGGAAGATCCCTGATCACCACAAGATCAGAGGACAACCCATTTCAACTGCCCGCTCCTCAGGAGGGCCCTCTGTTTCCACCCCTTCCCTCTCCCCTTCCCTGCAAATGTTTCCCAATCCCTTTGGAAAGCTGTCATCGTATCGCTCCTTTGCCAGTGAGCTCCCAACCGCAACATGTAAGATCAGAATCAGATTTATTATCATTGACTTAGATGACATGAAGTGTGTTGTTTTGCGGCAGCAGTACAGTGCAGACACATAAGATTACTATAAATTACAACATAAATAAATAGTGCCGAAAAAAGGAATAACGATGCAGTGTTCATGGGTTCATGGACTGTTCAGAAATCTGATGGCGGAGGGGAAGAAGCTGTTCCTGAATCGTTGAGTGTGGGTCTTCAGGCTCCTGTACCTCCTCCCCAATGGTGGTAATGAGAAGAGGGCATGTCCCGGATGGTGAGGGTCCTTAGTGATGGATGCTGCCTCCTTGAGGCACCATTTCTTGAAGATGTCCACGATGGTGGGGAGGGTTGTGCCCATGATGGAGCTGGCTGAGTCTACAACACTCTGCAGCCTCTTGCAACCCTGTGCATTGGAGCCTCCATACCAGGCGGTGATACAACCAGTCAGAATGCTCTCCACTGTACATCTGTAGAAATTTGCACAAGTCTTTGGTAACATACCAAATCTCCTCAAACTCCTAAGAAAGTAGAGCCACTGTAATCGAAGGTCAACACGTGCCTTCTCCCAGAGGCTTGTGGTTCTTCTGCCAACTTTGACAACACGTACTCTTTGGTTAACCATCACAAAGCTAATGACTGGACTTCCGTCAGAGGCAGCAGGGACAGTAGAGAGAGGTCTGAGGATGCAGAAACTCTCACAACATTCGAGATGAGCACTTGATTCTCTAACCACATAAGACCAAGGATTTATGAGTATGTTGTCAGGACTCGACAGACTGAGTTATGGAGAGAGGTTGTTCAGCTTGGGACTTTGTTCAATGGAGCGTACGATGATCTTATGGAGGTGTATAAAATCATGAAGTGCATAGATAGAGTGAATGCAAACAGTCTTTGTTCCAGGGTTGGGGAATCAAGAACTAGAGGACAAAGGTTTAAGGTGAGAGGGGAAAGATTTAAAAGGGACCTTAGGGGCAACTTTTTCTCCCAGAGGGTGGTCCGTATATGGAATGAACTGCCAGAGGAAGTGGGTGTGAGGCAGGTACGTTAACAACATTTAAAAGGTACTTGGACAGGTACATGGATAGGAAAGGTTTAGAGGGATATTGGCCAAATGTGGGCAGATAGGAGCAGCTTAGATGGGTGTCTTGGTCAGCAAGGGCCAGTTGGGCCAAAGGGCCTGTTTCCATGCTGTTTCACTCTTGCCCAAGACCGCAAGAAATTGCAGAGAGTTGTGGACACAGCCCAGTCCATCAGGCAAACCAACCTCCCCTCCACAGACCCTGTCTACACTTCTCGCTACCTTGAGAATATTGCCAACATAATCAAAGACCTCACCCACCCCGGATGTCCTCTCTTCTCCCCCCTGCCATTAGGCAGAAGATTCAAAAGTTTGAGAACGCACCATTGAGAACAAACAGAAAACCCCTTCCTTCTGGCCCTGTGACCCCTGTTCAAAGGACAACAGGCAGTGAAATCACCAGCTCCACGTTTACCCTGTCAATCCCCATTAGAATTTTACAAACCTCATTCACCCGCTAAACTCCAGAGAGCACAGGCCACGTCTGCTTAATATTTCCTCAAACAGCAACCACCCCCATCCCAGAAATCAGTCTGTGAACCTTCACTGGGCTCCCCTCTCATAGTTATATCCTTCTTGAGTCACAATACTCCAAGTACAGTGTCACAGGACTTGATCAACTGCAGCAGTGTTTAAACACCCAATGACTTCCCCTCCTGTTGTCAAATAAAAAAGGTCCAGAAACAAAACGCATCCCTTTAATTTAGATCAGGTTTCATAATTTCACTTGCAAAAGTCCCCAGAATATCTCAGTTACTCAAGATGAGGAAGTCTACTTGGACTCAAATTAGTTAGGCAGATGTTCTTTGTAGGAATTGTTCCTAAATGTCACATATTTTCCTATTTTTCACATATTTAGTCACGCATAGCTGCAGGGAGAGTGTGGCCTCTCTTAACCCCACAGTTCCCCATAGCACAGCAGCGGAGGGGCACGGTGTGAGCTGAATGCCCTGCTGATTTGGATACCCTTCACCTTTGGCACTGATAATTGGTCATTGGTTTATCATTGTCACACGTACCAAGATGCAGTGAAAAACTTTAGTTTGCATGCCATCCAGACAGATCATTCCATACATAAGTACATCGAGGTAGTGAAAAGGAAAACAGAATGCAGTGTTATAGTTACAGAGAAAGTTCAGTGCAGGCAGACAATAAAGTGCAAGGGCCACAATGAGGGAGGTTGAGAGATCTTCGTCATATAAGAGATCCATTCAAGAATCTTATAACAGCGGGATAGAGCTGTCCTTGAGCCTGGTGGTGTGTGTTCTTGAACTTTTGAATCTTCTGCCTGATGGGGGCGGGGAGGAGAGAGAATGTCCGGGGTGGGAGGGGTCTTTGATTATGTTGGCTACTTTCCCAAGGCAGCGAGAAGTGTAGACAGAGTCCGTGGAGGGGAGGCTGGTTTTCCTGATAGACTGAGCTGTGTCCATGACTCTCTGCAATTTCTTGCAGTCTTAGGCAGAGCAGTTGCCGTACCAAGCCGTGATGCATCCCCCATAGAATGCTTTCTATGGTACATCTGTAAAAATTGGTGAGGGTCAACGGAGACGAGACGAATTTCCTTACCCTTCCAAGGAAGTAGAGGTGCTGGCAAGCTTTCTTAGCCGTGGTGTTTATGTGGCTGGACCAGGACCAGTTGTTGGCGATATTTACACCAAGGAAGATGAAGCTCTCAACCATCTCCATCTCAGCACCATTGATACAGATGGGGACGTGTGCCCTTCCTGAAGTCAATGACCAGTTCCTTTGTTTTGCTGACATTGAGGGAGAGGTTTTGGAAGGCTGGGATTGGAGGAAAGGAAATTTGCAGGAGCCAGGGCACTGGAGAAGGATCAGGGGGAAATTATTGGAGAGAGATTTGCAGCAGGAGATAGTTTGGAAAAGTAGGAAAGAAAGCTTCAGACATCAACACAGGGATTGAGAGGTTGGTATTGTGATTCCTAATTATGGCAGTAACCAAGCCTGCCTCCAACAACCGGTACGCAGAGGTGTGGAACATGTGCTGAGGCTTCTCAGCTTCCCAATCTCCAGATCCTCTCTCTCCAAGGTTCCCAGTCTGCCATTGGTATTGGTATTGGTTTATTATTGTCACTTGTACCAAGGTACAGTGAAAAACTTGTCTTGCATACCGATCATACAGGTCAATTCATTACACAGTGCAGTTACATTGAGTTAGTACAGAGTGCATTGATGTAGTACAGGTAAAAACAATAACAGTACAGAGTAAATTGTCACAGCTACAGAGAAAGTGCAGTGCAATAAGGTGCAAGGTCACAAGGTAGATCGTGAGGTCAGAGTCCATCTCATCCTATAAGGGAACCATTCAATAGTCTTATCACAGTGAGGTAGAAGCTGTCCTTAAGCCTGGTGGTACGTGCCCTCAAGGCTCCTGTATCTTCTATATGATGGAAGAGGAGAGAAGAGAGAATCTGAGTGGGTGAGGTCTTTGATTATGCTGGCTGCTACATCAAGGCGGTGAGAGTCCAAGGAGGGGAGGCTGGTTTCTGTGACACGCTGGGCTGTGTCCACAACTCTCTGCAGTTTCTTGCGATCCCGGGCAGAGCAGTTGCTGTACCAAGCTGTGATGCATCCAGATAGGATGCTTTCTGTGGTGCATTGATAAAAGTTGGTCTTTCTTATTTATTCAGCGTTTGTGATCTTGGCCTCGGGGGCAAGACCAGCATTTCTTGCTGCCTTTTATAACCGTGGAGACCCTTCTAGTGTCTGCACAGTCTTTTCTGCACTTTGTATAATTTAATGTGTAATTTATGAATAATTTATATTTTGTGTGTTGTCTGTACCTATGTGCCTGTGATGCTGCTGCAAGTAGGTTTTTCATTATACCTATACCTCACATGACAATAAACTCAACTTGGTAAATTGGTAATTTGGTTTATTATTGTCACATGTACCGAGGTACAGTGAAAAACTTTGTTTTGCACGCCATCCATACAGATCATTTCATCACATCAGTGCATTGAGGTAGTACAAGGGAAAAGCAGTAACAGAATACAGAATAAAGTGTTACAGTTACAGAGAGAGTGCAGTGAAGTAAACAAGGTGCTCCTCTTCCCCCCCTCACCTGGACTCACCTATCACCCGCCAGCTCGTGCACCTCCCCCTTTTATCCTCGCATCTCCCTTCTTACTTTCCAGTCCTGGAGAAGGGTCTCACCACAAAACCGACTGTTTATTTCCCTCCACAGATGCTGCCCGACCTGCTGAGTTGTTCCAGATTTCCATCATCTGCAGAATCTAGTGTGTCTCCACTAAACATTGACCTCCCCACCCTTGCTGTTTACAGCACATCTCCCAAGACTTGTTCAACATTTAGGAGCACTGATTCATCAGCCGAGGGGGGCTCAGGAGCTGGTGGTCAGGAGACAGTTTCCGTGCCCATGTGTGACCTGATCCATGAGATCGTACGGGATCTGGTGTGAATGTTGAGGGCTCAGGGACACTCCCTCTCGCTTGTATACTACAGCATCAGCACCACTGATGGATCCGTCCTGTCAGTGGTTGTGGAGGGGTTTGGCGTGGTATCCGAGTACAACTTCATCAAAATATTGTGTGACTAGTCTGTGGAACCGCGGTCCAATTCAGACACCAGTTCCCAGATAACAGGAGTCCGATTTTGCGAGGTTGACGGTGCTGGAGACCACATTTCTGTCTGAATCTGCTGCTTCGGTCTGTGCCAGGTGCTCACTACAGTTCCATCAACTTACAGCAACTACAGTTACATTACCTTCAAACAACTGAATGGTTTGCATGACTCTATAATTCTGTTTCCATCTCCAAAGAGAATTAACAAGTCAGGTTTTATTTTCTGACAACCTGGTCACCGTTAGTAAGACTAATTTTCTTTATTTTAAAAATTCCAGATTATTTATTGAACTGAATTTGCATACCGCAGCAGGGCAGGATTTGAACTCTCGTCTCTGGAGCTTCAGTTCAGGCTCTGCGGAGAACTCAGCTGGTAAGATGACCCCTGAGCTTCTGCCATCTCCTCCCCCAGATCCTCAAACAGGTTGAGTGAACTCGGCCTTTTCTCCTTGGAGCGACGGAGGATGAGGGGGGACCTGAAAGAGGTGTATAAGATGATGAGAGGCATTGATCGTGTGGATAGTCAGAGGCTTTTCCCCAGGGCTGAAATGATGGCCACAAGAGGACACAGGTTTAAGGTGCTGGGGAGTAGGTACAGGGGAGGTGTCAGGGGTAAGTATTTTAACTCAGAGAGTGGTAAGTGTGTGGAATGGGCTGCCGGAAACGGTGGTGGAGGCGGATACGATAGGGTCTTTTAAGAGACTTTTGGATAGCTTAGAAAAATAGAGGGCTATGGGTAAGCCTAGTAATTTCTAAGGTAGGGACATGTTCAACACAGCTTTGTGGGCCGAAGGGCCTGTATTATGCAGTAGGTTTTCTATGTTTCTATGTTTCTATCCCCCTCCCCCAGTCTTGGCTATAAACACCTTCAATTTCTGCCCTCAACAGGGGCCATTCAGGAGGAACAACAGCCTGTACAAACCAGGGACAGGTACGTGGATAGGAAACGTTTAGGGGGATATGGACCAAACGCAAACAAATGGGACTGGCTTCGATGGGATCTTGGTCGGCACAGAGGGTCTGTTTCCGTGCTGTATGACTCCAACTCGTGAAATAAGTGAACGAAAAGCATTGCACTCTTAAAATACTTTTATTAACAGTAGTTCATCAGTCTGACAGTGAATAATAATATAAATTAAAATAATAAATAACAATATTTCTCAACAATTAATAAATACATTTAAATAATAATTTAAATCAGAAAGAAACATCAAGACATTTTGACATTTTATAGACATCCTTAAAACAGATGTAATATTTTTAATATAAATCCTATCTCTTGCCACAGTTGATGTAGAACAGTGGAAATTCCTGCTGAATGAAACTAAATGACTTCTCTCTGGGATTAGATTGGTGAGTGGGTGATTCAGGTGCCTGAGAGAACGTGGTATCTCCTCTGAAACTGCCCAGAAACCCAGGAAGCTCCCAATGTTCAACTTCAGAGAAGAGCAGATCACATCCCATTCAAAAAAGACCCAGCAACAGGAAACAGGCCGAATTATCCACCGCTGGGTACTTTTGTGCAGGGAGATGATTCATACTGTTCACAGAATGGATTATTTTCTGTTGGTGAGGTGGTAACTAGTCACAGTGCAGAAAAGTTGCATCTTCCCCCAAAAAGTGACCAGTCAGATTGGAGGTATGGAAAGCAAGTTGACTGTGGGTGTTTGACTGGGTTTCCTCACCAATCTGGAAGCTCAGAGCCTTTGCTGTTAATTAACCATGGAAGACTCACATAAGCCTCAACACAGAGAGACTATAAGGCATTGGCCAGACCCCTTCAGGATCAATAACTGGCCTCACGAGCTAAACAGTCTGAATATCAGACATCATACACTGCTTGCTACCTCTTGGGATTGTCCACTTACACTCTCCCTCAGGAGTACCTGTTTCAATCAGATCTATAAATTTAAACATAAATTAAATATAAATTATATCAGTTACATCTTCAAAGGGAATATCATTATTCCGAGCATGGACATCTTACAATTGCCACTAACAATTTTCCCCTTAGCATCAAGAACTCCGCACTGCAATGTAATTACCTCTAACTGTATCGGTGGGTTGGAGGGAAAGACATTCACCCCTCTAAGAGCCACTCAGCTGTGTCACCGCAGAGCCTTTGCCACTAACGCATTCCAGCTGCCTGCCAACACACCTGGCTGCTTCATCCCGAATCCTGAATCCAGAGAGAAAGACATCCAGGCCGGTTGTGGTTGGTAGTGGTCTCAAGGAGCCCAAGGGCAGCTCTAGGCTCTGCAAATCCAGAGAGAGTGCAGTGTCTGAACCTGATGCACCATCCCAACCCTCAAAACTGTAAACATCTTGTTAGTACTTTAGCGAAATAAACCTGAATGTGCAGTAAGTGTTCTCTGGGACAACGTGTCCCATCCAGTGTCTGTTACGTTGCAGCCTGAAAACCCCAACCATTCACCAGGTTCCTCACAAGGCGAATATTCCGAAGAAGGTTTTTCCTAGGGTTCTGTCCACGTAGCTCTCCACTTTCTCGCTGACCTTGGAGAAGATATGGTCTCCCTCTCCAAACTGGAAGATGGCCCCCTGGTAGGAGGTCTTGTACCAGTGCTGCTGGTGTGGACCGTAGTGGCAGACCGACTTGGTGGCCTTCAGGAGCAGGGTCTCGTCATCATAACTGTTTGAGTGTAAGGTGATGTTGTGGCTCAGGTAGATGGCTTTGTCCTGGCAGCCTCCATGGTAGAAGACCACCTGGGTGTAGACAAAGTACTGGCCGGGGGTCTTGATGACCAGGCCGTTGTTCTCAAAGTCGACACCCTCGGTGAAGGTGGAGTCCGTGTCTTTCTGCCAGATGACCTCCCCGACTTTCACGGTTGAGTCCGCTGTGGGCAAGAAGGGGGCAAGGATTAAACAGACGCCAGAACTAGATGAAGGCAGATTACATGCAACGCAACACACACACACACACACACAGACACGAGGCGCTGGAGGAACTCAGCGGGTCAGGTAGCGTCAATGGAGGGGAATGCACGGTCGACATTTCGGGTCGAGACCCTTCATCTGGGCTGAAACGTCAACTGTCCATTTCCCTCCACAGATGCTGCCCGACCCGCTGAGTTCCTGCAGCGCCTTTGTGCGTTGCTCCATATTCCAGCGTCTGCAGTCTCCTGTGTCTCCAGATTCGCTCTACAGTTCTTTACAGTGAATGGGCTACCTTCCAGTGAGCGGGGGAACCACTTGACGCACAGCAGGATCCCACCTATGTGATAATGCCGGGTGTGGGGCTAGGGTTAATACAGGTTTGCGGGGTGGGGGTATAAGCAGGAGAGGTGGGTGTGGCGAGGGTTACCAGTCACTCCTTCCCCTGCTCCTGGTGTGGACGTCGGTGTGTCTCGCACCTCCACCCCCCCCCTCCCCCTCCCCCTCCCGCCCGGGTTTGAACAGGGACGGGTGACCTGCAGCCGTGTCAAGTCAGTGAAGCGTGTTGGACTGCCCCTGGGCCACAGGAAGGCGGCCTTTGGCATGTGTATGGGCCGGGGGGACGGTCAGCTCCGGGTCCCCGGTGAAGCGCACCCGCCGCCCCTCCCACTTCACCGCAGCGTTGACGGGGCAGGTCCCGGTGGGGTCGGCGGTGTAACCTCTTCCAGCTCCCCTTCCTCATGGGGGATGACGCACTCATACGGCACAGGGCGGCAGCCTTTCGGCCCATCCGGCCCAATGGATCCCAGTCTGCCCCGCTGTCCACGTTGCTGTCCTGCGGGGTTGGGGGGGCCGCGGTGGGGAGGGATGCCTTCGGGACGCGCGGTGGTCAGTACCGTGAAGGAACCGTCCCTTACCGGTGAGGTGTGCGGCGATCTTCCCCCTCGGGTCGCTTCCCACCTGCTTCATGAGACGAGGCAAATCTGCAGAGAAGGAGGTCTCCGTCAGTACTGAGGGGGCACACAGAGCGTGCGGCAGAGAGCGGGAGGGAGGGGGAGTGAGAGCATGTGAGAGAGAGAATGAGAGAGAATGAGAGAATGAGAGAGAATGAGAGAATGAGAGAGAATGAGAGAGAGAATGTGAGAGAGAATTAGAGAGAGAGAAAATGAGAGAGAAAACGAGAAAGAGAAAAATGAGAGATGAAAGAGAGAATGAGAGAGAGAATGAGGGAGAATGGGGGGGGGGGGGGGGAGAGAGAGAGCGCGGGAGAGGTTATTGGAGAACGAGAGAGAAGGACCGAGCGAGAAAAGGAAAGATTTCTCCCAGGTACAGAGTTCGAGAGAGGCAGCGAGATGGGGAGATACAGAGTTGGGGAGATCGAGAGCCGATACCGACAGAGATCGTTGAAGGAAGATACAGAAGTGAGATCCGGGCGGGATGATAGGGAGAAAGGGAGACGTTGGAGATGAATGCGGGGCGGATCAACGGAGACTGGAGTGAGAGGGATACCTACCGCTGTCAGCTGAGGTCGCCTCCAATTCCTGCAACTGGGAAGCGCTGGACTTCTGCAACGATTAAAAAAGAGTGGGGTCAGAACGTGTCCGGAGCCGCAGAAACAGCCCCATCCCCAAAAACCCGGCGATAAACCGTCCCGGCGTCTCCAGCCCAGCTCCCAGACACTGTGCAGCCTCCTACCTGTTGCGTTGGGAGCCCTCTCTGCTGAAACAGAAGAAAGGAAGAGGTGACGGCGACCAAGCCCAACACGGCCACGGCGCAGAGAGTTGGCCAGAGACAATGTCCCTTGGCCTTGGACTCTCGGACGACGATTATCGCCCCGCTCTCGGGGTCCAGTATATTTTCCTTGTTCATCTTTTGTCTGCTTTGAGCCTTGCTCTGCCTCTCGCTTTCAGCTCTCTGAGTTTGTTGTGTGTGACTTAGCAAGGAGAGAGCAGCTCTATATAAAGCCGGTGCCCCACACACACACACACGCCCCATACTGGTGATGCAATGGTTGGGGAAACTTCCCAGTACCACTACACTGGAAAATAGAACCCATCATCCGAAAGCCATAGCGTGGAGAGTGGGAGAATCTGCTGTCTAAATTTACCCCGATGGGCAGTTTCACAGACCTCTTTCACAAGAAGAAAAACACATTGCCCCAATCCCAGTAACGACGCGAGAGGACGAAGCATCGAGATGTAGCAAACCTCATGATAACCCGGCACCAAGCAGGAAACGGGCACACAGCAAGATCCCAGAAAAAGCATCGAGACAAAAGTTGAAGGGGGCAGATATTTAAACAGGGGGCTCTGCTGTTGGAGACACTCGGGTGACATTTGTGCAATTCGAAATCATCGCCCTGAAACCGTCTCCGCGTCTCTCTCCACAAATCAGCCTGAATTCCCCGCTTTCTGTGTTTTTTTAAATATATATTTTTAGATTTCTGAAACATTCTTTAGCTTGTTTCTGTTTCAGTCTCCGCATGCGCTACCTGAGCTGTTGAGAATTTCCAGCTTTCGCTGAACTTGTTTTCAGATTCAGAATCAGGTTATCTATCACTGACTTATGTGAGGTGAAATTTGCAGAAGCAGTACAGGGCAAAGACAGAAAATTACTATAAACTGCAACATAAATAAATAGTGCAAAACGAAAAGGAATAACGAGGTAGTGTTCATGGGTTCATGGACAGTTCAGGAATCTGCTGGCGGAGGGGAAGAAGCTGTTCCTGAATCGTTGAGTGTGGGGCTTCAGGCTCCTGTACCTCCTCCCCGATGGTAGTAACGAGAAGAGGGCATGTCCCGGGTGGTGAGGGTCCTTAGTGATGGATGCAGCCTTCTTGAGGCACTGACTCTTGAAGATGTCCTCGATGGTGGGGAGGGTTGTGCCCGTGATGGAGCTGGCTGAGTCTACAACCCACTGCAGCCTCTTGCGATCCTGTGCATTGGAGCCTCCATACCAGGCGGTGATGCAACCAGTCAGAATGCTCTCCACTGTACATCTGTAGAAATTTGCAAGAGTATTTGGTGACATACCAAATCTCCTCAAACTCCTAACGAAGTAGGGCCAGTGCAGTATCAATAAACACGATGCTGGAAGAACTCAGCAGGTCAGGCAGCTTCTGTGGAGGGGAATCAACAGTCGATGGGTCGTGACCCTGAGTCCAGTATCTCGACCCGAAGCATTGACTGTCCATCTCCCACCACAGACACTGCCGGACCTGTCGAGTTCCCCCAGCAGTTTGTGTGTTGCTCCAGATTCCAGCATCTGCCGTTCCTGTGTCTGTAATTTTTTTCATAATCGTTCAGGGGATGAGGCTGAGCCAGCATTTAGTTGCCCATTCCTAGTTACCATAGAACCATAGTTGCCCCTGAGAAGGTGGTGGTGAGCTGCCTTCTTGAACTGCTGCAATCTGTGAGGTGTGGGTACACCCACAGTGCTGCTAGGGAGGAAGTTCCAGGATTTTGACCCAGCGACGGTGAAGGAACGCCAAGATATTTCCAAGTCAGGATGGTGTGTGGCTTGGAGGACAACTTCCAGGGGGTGGTGTTCCCTGTGCTTCTGCTGCCCTGGTCCTTCTAGCTGGTAGAGGTGGTGGATTTGGAAGGTGCTGTCTGAGGAGTCTCAGTGAGTAGCAGGTGAGGGCAGGCACGGTAGTGTAGCGGTTAGCGTAATGCTATTACAGCGCCAGTGACCTGGGTTCAATTCCGGCCGCTGTCTGTAAGGAGTTTGTCCGTTCTCCCCGTGTCTGCATGGGTTTCCTCTGGGTGCTCCGGTTTCCTCCCACATTCCAAAGACATACAGGTTAGGAAGTTGTGGGCATGCTATGTTGGCGCCGGAAGTGTGGCGACACTTGTGGGCTGCCACCAGAATGCTCTGCTCAAAAGATGCATTTCACTGTGTGTTTCGATGTACATGTGACTAATAAAGAGATTTAATCTTATCTTATCTTTAGCTGCAGTGCCTCCTGTAGATGGTACACACTGCTGCTGCTGTACATTAATGGTGGAGTGAGTGAATGGTTGCTTTCTGAATCATTGTCTCTAATTCTCTCTCCACAGACGCTGCCTGACCTGCCGAGAATTTCCCACATTCTGTTTTTTATTTCAGATTTCTGCAGTATACTTTTGCTTTCTGAAACACTGGAACATAGAAGTATATTTTTGAAATAGGTCATTTGGCCCATTGGTCTATGCTAGCTCCCAACAGGGTAAACCCGTCCCTCCTTTTATTCTGCTCAACCTTTCCTCTCTCACGCATCGGTCATATCTCCCCCGATTCGCTGACGATTGGAGCAAGTTAAGGTGACCAATGAATCTTTGGGATGCGGGAAGAAACCACAGCGCCTGGCGGGATATCCATGTGGTCACAGGGAGAGCGCACAAATTCCACACAGACAGAATCCAAGATCAGGGTCGAACCTAGATCACTGGGGTGGTGAGCTAGCAACACTACCTCCTGCACCAGCAAGCCATGCACATAAATTTCATAGAACACAGAACAGCACAGGACAGGTCCTTCAGCCCAAGATGTCTGTGCCGAACTCGATGCTGAATTAAAGATAAGATATCTTTATTGGTCACATGTACCTCAAAACACACAGTGAAATGCATCTTTTGCGTGGAGTGTTCTGGGGGGCAGCCCGCAAGTGTCGCCACACTTCCGGCGCCTACATAGCATGCCCACAACTTCCTAACCCGTACGTCTTTGGAATGTGGGAGGAAACCGAAGCACCTGGAGGAAACCCACACAGACACGGGGAGAACGGACAAACTCCTTACAGACAGTGGCCGGAATTGAACCCGGGTCACTGGCACTGAAATAGCGCTACGCTAACCGCTACACTACCACGCCTGCGCTACGTTACTCTGCCTGCACATGATCCATATCCCTCCAATCCCTTCATATTCATGTGTCTATCTAAGAGCCTCTTAAACATCACTGTTGTATCTGCCTCCACCCCACCCCTGGCAGCACATCCCAGACACCCACCACTCTCTGTGTAAAAAAACTTGCCCCACACACCTCCTTTGAACTTACCCCCTTCACCTTAAATGCATGCCATCTACTATTAGACATTTTGACCTGGGAAAAAGATTCTGACAAGGCCTCTCATAATTATATAGACTTCTATCAGGTCTCCCCTCAGCCTCTGCCGCTCCAGAGAAAACAACCCAAGTTTGTCCAACCTCCCCTTACACCCTCTAATCCAGGCAGCGTCCTGCAGAACCCCTTCTGCACCCTTTCCATAGCCCCCACATCCTTCCTGTAATAGGGTGACCGGAACTGCACACAATTCTCCAAGTGCGGCCTAAGTTTTATACAGCTGCGACATAATTTCCTTCCTCTTCTACTCAGTGCCCTGAGCAATGAAGGCAAGCACGCTGTACGTCTGCTTTACCACCCCATCTGTTTGTGTGGCCGCTTTCAGAGAGCTGTGGACCTGGACCCCAAGATCCCTCTGTACACCAATGCTGCTCAGGGTCCTGCCATTTACTATATATTTTGTCCTTACATTTCACCACCTCATACTTTCCCCTTATATTAGACGTCCTAAGATTGTTTCTCCGTCCACATATGCTCTTGCCTTCCAGCATTCTCCGTCCTTAGTTGATGAAGTTTCCCGAGACTGAGCGTATTTTGGACCGAGGAGCAGCAGTGGATGATTGAAGCTGAGGCACAGCCCAACTGCTATCACATTGGATGATAGAGCAGGTTCGAAGGGCTGAACAGCCCCTCCTTGTTATTGACTACAGCTTTGCCTTCAATACAATAATCCCAAGCAAACTTGTCACCAAGCTCCAAGACCTAGCACTCAACACCTCCCTCTGCAACTGGATCCTTGACTTTCTAACCAACAGACCGCAATCAGTGAGGATAGGCAGCAATACCTCTGGCACGATTATTCGCAACACTGGTGCCCCACAAGGCTGCGTCCTCAGCTCTCTACTTTACTCCCTGTACACTCATGACTGTGTGGCCAAATTCTGCTCTATCTACAAGTTTGCAGATGATAACACCGTTGTAGGCCATGTCTCAAACAGCGATGAGTCGGAGTACAGGAAGGAGGTAGAAAGCTTAGTGGAATGGAATCACGACAACAACCTTTCCCTCAATGTCAACAAAACAAAAGAGCTGGTCATTGACTTCAGGAAAGGGGGCTGTGTACATGCACCTGTCTACATCATTGGTGCTGAGGTCAAGAGGGTTGAGGGCTTCAAGTTTCTGAGAGTGAACATCACTAATAGCCTGTCCTGGTCAAATCACGTAGATGCCATGGCCAAGAAAGCTCACCAGCACCTCTACTTCCTCTGGAGGCTAAAGAAATTTGGTTTGTCCCCTTTGACTCTCACCAATTTTTATCGATGTACTATAGGAAGCATCCTATCTGGATGTATCACGGCTTGGTACGGCAACTGCTCTGCCCAGGACAGCAAGAAACTGCAGAGAGTTGTGGACACAGGCCAGTGCATCACAGACACCAGCCTTCCCTCCTTGGACTCTTGTCTTTACCTCTCGCTGTCTTGGTGAAGCAGCCAGCATAATCAAAGACCTCACCCACCCGGGTCATTCTCTCTTCTCTCCTCTTCCATTGGGTAGAAGATATAGGAGCCTGAGGGCACGTACCACCAGATTTAAGGACAGCTTCTACGCCACTGTGATAAGACTATTAAACGGTTCCCTTATACGATGAAATAGATTCTAACCTCACGATCTACCTTGCACCTTATTGCACTGCACTTTCTCTGTAGCTATGACACTTTACTCTACACTGTTATTGTTTTTAACTGTACTACATCAACGCACTCTATACTAAATCAATGTAACTGCACTGTGTAATGAATTGATCTATATGATCGGTATGCAAGACAAGTTTTTCACTGTACCTCAGTACAAGTGACAATAATAAACCAATACCAATATAAGAAGTCTCAAGGGGGTGAATGGCTTCCTCCTGGCTGTGGGTAACAGACTCGATGGGCTGAATGGCCTCCTTCCTGTTTCCATTAATAGGGCTGAGTGTATTGAAGGCCTCCTACTGACCTCGTGACCCATGATCTCAGCCCTTAGAGCAAACAAACTTCCTGTCATTATAACTTGTGTCATGCTTTTAATAAAGACATGGGTTTGGTGGCCTTGAGCCAAGAAGATCCTGTCAACATTTTGCATATCTCCCTGAGGTTTTATCTTTATTTTTATCTCTGGTATGAGCTGAACCAACTCAATGATTGCATGTTTCTTTTAATGATTGTTATCATCACTGAAGATATTTTTTAACCTGCTTCTGCAAATGAGGAAGTGAAACTGTGCCCTTCCCAGTTTAAATCCCAAATGGTTAAATCCAAATAAGGAGTGATTTAAACACATAGTGGATTTGCCTGTGATACGACTTGCATTCAGCCGTGTAACCCAGGAATCCAGTCTAAATTATAAATTTGAGATTGTCTACCCAGGAGTCCAGTCAGAGAGAAAATCCAAAAAGCCACAGATTCTGGAAATCTGAAACAAAAACAGACAGCACTGGAAACACTCAGCAGGTCAGGCAGCGTCTGTGGAGAGAGAAAAATGCTTCAAGCCCTGGCGAAGAGAGAAATACATGTTAGTTTTCAGGAAGAGAGAAGGTGTGGGGGGATGTGTAGAACAATGGGAATATGTCAGACAAGGTGAAACCAAATAGGTTAATGGGGCAGTTATCGACCTGTTAAGCTTATTTGTTCATTATTAGCTTAATTAGTTCAGCACAACATCGTGGGGCTGAAGGACCTGTTCCTGTGTTGTACTGTTCTATGCTTTGTAATGTGTTGCAAATGGTAAGGCTGTGCAGAGCTAACATTATGGTAGGCAGAAGATTTTATGCAATTTTCTGCTACAAATAGGAAAACCTGGATCTTACCTCCCTTAAAGTCAAGTCAAGTTTACTGTCATCTGCGCAAGTCCATTTGTGCACAGGTGCAATGAAAAACTTACTTGCAGCAGCATCACAGGCACAGAGCATCAGATAAGCAGCATTCACAAGCAAAAACACAAATTAGCAACATAAATTATACATGATTATCCAAGAAAGAACACAATTAGAACCAAAAAGAAGTCAGTTTTAGTGCAAAGAGGCAGTGATTGGGGATGTGCCACTTGGTTCGATAACCGAATGGTTGAAGGGAAGTAGCTGTTCCTGAACCTGGTGGTGTGGGGACTTCAGGCTTCGGAACCTCCTGCCTGATGGGAGCTGTGAGAAGATGGCACGGCCCGGATGGTGGGGATTTCTGATGATGGAGGTCGATGGAGGCACACAGCATCGAGGAAGCAGCAGTCACAAAGAAAACATAAATTATACCCAATTTTTACAAGAACGAACACAATTAGAACAAAAAGTTCATTTTACTGCAAAGTGATCGAAGCGATCATGATGTTGTAGTGATGAGGTGGAGTCAGTGGGTGTTGGGTGAATTGCAGTTTTTAGGAGTGGGGCTGAGAGATGTTTGTGTATTGATTTGTCCAGGGATATGGAGCACTAACAAGAACCTGGGCTCAGGACTTGGACCAGCCACTGCCGTATCAAATGGGGGATAGTCTGGAAGGGTTGAATGGACTGCTCCTGCTCCTGTCACTCTGATTCACCTCTGGGAATGAACTGACAGCAGTGGTTGCACTTGAGCCCTCGTGTATCATTAACCGATATCAGTGCGGACTCTTCCAGTTCAGAGCAGAATCAGGTTTATTAACACTGACTTTTAACATGTGAAGTTTGTTGTTTTGCAGCAAGAGTACAGTGCAAAGACATAAACATTACTGTAAATTACAAAATAAATAGTGCTAAAGAGGGGGCCACATGAGTGGCAATGCTGCAGTGGTTAAAAAATTTGTTAACACTACTGAATGTATTGACCATGTGACAGTAAGAATGGACAGAGTTTTGCAATGTATTTTTCTTTTTGTATATGTATACTTTATTATAAACAAAATTTATTTTTGAAATAAAAAATACTTTGATAACCAGGGAAGACAGGGCTTGAGCTGACACTTTATGGCAAAGCAGCCCTCCCTCAGTATTGGCGATGGACTGTCGGTCAAGTCCATGGACTTAACCTGTGACCTCCTGCCTCAGAAGCGAGAGGGAACACGCCCCTGTGTGGGAGACAGTGACAAGGCGTTTTCCTTTTGTTAAACCTGGGTTATTTCTCTGACCAGTGAGTGAAGGTGAGATCACCAGGTAAGATGAGGTGGCGGAGAGCAAGCGAGACAGCTGAGCTGGCTGAGGCACAGGTAGAGATGAGGTGGTGTCTCCTGCTCAGTGTCACAACTTTCCCATCTCTCTCAATGAGCCTCAGGACCAGCTGTGGGCTCCTCCGTCAAGATGTTGCAATGAAATGATCTGTACAGACAAATTTTTCACCGTACCTCAGCACAAGTGACAATAATAAACCAATTTAACAACAATGGATCCAACCAATGGGAAGAGTTGAATTTTGGCAGTAACCAGCGGACAGTGGGCCGGGAAGCAAAGCAGTCAGAGGATGAGGGCCCAAGATCATGAGCGAGAGAAGAAAGGGGTGGTTCTGTGGTGGGGAGGTGGGGGGGAGGTGTCTAAGGTGGGGGAGGTATAGGCAATGTGTTGACAACAACAAGGTTAGCGTGGGTACGTGCAGATGCAGACACAGGAGGCTGCAGATGCTGGAGATCTGGAGCAACACACAAGGTACTGGAGGAACTCAGCGGGTCAGGCAGCATCTGTGGAGGGAAATGGACAGTCGACGTCTCGGGTCGAGACCCTACATCTCGACTGCTTTTTTGAAAGTGGGAGGAGCCGAAAGAGAAGCTGTTGAGGGTCACCACCAGCTCTGCCAGACAGAGGATTGTTGATGGGGGTGGTGGGTGGGGAGCTGGTTGGGTCTGTCATCCAGAAAGAAGCAGAGAGCCCTGAGGCCTTCCTGACAGGGGCTGGAAGTGCACAGGGACTGGCTGTCCGTGGTGAAACTGAGGCGGTCAGGGCCGGGGAACTGAAAGTTGTTGAAGTGGTGGAGAGCAGGCGAGGTGTCACGGGTGTAGGTGGGAAGGAACTGAACCAAGGAGGACAGGATAAAGTTGAGATACCAACAGACAAATTTGGTGGGGCAGGAGCAGGGAGAAACAATAGGTCTACCGGGGCACTCTGGCTTGTGAATCTTAGGTGGGAAGTAGAAATGGGGGTAGGGGAACAATGAGGTTGGAGGTTATGGAGGGGAGATCTCCAGAGGTGATGAGGTCAGTGATAGTGTGGGAGATGCTGATGTTCGCTGGTGGGCTCCTGGTCCAGGGGTGGGTGTTAGGGAGGTGCCGTCTGGCCTTGGCAAGATAGAGGTGAGTCCTCCAGACTACAACGGCACTGTCCTTTGTCTGTGGGTTTGACGGTCAGGTTGGCATTGGTGCAGAGAGAGTGAAGAGCAGTGCGTTCAGAGAGGGTGAGGTTGGAGTTGGTGAAGGGAGTGGACAAGTCAAGACTGTTGATGTCCCATCAGCAGGTAGAAATGAGAAGGTTCAGAGAGGGCAACAAGCAGTCCCGATGGAGAGTCTCAACCCAAAACATCGAGTCCATTTTACTCCATAGATGCTGCCTGACCCGCTGAGTTCCTCCAGTGTTATGTACGATGGTAAACACCACTCCAGGAAGGGTCAAAGTCAAGTTTATTGTCATCTGCGCGAGTCCATGTGGACACAGATGCAATGGAAAAATTACCTGCAGCAGCATCACAGGCACAGAGCATCAGATAAGCAGCATTCACAAGAATAACATAAATTAAACATATACACTATTTTTATAAGAAAGAACATAATTAGAACAAAAAAAAACAGAAGTCCAATTTAGTGCAAAGTGAACAAAAAGATCATAGTGTTGCTGTACTGAGGTAGTGATTACAGTTTTACAGGTTGGTTCAAGAACCGAATGGTTGAAGGGAAGTAGCTGTTCCTGAACCTGGTGGTGTGGGTTTTCAAGCTTCCGTACCTCCTGCCCAATGAGAGCTGTGAGAAGATGGCACGGCCCGGATGGTGGGAATCTTTGATGATGGATGTTGCCTTCTTGAGGCAGCACCTCCTGTAGTTACTACCGATGGTGGGGAGGGATGTGCCCGTGATGTATTGGGCAGAGTCCACTACTCTCTGCAGCTTCTTACGTTCCTGCGCATTCAAATTGCCATCCCAGACCGTGATGCAACCAGTCAGGATACTTCCAAGAGTACATCTGTAGAAGTTTGTTAGTGTTCGGTATACAAACCAAACCTCGTTAACCTTGTAAAAAAGTACACTGAGTGTGACATGGGTGCACAGACCCCACTCCAGTTGTCCAGTAAGGCGATCGGAGGGCTCTACCTTCCAAATGCTGCCCCTAATGCCTCCCCACACCGACTCAGGCTGGCAGACATGGGGAGCCACCGACTTACCAAGACAGGGTCCCAGCCATGGACAAATACCAGGAGGAGGAAGGGGGGAGCAGGTCGACGGTGGGTTTGGGGTTTACGTGGGGAGGAAGATTCCAAGGGTAGGTCTGGATTGTGGTTAAAGCAGAAGGAAGCTGTTGAGTGGTCACTGTGCAGGGGCAAATCATGCGGAGATTCCTGTCCACGCAGGAAGAGGAGGCAAGAGAAGTTGATGTGGAGCCTGCTGCTGTGGGTTACTCGGTAGCAGAGGAAGTGAGTATTATCAGTCCATCAACCCACACTCTGCCCACACTCTCTTCCTTCCAGCTTCCCGGGGCTCTCCTTTCTCTGGGATTTCCCTGGGCTGAAGCAATCGCTCCCAAACCTGATTCACTAATTCTCGCTGTGAAGTGTGAGCGGTTTCATTGTTTCTTGATGATATACTTGAGGCTCTGCAGCTGAATCGGAACTTACTTACTGGACCATGCATGCAGTAGTATCTGACCCCCAACGGAACAACATAAGCTACCCTCCAGTCCTCCGGCTGCAGGCGGGGGGGGGAGAAAACGGACATCCACCCCTTTGCAGACTGTGGATTTGCAAGGAGGGGGTGGAGACGGACGCGAGGGTCTGTGTACCGGTTCACTCCCAGCAGCTGCATGACAGAGGACTCTCTGATCTACGGGCTGTTCCTGGGGTCGCACACCGAGACAGATTTCAGGTGCTGCTGGAAGGTCATCAACTCAGTGAAAGACGCCCAGCGAGATGTCCCTAAGGGAAGGCTGCTGACTGGCACATTCCAGTCGACTCACAAACATCTTGTACATGACGTCCTAGCTCCTGTACTCAGTGTCCTGTCCAATGAAGGGAAGTGTGCCAAATGTCTTCTTCATCACCTTGTCTACTTGTGTCGCCATTTATTGTGTAAATCCTCCCCTTGCTTAATTTCTCGAAATACATCCCTTCCCACTTGTCCGTGTTAAACTCCATCAGCCATTCCCTTGCCTCTTTCCCAGTTGATCTGGATCCTGTTGTAACCTTAGACAAAATTCTTCACCGTCCACCACACCACCAATGTTGGTGTCATCTGCAAACTTACTCATCCTGCCACCTACAATCATTAATACATATGACAAACAACAGTGGACCCAGCACTGATCCCTGCGGCACACCACTGGTCACAGGCCTCCAGTCTGAAAAACGCCCTTCACCATCACCCTCGGCCTCTGACCAATAAGCTAATTTTGTATCCAATTGGCGAGTTCACCCTGGTTCCCATGTGATCTGACCTTCCAGACCAGCCTACCACGTGGAACCTTGTCAAAAGCCTGCTGAGGTCCATGTAGAAAACATCTACCACCCTGCCCTTGTCAATCCTCTGGTCACCTCTACAAAAACTTCAATCAAATTCATGAGAAAGATTTCCCACACACAAAGCCATGCTGACTATCCCATATCAGTCCTTTCCAAATGCTGGTAGATCCTGTCCCTCGGAATCCCTTCCAGTAACTTTCCCACCACTGACGTTAGGCTCAGCAACCTGGCTTGTCCTTGCAGCCCTTCTTAAATAACAGCACAACTTTAGCCACCCTCCAGTATTTCGGTACCTCACCCGTGGTTAAGGAAGATACAAAAATCTCTGCCAGGGCCTCGGCAATTTCTTCCCTTGCTTCCCACAATATCCTGGGATACACTGAGTCAGGCCCTGGGGATCTATCCACCTTTATGTGATCAAGACCCCCACACCTCCTCTTTCAAAGTGTCGATATGTTTCAGGACATCGCTATTCTCCTCCCTGAATTCCTCAACTTCCATTATCATCTCCATTACAGACCAGAAGTATTCATTTAAGACCGCAACCATCTCCCTTGGCACTTCTTCCCTTTAGGTACTGCCTCTCTCTTGGAAGAGTTCGATAATTTTAGTGATTTAATTAATTAGCTCTTTAGAAAGCTTTTTTTGCTGATGGGAAATGCAATAACCCCAATTTAGCACAAAGGTAAGTAAAATGTTCTATTCATTAAAGCTATACATTATGGTGCTTCTTTACCACTCTGCCATTTTGTAAAGTATTATTCATTAACCAGTGTTGTTGGAACTTTAAATAAAAACAGAAAATGCTGCAAACAAAGCGCTGGGGAATGTTCCTGGGAATGAAAGGGTTAACAAGTGAGGAGCGTTTGATGTCTCTGGGCCTGTACTCAATGGAGCTCAGAAGGATGAGGGGGGGATCTCATTGAAACCTACCGAACACTGAAAGGCCTGGAGGGAGTGGACGTGGAGAGGATGCTTCCATCAGTGGGAGAGTCTAGAATCTGAGGGCACAGCCTCAGGATAAAGGGACGTTCCTTTCGAACTGAGATGAGGAGGAATTTCTTCAGCCAGAGGGTGGTGAATCTGTGGAATTCGTTCACAGAGGGCTGTGGAGGCCAAGTCATTGGGTGTATTTAAGGCAGAGATTGATAGGTTCTTGATTGGTAAGGGGGGGTTAAAAGTTACAGGGAGAAGGTGGGAGAATGAGGTTGAAAAAAATCAGCCATGATTGAATGGCGGAGTAGATTGGATGGGCTGAATGGCCTAATTCTACAACTATGATCTTATGATCCAAACATCAGGTAATCACTGACACTCCCACTGGGGGAATTCTTCTATATACAAAGAGTGAGAGTGCATGCACTGTAGAAGGGTAGAATAGAATCGTACAGCACAGAAACAGGCCCTTCAGCCCACCTTGTCCGTGCCGTCTGTGATGCCTATTCACACTATTCCCATTTGCCTACATTATGTCCATATCCCCCTACTCCTCCTATCCAAGTGCCTGCCTAAGTGCCTTATAAACACTGTAATGGTATCTTCCTCGACCACCTCCTCTGTCAGCTCGTTCTACATATTCACCACCTTCTGTGTGAAAAACTTACCTCTTGGGTCCCCTTTAAATTCCTCCCCTCTCACCTTAAACCTGTGCCCTCTAGTTCTGGACTCCACTCTCCTGGGGAGATAGACTGTATCTGTCCTATCGATGGGCGTTGAACTGAAATGTATGGGTGCTCTCAGTGGGAAACGTAAGAGAGAGATGCACAGGGTAGGATCCCTGTCTCACAGCTCCAGTGACCAGGTTCAATCCTGACCTCGGGTGCTTTCTGTGTGAAGCTCTCCCTGTGACGGCGTGGACTTCCCCTGGTGCTCTGATTTCCTCCCACAAACCAAAGGTGTGTGGGTTGGTGGGTTAGTTGACCACTGTGAATTGCCCCAAGAGAGTCGGTGAGTGGGAAAATCTGGGAGATGGGGGTGGGGGGTGGGGGGGAGGTGGTGGAGTTGATGAGAATGTGGGGAGAATAAAATGGAATGTGTAGGATTGGGTGAAGGGGCATCTGATGGTTGGTCCGGACCCAATGGACTGAAGGGCCTGTTTCCATGACATGACTCCATGTCAGAGACACACAGCAGGCAAACAGTGCTGTATGTCTGCTGGCCTGAATGGCCTTCTATACTGTGCATAGAACATAGAAGAGCACAGCACAGAAACAGGCCCTTCGGCCCACGACGTCTGTGCTGAACACAGCACCAAATTAAACCAATCCCACCTGCCTGGACATGACCCATATCCCTCCATTCCCTGCACATCCATGTGTCTATCTAACAGCGTCTTAAGTGCCTCTATCGTATCTGCTTCCACCCCCACCCCCAGCAGCCTGTTCCAGGCACCCACTGCTCTCTGTGTAAATTAACTTGCCCCACACATCTGCTGTGAACATTTGGAGAAGCCACCGGCTTCATCACCCCTTTCCCTTTCCCCTCCCCATCTGCCCATCACCCCCACACTCCTACCTCCGGTTCCCCTCCTCACATCCCTCCCTTTATGCCATGGTCCACTGTCCTCTCCTATCAGATTCCATCTTTTTCAGCCCTTTGCTGTCACTTCCACCTATCACTTCCCAGCTTCTGACATCATTCCCACTCTCCCCCCTCCCTCACCTGCCTGTTACCACCCCCACCCCCGCCCTCACCTCACCTGGATCCACCTGGGGAACAAAAAAATGGCGGACGAGCTGAGTAAGTATTTTGCGTCAGTCTACACTGTGGAAGGCACCAGCAACATTCCAGAAGTTCGAGAGAGTCGGGGGGCAGAAGTGAGTGCAGTCGCTATTATGAAGGAGAAGGTGCTTGGGAAGCTGAAAGGTCTGATGGTGGACAAGTCACCAGGACCGGATGGACGACACCCCAGGGTTCTGAAAGAGGTAGCTGAAGAGATTGTGGAGGCATTAGTAGTGATCTTTCAAGAATCACCAGAGTCAGGAATGGTTTCAGAGGACTGGTAAATTGCAAATGTCACTCCGCTCTTTAAGAAGGAAAGGAGGCAACAGACAGGAAATTATAGGCCATTTAGCCTGACTTCAGTGGTTGGTACGATGTTAATAATAAGAGTCCATTATTAAGGATGAGGTTTCGGGGTACTTGGAAGCACATGATAAAGTAGGCCGAACTCAGCATGGTTTCATTAAGGAGAGATCTTGCCTGACAAATCTGTTGGAATTCTTTGAGGAAGTAACAGGCAGGATAGACAAAGGAGAGTCAGTGGATGTTGTTTACTTGGATTTTCAGAAGGCCTTTGACAAGGTGCCGCACATGAGGCTGCTAAACAAGATAGGAGCCCATGGTGTTACGGGAAAGGTACTAGCATGGATAGAAGATTGGCTGACTGGCAGAAGGCAAAGATGGTGACCAGTGGTGTTCTGCAGGGGTCGGTATTGGGTCTGCTAATTTTCACGTTATACGCTAATGATCTGGATGATGGAATTGATGGCTTTGTGGCCAAGTTTGCAGATGATACAAAGGTAGGTGGAGGGGCAGGTAGTGTGAGGAAGCAGGGAGTCTGCAGAAGGACTTGGACAGGTTGGAGAATGGACAAAGAAGTAGCAGAAATGAATACAGTGTAGGGAATTGTATGGTCATCCACTTTGGCAGAAGGAATAAAGACGTTAACTATTTTCTAAATGGGGACAAATTCAAAAATCAGAGGTGCAAGGGGACTTAGGAGTCCCAGTGCGGGATTCCCTAAAGGTTAACTTGCAGGTTGAGTTGGTAGTAAAGAAGGCAAATGCAACGTTAGCATTCATTTCAAGAGGACTGGAATATAAAAGCAAGGATGTAATGCTGAGGCTTTATAAAGCATTGGTCAGACCACATTTGGATATTGTGAGCAGTTTTGGGCTCCATATCTAAGGAAGGATTTGCTGGCATTGGAGAGGGTCCAGAGGATGTTTACAAGAATGATCCCAAGAATGAAAGGGTTAATGTACGAGGAGTGTTTGATGTCTCTGGGCCTGTACTCACTGAAGTTTAGAAGGATGAGGGGGGGATCTCATTGAAACCTACCCAATATTGGAAGGCCTGGATAGAATGGATGTGGAGAGGGTGTTTCCAGTAGTGGGAGAGTCCAGGACCAGAGGGCACAGCCTCAGGATAGAAGGATGTCCCTTCAGAACAGAGATGAGGAGGAATTTCTTTATCCAGAGGATGATGAATCTGTGGAATTCATTGCCACAGACGGCTGTGGAGGCCAAGTCTTTGGGTATATTTAAAGTGGAGGTTGATAGGTTCTTGATTGGTTAGGGGGTGAAAGGTTACGGGGAGAAGGCAGGAGAATGGGGTTGAGAAGGAAAAATAAATCAGCCACGATCGAATGGCCTAATTCTGCTCCTATGTTTTATAGTCTTATGGTCACTTATCACCTGCCAGCCCTTGCTCCCCCCCTTCCCCCAACCTTTTCATACCGACCATCTCCCCTCTTTCTTTCCAGTCTTGATGAAGGGTCTCGGCCCGAAACGTTGACTGTCCATTTCCCTCCATAGATGTTGCCTGACCCGTTGAGTTCCCCCAGCATCTCACGTGTTGCTCCTTTGAACCTCTCCCCTCTCTATGTCCTCCAGTATTTGACGTTTCTAATACTTAGACATTTCTTAAAATAATTTCTGAGACATTTCTCAAAATAATTTGCAACACTCCGGAATCTTAAACTTGGAAACACCCAGTCAGCAGGAAAGTTATGAAACATTGTGTTTCTGGGTGGTGGTGGATGTGTGAAGCTCCTTCGTTTATGGTTGAGAGTACACCAAGTGATAAGAAGTCACCAAGGTATTCACAGAGTGGGTTCACCATCCACTATGTTCCCACTGAACAGAACAGCCTGGAGCGGCCGAGCGGTCTGCTCTCTGTTCCTAGCCTGCCAAAGCAGCAGCAGCTGGGGAGCACAGCACAGATACAAAAGCTGACAGGGTTAGGTGAAGGAATTAAAGAGAAAGGAAGCTTGCCGAGAGTTTACAGACTGTGTCATGCACCATCTGATTGCGTGCACTCCTTCCAACACCAGAAGTCACACTCGAGTATTTACGATTTCCAGAATGATTAGGAACAGTTATTGCATGCTACAGGGTGTGGAACGTGATACTAGGTCGAGAAGGTTCAGAGGGAATTCGCTGAGCTGCATTTAATATAAGTTTGCATCACCAAAATGAAACAAAAAACAGAGGAGATTTGAATGAGACAATATCCTCTGCCAACCCTGATCAAAACAAGGAGGGTTTCAAAATTCCTGAGTTTCACTTTTGCGATAAAAACACCTTTGATACTCGAAGAGGAATGAGATCACTGTGAAATGACTTTTAGGGAATTCCCACATGATGTGATACATATTCCCCAGACTTCCTTTTCTCCACAATCTTCTCCATATGAAATTGCCCCTCATCCAGATTTGTTTATATCCAAGGGATTGTGTCATTCACCACTGATATGACAGAATGACTTACTGAAGAGCAACATATGTCAGTGTGTTTAAATGGTCTTACCATGACATGTAAATGCAATGATTTTTTTCAGTGACTAACACCCAGCTTATACAAATTGGCAATCTTAGTTTATGATAAACATCGCTGATATGTTGACTGAAAAAAACTTAAAGGCTTGTAACCTCTCAACACTATTGTCACATTTCCGTTGTAAAGACCCATCTTGTTAATTAGCAGCAAAGACTCATTTACTGAGTGGCTTTAATAGTCCAAGGAGATTTTCCAGAGCATTGGCAGGTATAATTTGATGCCTTGTAAGGTGGCTTAAAATGAGATTCTCCCAGGATGATTACAGAGAGAGGTTTAGAGAGAAAATTCCGGAGCTTGGCACCCAGGCAGTCGGAGGCACACTTCCAGTGTAGGAGGGATAGAAACTGGGTGTCTGGAATGAAGTATGGAATTCTCACTGGAGGAGGTCAGCGAGTCCACCCATGTTAGATTCATAGAGTGATACAGCACAAGAACGGGCCCTGTGACCCACTGAGTCTGCATTGCCCATCAAGCACTGATCTACACTAGTCCTGCATTAGTCCCATTTGATTCCCCCACATTCCGATCAACTCCCCCCACCCACAAAAGGGCAATTAACCCACTGGCCCACACATTTTCGGGATGTGGGAAGAAATCAGGGCAGCCAGGGGAAACCCACACGGTCACAGGAAAAACGTGCAAACTCCACACGGACAGCACCTAAGGTGACGATCGAAACTGGGTCACTGCAGCTGTGAGACCTCTGTGCTGCCGCTCAATTTACAACTGGTAAATATTTCTCTAGTTTCTCATGTTTAATCCAATTAAACTTCTCAATGAGAATCCCAATGCGTCACCTCACACTTGTCTGGATTCATTCTATTTGCCACTTCTCTGCCCAACTGTATTTTTTATCTCCCGCAGAATCAAGTTCTCACAGCCAATTGTTGAATCAACTACTTTATTGTCATTTAAAAATAGAGGAAGGGATAAACAAAGTAGTTATCAGTTATTTGAATTCTGGAGCTGAGTAAAAGTGTCCCAACCCAGTCTAAGGCACAGTTTGAGAGTTCACTTCGAGAGGTGCAGATAAATGAGGTTCTGTCAGCACATGTTTGTTAAGGGAAGGTAGTGCCCAAGTACCCTGCCTGGTTTCTTTGAGGAGTTAAGAGGGAGGGCTGATAAGGCTTTGATGTAGTGTACCTGGACTTCACCAGGCTGGCCGAGACAGAAAAAAACATGGGATCAATGAATCCTAAATGACCTCAGTGCCAGGAGCAGCGGGTGATGTTGACTGTGTCTGTGTGATGGAAGACTGTGAGTTTTGTAAACTAGTTTGGATTTGTTACTTGGTTTCCCATCTGCACCTTACTCTGTGGAATGGTCCAAGTGTAAAAGCTGACCAAGCCTACTGTCATATTGTGAATCATATTTGGCTACTCATCATTCCAAACAAGGATAACCAAAACTACCAGGCTGTTCATAATGGGACTGACTAACCTATTACTACAAATTCTGACCAAGCAATTTAATTCCAATCCACTCTCGTTTAGATGGGTTTCCCTTGGAATCATTGGCTCCCACCCCATGGAACGTATTATTTGTCATGACAGAGAAGGAGGCCATTTGGCCCATTAAGTTTAAACTAGCTCTCATCAATATCATTCGCCCAATTATTTCGTGATCTATTCTCTCTTATTTGCCCATCAACCACACCCCCCTCCATTAACCTTCTCCTCCCTTCCCTACATCAGGGGTATATCAGTCCCAGGGAGAGCATGCAAACTCCACACACACAGTGCCGGGGGTCAGGATGGAACCGCGAAGCAGCGCCACTGTACCGGCGCTGGAATCCACGTGGGGCAAAGGTCCTCCCTCAGGCACCAGTCCACCGTAGTACAGGCTCTGCTCCCAGTGGATATCATCCCTGTTCCCAGTGTATTCCCTACGCAGTCAGCTGCAAACCTCGGCCTCTGCAAAGACTGCAGCGGCTCCCTCGGCACTGTCTCTCCATCTCCGTCTCGTTCACTCTTGCCCGGACTCAGTTGTTACTATTTAAGGGAGCTTTGCTGCAGGGGAGACGTTTAACCTGTTTAAACATCAGACTGCCAGCCCTACAGCATACCAGCACATTCACTTGTCAGTGCACCAAAAACAACTAATCTCATCAACAAACGCTCCAAGGTGACTGCAATACACCCTTTAGCATCCAGGCAGCAATGACTGCAGGGTCTCAGAAACCAGCACCGGATAGTTTGTGGGTTCAAGCCCCCTGAAGTGGCCTCATTGAAGGGTCCGCGGTGGAAAGGGTGAGCAGCTTCAAGTTCCTGGGTGTCAACATCTCAGAGGACCCGTCCTGGGCCCAGCACATAGATGCAATCACGATGGATTGTGCGCCAGTGTCTCTAGTTTCTGAGAAGTTGAAGGAGATTTGGCATGTCATGGAAAACTCTGAGGAACCACTGCAGATGTACAGCGGAAAGCATTCTGACACGTGGGGACTCCAAAGCACAGGAACGCAAGAGGCTCGAGAGAGCACTGGGACCCAGCCGGTTCCGTCACAGGTACAGCTCTCCCCACCATCGAGGACATCTACAAGAGGCGATGTCTCAGGAAGGCGACATCCATTATGAGCGACCCCCACCATCCGGGCTGTGCCCTTTCCTCATTCCTGCCATCAAGCAGGAGGTACAGGAGCCTGAAGACCTACACCTCAAGGTTCAACAACAGCTTCTTCCCCACTGACATCAACGCACCTGAAAAACCCTAACACTACCTCAGACTTCTTTTTCTCTCTCTCAACTTGCATCAGGGGGCTAAAGAAAATCCCCTTTAACCCTCACCACTTTTTATAGATGCACCATAGAAAGCATCCTATCTGGATGTATCACAGCTTGGTGAGGCAACTGCTCTACCCGTGACTGCAAGAAACTGCAGAGAGTTGTGGACACAGCCCAGCACAACACGGACACCAGCCTCCCCTCCATAGACTCTGTCTACCCGTTGCCTCAGGAAAGCAGCTAACATAATCAAAGACCCCTCCCACAACGGTCACTCTCTCTTCTCCCCCCTCCCATCGGGCAGAAGATGCAAAAGCCTGAAAGCACGTACCACCAGGCCCAAGGAGAGATTCTATCCCGCTGTTATAAGACTATTGAACGGTCCCTTAGTACAATAAGATGAACTCCTGACCTCACAATCTACCTCGTCTTGGCCTCACACCTTATTGTCTGCCTGCACTGCACTTTCTCTGTAACTGTATCACTTTATTCTGCATTCTGTTATTGTTTTCCCTTGTACTACCTCAATGCACTGATGTGTTGAAATGATCTGTATGGATGGCATGCAAAACAAAGTTTTTCACAGTACCTTGGCACAGAATCTGGGGGTGTGTGGGCTGAGGGATCTGTTTCTGTGCTGTATCTGCGATTCTATGACACAGTGTTAACAGTGCTGTGGCTGAAGGTGCAATGTTCACATTATAAATGACTTAATTGGGTCATGAAAACGAGTTATTTTATTAATCACATTGAAGCTGAAAAACTCCTGGAAAACAGGAAGTGGGAAACCTCAAGACCAACAACTAATGGGGATTCCCGCAGCACTAACGTGTCTGTACAGCAAGAGCACAATCTGTTGTTGGAGACCAGCGATGCAATTCACCCCAGCTCAAGGTGTACAGGAGCTTCAGGAGCAGGGCAAGATTCCAAACTTTAGGAATCTGCTTTGTTTCCCGGAATTTTGTTCAGACTTCAACAGTTAAATTAAAGGGGGATATCAATTCCTTCCCTCGATTTAGTCGGTTAAGGGGAGGATTTGTTCAAGTTTTCCTGAGAGGCAAAGGAACAGGTAGAAAGGATGTAGGGAAAACATTCCCACTGGATGGGGAGCCGGGGAACTGAGGAGGGACAATTTCGAACACCAAAGCCCAGAATTCCAAAGCAAAGTTTGGAAACACTTCCACATGCAGAGGATTGGGGGTAGTTGGAATTGGTCCCACTGATAGTTTCATGGCTCGGATCGGGAGATTATCCACAGGTCAAAGGGATCGAGGGACGTCCGGAACAGGAAGCTGGCATGGACCCAAGGTACTGGTATTGGTATTGGTATTGGTTTATTATTGTCACTTGTACTGAGGTACAGTGAAAAACTTGTCTTGCATATCGATCGTACAGGTCAATTCATTACACAGTGCAGTTACATTGAGTTAGTACAGAGTGCATTGATGTAGTACAGGTAAAAACAATAACAGTACAGTGTAAAGTGTCACAGCTGCAGAGAAAGTGCAGTGAAATAAGGTGCAAGGTCACAACAAGGTAGATTGTGAATTCATAGTCCATCTCATTGTATAAGAGAACCGTTTAATAGTCACAAAGGGGCCAAACGCTCTCCTTCCCATTATAAGTTAAGGGGTTCAGGCAGTCGTGACCTCATAGTACGGAGCAGGCTCGAATGGCCTCTTCACATCCGCATGATGTGATGTCCCTCGACAACACGCCGTTGGTCTGTTGAGAATTCACCAACAGAATACAGGAAGTGGAAGCTGCACTTCAATTCAGTACAACAACAACAGCTTCCATTTATATAATGCCTTTTGAAACCACGGAGCATCCCAAGGAGCGGGGCAGGCGAACATTGACCGTCCGATATGCGGAGTTTCTACCTGTTTACAGTATTTGGTTTCGCTGGCAATGCCAGCATTTATTGCCCATCCCTAACTCCCTCTTTACCGAACACAACTCTACAACTTTATCAATGATGTGGATGAGAACGTACAAGGCAAGGTTAGTAATTTTGCAGATGATACTAAAATAGGTGGTGTCATTCTCAGTAAAGATGGTTCTCAGGATTTACAGAGGGATCTTGATCATCTGGTTAAGTGGGCCGAGGAATGGCAAATGGAGTTTAATTAGGATAAGTGCGAGGTGTTTCATTTTGGGAAGACAAATCAGGGTAGGACTTTCACAGTGAACGATAGAGACCTGGGGCTTGTTGTAGAACAGAGGGACTTCAGAGTACAAAGTGGCATCGCAGGTAGATAGGGTGGTGAAGAAGGCTTTTGCCACGCTGGCTTTCATCAGTCAGGGCATTGAGCAGAGGAGTTGGGATGTTATGTTACGGTTGTACAAGACGTTGGTGAAGCTGCATTTGGAATATTGTGTTCAGTTTTGGTTGTCCTGCTTTAGGAAAGATGCCATTAAGCTGGAAAGAATGTAGTGGAGATTTATGACGATGTTGTCGGGACTCAAGGGACTGAGTTATGGAGAGGGGTTGAGTAGGTTGGGACTGTTTTCACTGGAGCATAGAAGAATGGGGGTGATGTTATAGATGTGTAAAAGATCATGATGGGCACAGATAGGGTGAATGCCTACAGTCCTTTTCCCAGAGTTTTGCAATCAAGTACGAGAGGGCACAGATTTAAGGTCAGGGAGGAGAGATTCAATAGGAAACTGAGAGGCAACTTTTTCACCCAGAGGGTGGTCAGTTTATGGAATGAGCTGTCAGAGGAAGTGGTTGAGGCAGGTACATTAACAACATTTAAAAGGTACTTGGACAGGTACATGGATAGGAATGGTTTGGAAGGATATGGGCCAAATGCGGGCAAATGGGACTAGCTGAGATGGGAATCTTGGTCGGCATGGACCAGTTGGGCCGAAGAGCCTGTTTCCATGCTGTTTGACTCAAAGAACAATTACTAAAAGTGGAGAAAGAGAGGAAACGAGTTCCTAGAAACAAGCGTATGTATGTCAGTCGGACATTTGAATTTAATAATTATATGGCAGCTTGTTAGTATGTATGACTCTATGAATCTTATAAGAAATCGAAGCAGATGGCCATTCAAACTCCTTGCTGTTCAAGACAATCATGGAACCATTCCCCTCCCCTAACCACAGAGCATAAGAAGCAGAAACAGAATCCTAACCAGAAATCCAATGAGATTATGACTGTTCATCTACCTCAGTGACATTTTTTTCATTAACCACATGACCCTCAATTCCCTTAATAGGTAAAAATCTATCCGTCTGCCTTGAATGTCATCAGTGACTAAGCCTCCAGGGCCCTCTTGGGTGGAGAACTCCAAAGATTCACTCCCCAGTTGGGTGCAGAAAATTCTTCTCGTCTCTGAATGGTTGACCCCTTGTTCTGTGACACCCAGCCAGGGGAAGTAGCATCTCTATGTCCTCCCTGCCAAGATTTGCAGGGCAATTATAAGTCTGCTGTATTCCTGAGTTACAGAGACTGCCCACACTGGGGGCAGACTTCCTCCCCTGGGACAAGGTGGCAGGATGCCCTAAGTTGGAGGTCTAATGGAGGGGATAGAGGTGGAGAGGTTCAGGGAGGGGACCCTAGAGCTCAGGGCCCAGGCAGCTGAAGGCATGACCAACAATGGTGGAGTGGTTAACTCCAGGGGTGGTGGGGTGACTGAGAGTCCAGAACTGGAGGAGCGTGCCGAAAAACTGGGGTTGGAAATGACTGTAATCTTTTTAACTCTGACATTCAGGGTTGGGAAAGTAAATTTCCCTGTGGTTTTCCCTTCCTCCAAGCAGTTGCCATGGAGACGTAGGTAGGCCGCAAGGGCTCAGCCATTCCTTTGAGTCTCGGATCAGGCTGATAACTGAGTGGTCCTGGTTAATATTTCACCCGGTCCTATTATGATGCTGGACTATTGTTTTCCGAGGCTGGTTGAGAGGGAGGGGAGCTGCCGGAAATTCCACGGTTAATCCCAGGCAGTGAAATTCCATACCCCTCCCTCCTCTTCACAAATCTCTGTGCCCTCTGCCTCTCCTTCCCTGTGTAACCTCCTCTGGCCCTGCAACATCTCTCCAACACCAGTTCCTTTGCATTCACCTCCTACAGCCTCTGGCCTATTCCCAGCACTGGCCTAAGGCCAGCCTGGTTACAGAGATGAATACTTCCCTTACACCAAGGGAAAAGGCCATTCAGCCCATTCAGTCAATGCCAGCCCCCCCGGACATTCCCATCTGTCGTATTTCCCCACTTATTGCCCTCTAACCTATTCCTTCTCACCCGCCTGTCAACGCTCCTGATTCTACTTCCACACGCTGCACACCAGGGGCACTTTACAGCGTCCGACTGACCCCTCCTCCCCCCCCCCAACCCGTATGAGTTTGGGACATAGAACGTAGAACATAGAACAGGCCCTTCGGCCCACCATGTTGTGCCGAACTAATTACACCAGTAATTCACAATCACAAGGTCACAAGACAAAGGAGCAGAAGTAGGCCATTCGGCCCATCGAGTCCACTCCGCCACTTCACCATGAGCTAAACTATGCTCCCATCTAGCCCCAATTCCCGGTCTTTTCCCCATATCCCTTGATACCCGGACTAATTAGATACCTATCAATCTCCTCCTTAAACACCCCCGATGATCGGGCCTCCACAGCTGTAGGTGGCAATGAATTCCATAAATCCACGACCCTCTGACTAAAGAAATTGCTCCTCATTTCTGTTCTAAATGGGTACCCTCTAATTCTAAGACTGTGCCCTCTAGTCCTGGACACACCCATCAAGGGAAACAACTTAGCCACATCTACTCTGTCCAGTCCTTTCAACATTCAAAATGTTTCTACGAGGTCCCCTCTCATTCTTCGCCTAACTAAATTAATCCCTTCTGCCTACACAATGTCCATATCCCTCCATTCTCTGCACATCCATGTGCCTGCCTAAGAGCCTCAAAACCCTCTATCGTATCTGCCTCCACCACCACCCCTGGCAGCCCATACCAGGCACCCACCTCTCTCCGTGTAAAATACCTGCCCCGCACACATCTCTTTTGAAGTTTCCCCTCTCACCTTAAATGCATGCCTTCTAGTATTAGACACTTTAACCCTGGGAAAAAGATTCCGGCTGTGCACTCTATCTATGCACAACATAACCTTATAAACTTCTTATCAGCTCTCCCCTCACCCTTCGACGATCCAGAGAAAACAACCCAAGTTTGTCCAACCTCTCCTTATAGCACATGCCTTCTAATCCGGGCATCATCCTGGTGAACCTTTTCTGCACCCTCTCCAAAGCCACCACATCCTTCCTATAACAGGGCAATCAGAATTGAATGCAATACCCCAGATGCGGCCTAACCAGAGTTTTGTAAAGCTTCAACATAGCTTCCTGACTCTTGAACTCAATGCCTTGACTAATGAAGGCAAGCATGCCGTACGCCTTCTTTACCACCCTATCAACCTGTGCTGCCACTTTCAGGGATCTATGGACTTGGACCTCAGGATCCCTCAGAACATCAGCACTGTTAAGGACCCTGCCATTAACTGTGTACTGTCACTTTACATTTGAACGTAGAAGGAAATCCCCCCGTCACAGGAAGAACACGCAAATTCCACACAGGAAAGGGGGTGGTGTACATGCACCTGTCTACATCAATGGTGCTGAGGTCGAGAGAGTTGAGAGCTTCAAGTTCCTGGGAGTGAACATCACCAACAGCCTGTCCTGGTCAAATCACATAGATGTCAGGGCCAATAAAACTCACCAGCACCTCTACTTCCTCAGGAAGCTAAAGAAATTCAGTTTGTCCCCTTTGACTCTCACCAACTTTTACCGATGCAGCATAGAAAGCATCCTATCTGAATGCACCACAGCTTGGTACGGCAACTGCTCTGCCCAGGACCGCAAGAAACTGCAGAGAGTTGTGGACATAGCGCAGTGCATCACGGACACCAGCCTCCCCTCCTTGGACTCTGTCTTTACCTCTCGCTGCCTTGGTGAAGCAGCCAGCATAATCGAAGACCCCACCCACCCAGGTCATTCTCTCTTCTCCCCTCTTCCATCAGGAAGAAGATACAAGAGCCTGAGGGCACGTACCACCAGACTGAAGGACAGCTTCTACCCCACTGTGATAAGACTATTGAATGGCTCCCCTATACGATGAGATGGACTATGCCCTCACGATCTACATTGTTGTGACCTTGCGCCTTATTGCACTGCACTTTCTCTGTAGCTGTGACACTTTACTCTGTACTGTTAGTGTTTTTACCTGTACTATCTCAATGCACTCTGTAATAACCCAATGTAACTGCACTGTGTAATGAATTGACCTGTACAATCAGTATGCAACACAAGTTTTTCACTGTACCTCGGTACAAGTGACAATAATAAACCAATACCAATAACAATACCAGACAGCACCAGATCTTGGGATCGAACCCTCAAATTATCACCTCATTTGAAAGGCAGCATTTCTGACACTGCAGCACTCCCTTGCTCCTGGTTTCTGGAAGTGTCCTGTTCCAACATTTTGCTTCCTCAGTTAACAATTTAGGACAGCCCGCTGGTGCAGTGGGTAGAGCCAAATCTCACAGCCCCGGAGACCCGGGTTCGATCCCGACCTCCAGCACTGCCTTTGTGTGGAGTTTGCACGCTCTCCCTGTGACTGTGTGTGTTTCCCCCCAGTGCTCCAATTTCCTCCTGTGTCCCAAAGACGTAGGGGTCAGCAGGTTAACTGACCGCTGTAAATTACCACCTAGTGTGTGGGTAAGTAGGGCAGGCACAGTAGTGTAGCGGTTAGCGTAACGCTTTACAACACCAGCGACCAGGGTTCAAATCCGGCCACTGCCCGTAAGGAGTTTGTACGTTCTCCCCGTGTCTGTGTGGGTTTCCTCTGGGCCCTCTGGTTTCCTCCCACATTCCAAGGACATATGGCTTAGGAAGTTGTAGGCATGCTATGTTGGCACCGGAAGCGTGGCGACACTTGCAGGCTACCCCCAGAACACTCTACGCAAAAGATGCATTTCACTGTGTGGTTCGATGTACATGTGACTAATAAAGATATCTTATCTGGGGGGAGTTGATGAGAATGTGGGGAGAAATGGGCTTAACGTAGGATGAGTGTAAATGGGTGATCGATGGTCAGCATGGACACAAGTGGGCCGAAGGGCCTGTTTCTCTCCTGTGTGTCCCCCTGACTCCATAACAGAGATCTGAAAACAGACAACACTGGAAGCATACAGGAGGTGAGTCAGGATCTGCAGAGCAAGGAACAGTGGCTCCAATTCACTTTCCTGAAGCCTCAAAACATTGTCTCTGCTTCTCCCTGCACAGAAGCTGCCTAACCTGGCGGATATTTCCAACATTGCCTGGTTTTATTTCAGACTTACAGCACCTGCGGTGATTTGCACTTAGCTTTCGGCCGCCAGATGTTGCTGATGGTCGGAGCTCTGGGGAGTGCAACTTATCTGGTTCACGAAAACAATGACTGCATTTCGAAAGGCTCCCACAGCTGTCAGGCTTTGGAAACACCCAGAGGTGGATGTGAGGGGCGTTATAGAAATACGCAGCATTTCTGGTTTTGAATGTCTTGCTCTGAATTGTTACTCTCCCGGGATGCCTGTTGGTGTTGGGGGAGTTTGGAAGGTGTAACCGGGATCTGAAAGTTTCGGTCTGTTCTGGAAAAATACAACAAATTGGTCACGCCCGCCTAGTGCTGAGTCACGACAACTGGGAGAGGTACAGCAGGATTACACAGCAATGCAAATAGATTAAAGTTACCTGCCATGATTTGCAGCAACTTGTACCTCAGCAGCCACAGCACCTGAGTTAATGGGCATCGCTGTGGCTGTGTTATGTGTGGGTGTGCCTGTGCGTGTGTCTCTGTCTGTCTACATGTGTCTGGTCTGCAAGTATCTGTGCATTTCTTATCAGTCTGTGCCTGTGGCATCTCCTGCCTTTGGCCACATTAAGGCAGTATGTTATGTAAGGTTTGTGTCCCTGTTTATGTCTGTGTGAGGAGACACAAGAGACAGAAAGTATATGCACTTGTGTGTGGTGTGTGTGTATGTGGTGTGTCTGAGTATGGTGTGTGTGTGTAATGTGCTGTGTGTCTATGTGTATGTGTGTGTGCACACGAGGTATTTAAAACATAGAACACTACAGCACATTACAGGCCCTTCGGCCCACGATATTGTGCTGATATTTTATTCTGCTCCAAGATCTATCTAACCCTTCCCTCCCACATAGCCCTCCATTTCTCTATCATTCATGTGTCTATCTAAGATTGTCTTTAATGTCCCTAATGTATTTGCCCCCACAACCTCTGCCGGCAGTGCATTCCACACACCCACCACTCTCTGTGTAAAAAACTTACCTCTGACATCCCCCCTATACCTTCCTCCAAATTATGCCTCCTCATGTGGGCCATTTCTGCTCTGGGACAAAGTCTCTGACTGTCCACTCAATCTATGCCTCTTATCATCTTGTATACCTCTATCAAGTGCATATGTGTTTGCAAGTATGCATGCCTGTGTCTGCATGAGTGTGTGTGAGTGCATGATTGCATGTGCATGTGTCTGCAGACATGTGGAGTGCACATGTATTTCTGTCCATGAGTGTGAATGTATGTGTGCATGGGCACATGTATTTTTATACATGTGTACATCCCTGTAAGTTTGCGTATGTCCATGTTTGTGTGTGTGTCTGTGTATGTGTCTGTGTGTCCATGTGCATGTGTCAATGTGTGTGTTCTTGTGTGTATGTTCCTGGGTGTGTCCACATCTGTGTGTGTTTCTCTCTGCGTGTGTTTCTGTGTGTGGTTGGCCAGATGACCGAAAGACATAGGAGCAGAATTAGGCCATTCAGCCCTTCGAGTCTGCACCACCATTCAATCATGGCTGATTTCTTTTCAACCCCATTCTCCTGCCTTCTCCCCATAACCCTTAACCCCCTCTCAGTCCTGATGCAGGATGTCGACAGTTCCTTTCCCCCCCACGGATGCTGCTCGACCCACTGAGATGGCTTGTGGCTCATGTATGGGTTAGGTTCAGTTTTGTCTCCTGGGCACCTGGGGATAGAGTATGCGTGCTGGTTCAGTGGAGGGCTGTCACCTTAAGCAGTGAGATTTCCACCTTAGGCAGCGGTGAGTCCTGCATCTGTCTCAATCCAGGGGGACCCCTGCAACCAGAAGACCACAAGACATAGGAGCAGAACCAGGCCATTTGGCCCATCAAGTCTGCTCTACCATTCTATCATGAACAATTTATTATTCCCTCTCAACCCCATTCTCCTGCCTTCTCCCCGTAACATCGAACATAGAAAACTGCAGTACAGTACAGGCCCTTCTGCCCACAATGTTGTGCCGACATTTTATCCTGCTCTAGGATCTATCTAACCCTTCCCTCCAACATAGCCCCCTATTTTTCTATCATTCATGTGGCTATCTAAGATTCTCTTTAACGTCCCTAATGTATCTGCCCCCATAACCTCTGCAGGCAGTGCGTTCCACACACCCACCACTGTCTTTGTAAAAAACTTACCCCTGACATCCCCCCTATACCTTCCTCCAATCACCTTAAAATTATGTCCCCTCATGTTAGCCATTGTCACCCTGGGAAAAAACGCCTCATCATCTTGTACACCTCTATCAAGTCACCTCTCATTCTCCTTCTCTCCAAAGAGAAAAGCCCCAGCTCGCTCAACCTATCCTCATAAGATATGCTCTCCAATCCAGGCAACATCCTGGTAAATCTCCTCTGCACCCTCTCTAAAGCTTCCATATCCTTCCTACAATGAGGCGACCAGAACTGAATGCAATACTCCAAGTGTGGTCTAACTAGAGTTCTATAGAGCTGCAACATCACCTCGTGGCTCTTGAACTCAATACCCCGACTTTAGCGCCCCTTTGATGCCCTCAATAATCAAGAACCTATCAACCTCCGCTTTAAATATACCCAATGACTTGGCCTCCACAGCTGTCTGTGGCAATGAATTCCACAGATTGAACACCCTCTGGCTGAAGAAATTCCTCCTCATCTCAGTTCTAAAGGGACGTCCTTCTATTCTGAGGAAAAGTTTAAAAGGGACCTGAGGGGCAACTTTTTCATGCAGAGCTTAGTTTGTACATGCATTGAGCTGCCAGTAGCAACAATAACAACATTTAAACGACATTTAATAGACCATAAGATATAGGAGCAGAATTAGGCCATTCAGCCCATTGAGTCTGCTCCACTATTCAATCATGGGTGATCCTCTTTTCAAACCCATTCTCCCGCCTTCTCCCCGTAACCCATAACCCCTTTACCAATCAAGAACCTATCAATCTCTGCATTAAATACACCCAATGACTTGGCCTCCACAGCTGTCTGTGGCAACGAATTCCACAGATTCACCACCCTCTGGCTGAAGAAATTCCTCCTCATCTCCCTTTATTCTGAAGATGTGCCCTCGGATCCTGGACTCTCCCACTGACGGAGACATCCTCTCCACATCCACTCTATCCAGGCCTTTCAGTATCCGGTAGGTTTCAATGAGATCCCCCTTTCATCCTTCTGAGCTCCATCGAGTACAAGCCCAGAGACATCAAACCCTCCTCATACATCAAGCCTTTCAATCCCGGGATCGTTCTTGTGAACTCCCTCAGGACTCTCTCCAGGGTCAGGACATCCTTCCTTTGATACAGAGCCCAAAAGTTTGAGTGTGTGTGTGTGTGTGTGTGTGTGTGTGTGTGTGTGTGTGTGTGTGTGTGTGTGTGTGTGTGTGTGTGTGTGTGTGCGTGCGTGCGTGTGTGTGTGCGCGCACGCGCGCACGTATCACTCAGCAGCAGACAGTGTACAACACTACTGTTGCCGGCTGGAAGGGTCCCTCACAGACCCAGGCCCTCACTCCAAATGAGACCTTAAAGGGGAGGTTCTGGCCCTCTCTATGCCCTTTAAAGAGCCCATCTCTACCCGTGGTGATGTTTATCATCGCCATCTCCCAGGGAGGAGCCTTGTCGACATTTGTGTTCTCACCCATGGTGATCGTGACCTCCCCACAACATCCTGATAAACTCAGGCTCCCAAACCCCAGCTCCGACCTCCTAGCCAATCCTCCCAGCCACCAATCATCTCCCCCACCGTATGAGGAGGATTGAAAGGACGCGGGGTCAGTACAGGAGAGCAGCGCTGAAGTAAGGAACCCGCCACGACCTTATTGAAAGGCAGAACAGTTGTGAGTGGCAAAATGGCCTCCTGTAACCCATGCCCTGAATCCCATTGGCCCCAGTCAATATGTTTCCCCTGCCCACACTGTGCCCATGTAGGTTCCTCAGCCTCTGGGGTTTTCCTGCTCTCTCACTCAGGTCATAACAAGAATAGGAGCAGGAACAGGCCACTCGGCCCCTCTACCCTGTCCCACTGTTTAATATGACCACCCCAGGCCTCTTCTGTGCCAGTTCCCCATTTCTCTCAACTCCCCGATCTTTCAAAAATTTATCGACACCCTCTTTAAATGCCCCAGTGATCTGACCTCTGTTGGGGGTATTTAAAACGGGGACCGTTAAGTGATTGTATCCTGTTCCAATCATCCCCTCCTCCACTGAATGGCAGGCTAGGTCTGTACCGCTGCACATCAGAGTCAGAATCAGGTTGGTTATCACTGACATATGACGTGAAATGTGTTTTGCGGCAGCGGGACAGCGGAAGACATAAAATTACTGGAAATTACAAAAATAAAAAAATCGTGCAAAAAAAGTAATAACGAGGTAGTGTTCATGGATTCATGGACCCTTCAGAAGTCTGATGGCGGAGGGGAAGAAGCTGTTCCTGAATCATTGAGTGTGGGTCTTCAGGCTCCTGTACCTCCTCCCTGATGGTAGTAACGAGAAGAGGGCATGTCCCGGGTGTTGAGTGTCCTTAATGATGGGTCCTCGATCGTGGGGAGGGTTGTGCCCGTGATGGAGCTGGCTGAGTCTACAACCCTCTGCAGCCTCTTGCAGTCCTGCGCATTGGAGCCTCCATATCAGGTGGTGATACAACCAGTCAGAATGCTCTCCACCGTACATCCATAGAAATCTGTCAAAGTCCCTGGTGACATACCCGCTGCTGTCTGTAAGGAGTTTGTATGTTCTCCCCATGTCTGCGTGGGTTTCCTCCGGGTGTTCTGGTTTCCTCCCACATTCCAAAGACGTATGGGTTAGGAAGTTGTGGGCACGCTATGTTGGCGCCGGAAGCGTGGCAACACTTGCGGGCTGCCCCCAGAGCACTTTCTGCAAAAAGATGTGAGTTTCGATGTACACGTGACTAATAAAGAAATCTTATCTTAAACTGAATCTCCTCAAACTTCTAACAAGGTGGAGCCACTGGCTTGCCTCCTTTGTGATTGCATCGATGTGTTGGGCCCAGGATGGATCCTCCTTGGGTACGTTATAACACCTGGCACAGACTCTTCAACGCCACCATAACAAGTGCGAGGGGGCGCCACCGTTACTTGCCCATTGTGTGCTGACAGTAGCCATCTTGCTAATACTGGGCCACTTCCTGTGGTTTTGATTATTGATGGTGCAATGGTGAACACCCAGCAATATGTCACACCAAAACTGTTCAAACAACCATGATCTGCAGTCATCGTGTTATTGGTATGTGGGCAGCTGATATGTGGTCAAGTGATTCAACTCTCAAAATGGGAAATTGTGGTAAGATCAAAATTTCTAAAAAATATCATGTGACAGGGCAACTGGCTACCCCTCCTTCCTCCCCACCATGCTCTGTAGAGGCTGGGGTGACCTCACAGAATCTGTATTGCCCAGTAATGCTGGACTTTCATTCTCCATCTGAAGGCTAAGTCAGATGGTAACCGTGTGAGATTCATCGGGATTTTCCTGCAGTCAAGACAAAGAGGCCACAGATTGTTAAATCCCGATCTTTGTTGCGCAGGGTAGGGAGTGGAAAAGGTCAGGAAGTTTTGCTGCAACTTTACAGGGTGTAGGCGAGACTGCACCTGGAGTTCTGGGGATGGTTTTGGTCTCTGTAGTTAAGGAACGGTGTACTTGCATTGGAAGCAAAGCGAAGAAGGTTCACCAGAGAGTCATAGAGTAATAGAGCACAGAAACAGGCCCTTCAGCCCAACTCGTCCATGTCAAGCAAGGTGCCCACCAAACTAGCCCCATTTGCCTGTGTTTGGCCCATATCCCTCTGAGCCCTTCCTATCTGTGCATCCGGATACTGAAAGGCCCGGATAGAGTGGACGTAGAGAAGATGTTTCCATCAGTGGGAGAGTCCAGGATCCGAAGACACAGCCTCAGGATAAAGGGATGTCCCTTCAGAACAGAGATGAGGAGGAATTTCTTCAGCTAGAGAGTGGTGAATCTGTGGAATTCATTGCCACAGAGGGCAGTGGAGGTCAAGTCATTGGGTGTATTTAGGGCAGGGATTGATAGGTTCTTGATTGGTAAAGGGGTTATGGGTTACGGGGAGAAGGCGGGAGAATGGGTTTGAAAAGAGGATCACCCATGATTGAATAGTGGAGCAGACTCAATGGGCTGAATGGCCTAATTCTGCTCCTATATCTTATGGTCTATTAAATGTCGTTTAAATGTTGTTATTGTTGCTACTGGCAGCTCAATGCATGTACAAACTAAGCTCTGCATGAAAAAGTTGCCCCTCAGGTCCCTTTTAAACTTTTCCCCTCTCCCCTTAAACCTATGCCCTCTAGTTTTTAGTTCCCTTTCCCCGGGAAAAAGACTGTGTGGATTCACCCTATCTATGCCCCTCAAGACTTTATACACCTCTATAACATCACCCCTCAGACTCCTACACGAAGTAAAGTCCCAGCCTGCCCAACCTCTCCCTATAACTCAGGCCCTCGAGTCCCAGCAACATCCTCGTAAATCTTCTCTGCACTCCTTCCAGTTTAATGAAGTTAAATATTTCTCAGTTAAACACTTCCTCTTTCCTATAACAGGGCGACCAAAACTGTACATAATAAAAAATGATGATCCTTCTACAGGAGGTTTAACCTGATCGATTCCTTGGATAAAACAGTTTTCAGATGAAGAAAGGTTGACCAGGTTTAGCCCATACTCAGAATCCAGATCAGGTTTATTATCACTGACTTATATAATGTGAAATTTGTTGTTTTGCGACAGCAGTACAGTGCACAGCCTCAGAATAGAAGGACGTCCCTTTAGAACTGAGATGAGGAGGAATTTCTTCAGCCAGAGGGTGTTCAATCTGTGGAATTCATTGCCACAGACAGCTGTGGAGGCCAAGTCATTGGGTATATTTAAAGCGGAGGTTGATAGGTTCTTGATTATTGAGGGCATCAAAGGGGCGCTAAAGTCGGGGTATTGAGTTCAAGAGCCACGAGGTGATGTTGCAGCTCTATAGAACTCTAGTTAGACCACACTTGGAGTATTGCATTCAGTTCTGGTCGCCTCATTGTAGGAAGGATATGGAAGCTTTAGAGAGGGTGCAGAGGAGATTTACCAGGATGTTGCCTGGATTGGAGAGCATATCTTATGAGGATAGGTTGAGCGAGCTGGGGCTTTTCTCTTTGGAGAGAAGGAGAATGAGAGGTGACTTGATAGAGGTGTACAAGATGATGAGGCGTTTTTTCCCAGGGTGACAATGGCTAACATGAGGGGACATAATTTTAAGGTGATTGGAGGAAGGTATAGGGGGGATGTCAGGGGTAAGTTTTTTACAAATACAGTGGTGGGTGTGTGGAACGCACTGCCTGCAGAGGTTATGGGGGCAGATACATTAGGGACGTTAAAGAGAATCTTAGATAGCCACATGAATGATAGAAAAATAGGGGGCTATGTTGGAGGGAAGGGTTAGATAGATCCTAGAGCAGGATAAAATGTCGGCACAACATTGTGGGCAGAAGGGCCTGTACTGTACTGCAGTTTTCTATGTTCGATGTTACGGGGAGAAGGCAGGAGAATGGGGTTGAGAGGGAATAATAAATTGTTCATGATAGAATGGTAGAGCAGACTTGATGGGCCAAATGGCCTGGTTCTGCTCCTATGTCTTGTGGTCTTCTGGTTGCAGGGGTCCCCCTGGATTGAGACAGATGCAGGACTCACCGCTGCCTAAGGTGGAAATCTCACTGCTTAAGGTGACAGCCCTCCACTGAACCAGCACGCATACTCTATCCCCAGGTGCCCAGGAGACAAAACTGAACCTAACCCATACATGAGCCACAAGCCATCTCAGTGGGTCGAGCAGCATCCGTGGGGGGGAAAGGAACTGTCGACATCCTGCATCAGGACTGAGAGTGGAGATAGCCAGTCTACAGCGGAGAGGGGGAGCGGTGAGACAGGGGTCTGAGGTAACTGGTAGACTGAGGAGGGGTGGAAGGTGGTAGGCAGGTTGTCCCAGGTGGGGGAGGCGAGCAGGGGTGGATTTGGGAGACAGGTGAATGATAGATGGAGGAAGGCAAAGAGAGAGAAGGAAAAATATGGCAAGGGGGATGGAGCGGGTGGGAGGGGAAGGGGAGCGTGCAGGTTGGGGATAGCTGCTGGAGGGAGATAAGCAGAGACACAAAGGGGTGCACGTGTGCTCAGACACAGTGAGAAGCTTTTGTTCGTGTGCCAACCAGACAGATCATTCTGTACATAAGTACATTGAGGGAGTACAGAAAGAAAACAATACCAGAATGAAGGATAAAGTGTTCCAGTTACAGAGAAAGTGCAGTGCAGGCAGACAATAAGGTGCAAGGGCCACAGTGAGGTGGATTGGGAGGTCAAGAGTTCATCTTTATTGTATAAGAGATCCATTCTAGAGTCTGATAACAGCGGGATAGAAGCTGTCCTTGAGCCTGGTGGTACGTGTTCTCAAGCTTTTGTATCTTCTGCCCAATGGGAGGTGGGAGAAGAGAGAATGTCTGGGGTGGGAGGGGTCTTTGATTATGTTGGCTGCTTTCCCGAGGCAGCGAGAAGTGTAGATGGAGTTCGTAGAGGGGAGATGGACAGCTGTGTCCACAATGTTCTGCAATTTCTTGGGACCCTGGGCAGAGCAGTTGCCATCCCAAGCCATGATGAATCCGGATAGGATGCTTCTGTAATAATTGGTGAGGGTCAACGGGGACAAGCTGAATTTCCCTGGCCTTCTGAGGAAGTAGAGGCACTGGTGTGACTTCCTGGCCATGGCATTCACGTGGCTGGACCAGGACAAATTCTGGGTTTTATTTTAATGCGACTGAGAATACCTCTCCTCAAAATCCAGATTAGGAGCAGAATTTATATTCTGCCTCAGGGTTTGAATTCAGATGCTACAGCAGACCCTCCAGGTTATTAACCCTGCAGCACAACCACTGCGCCACCAATCAACCCGAGCAAGGATACTTGGAAGAGGAGGAGGTGCGTAGGATGGAAACTGTTGCGATGTTGACCAATGGGAGCAAAGCCCTCAGCTTAATCATGGATCAAAAATGAGAAAAGTAAATTCCACCAGATCTCCAGAACATGAAGAATGAACCACAGCATTCAATGAATCACCAAATGCAACATTTTCAGTGGGTGAGTAATGGACCCTTTATTGTTGACTTCGTGTTGAACAAAATCGGTAGCTGGAGACACTTGAGAAGGAAATGAGGGAAGGAGAAATGATTCGTAATGTAATTAACTTTGTGGTGAGTGCACTGTTTTAACAGCCTACACTGCTTTATCTGCCTACATTGCTTTATCAGCCTACACTGTTGAGAACTTACCCCGTTGAAACATCCATTTTAAGTCATTCGGTCAATCGATGGGTATGGTTTGTTTCTGGTGGGTGAACATCAGCTCTCTGATTGGCTGCGCAGTGACAGGGAGATCTGTCCTCACCAGTGACACTGGAGCGTCCAGAGAGGGGATGATCAGGGTTGGAAGGGGAGAGGGGGAGCTGGGGGAGGGGAGGGAGCAGGAGGCAATGGGGCTCGTGGAGGGGCTCAGAAAGGGGATTGGAGAAAAGGGGCTCACATTAAAGGAAGGGCAGAGGAAGGACAATGGGGGCAGAGAGAGAGAGAGAGAATGAGAGAGAGAGAGTGAGTGAGAGAGAGAAAGAGAGACAGAGACAGAGAGACAATTAGCAGGAGGGGAGTGGGGTTAGGGAAGGGATGGGTCTAGATCACAGATTCTGACTGTTGACCCAATCTATGCCTCTCATAATCTTATAAACCTCCATCAGGTCTCCCCTCAGCCTCCACCGCTCCAGAGAAAACATCCCAAGTTTGATCCTGGAACTCCCTCCCTGACAGTACGGAGGGAGAACCTCTCACCAACTTTTATTGATGCACCATAGAAAGCATCCTATCTGGATGTATCACGGCTTGGTATGGCAACTGCTCTGCCCAGGACCGCAAAAAGCCGCAGAGTGTTGTGGACACAGCTCAGCGCGTCACGGATACCAGCCTCCTCTCCTTGGACTTCCATCGGGTAGAAGATACAGGTGCCTGAGGGCACATACCACCAGACTTAAGGACAGCTTCTACCCCACTGTGATAAGACTATTGAACGGTTCCCTTATACGATGAGATGGACTCTGACCTCACGATCTACCTTGTTGTGACCTTGCACCTTATTGCACTGCACTTTCTCTGTAGCTGTGACACTTTACTCTGTACTGTTATTGTTTTTACCTGTACTGCATCAATGCACTTTGTACTAACTCAATGTAACAGCACTGTGTAATGAATTGACCTGTGCGATCAGTTTGTAAGACAAGCTTTCCACTGTACCTCAGTACAAGTGACAATTATAAACCAATACCAATACCAGAAGGATGCAACAGTTCAAGAAGGCAGCTCACCCCCCAGTTTCCCTAGGGTAACAAGGAAAGGGCAATAGCCATCAGCCAGACAATGTTTTATTTTCCAGCATCAGTGATGCTACACCTGCCCACAGCCCACTTTGAGCGTATGACCTAGATATTCATTACAAGCCACTCTGTGAACAGTCATTTGTTTGTTCTCACGGTGAGCAATATTCCCAAAGGAAATTGCAGAGTGACGAAATGCAATCTTCCACAATGTCTGTTGATGCAACAGCACGGCATCAGGGGTGGTTCGTGCAGCAGGGATCAGGTTTGAAATCAGCCTCCGCTGAGTGCCAATTATCCCTGACGCTAGGAGAGGTGCTCCCGTGTTATTCCACTGTTCTTGGAATTTGAAAACAGCCGCCGGATCATGCAACACGCAGGAGGTGTGGACCCACACCACAAAGGCTGTTCAGCTTGTTAACAGTTTCATTTGGAAAGGGGCAGTCAGCCAAGAAGGAACAGGTTGGGCTCCTTTCTTGACTGAGGGAAAATATTGGCACTGCTGGAGTGGAGATTAAAGTGGAGATTATTAGGAGATGAAAACTCAGTACCATAAATAAAGTACATTCACCTGAGAGCGAAAGATATGGTGTGTTGTGTGCATTTCTGGTCAAATTGGTAAATTGGTTTATTATTGTCACAGGTACTGAGGTACAGTGAAAAACTTTGTCTTGCATGCCAACCATACAGATCATTTCATTACAACAGTGCATTGAGGTAGTACAAGGGAAAACAATAACAGAATGCAGAGTAAAGTGTTACTATTACAGAGAAAGTGCAGTGCAGAAAGACAGTAAGGTGCAAGGCCATAACAAGATAGATTGTGAGGTCAAGTGTCCAACATCGTGTAAGGGGACCATTCAATAGTCCTATAACAGCGGGGTAGAAGCTGTCCTTGAGCCCGGTGGTATGAGCTTAAAGGCTTTTGTATCTTCTGCCCGATGGGAAGGGGGAGAAGAGAGAAGGTCTGGTGTGGGTGGGGTCTTTGATTATGCTGGCTGCCTTTCCGAGGCAGCAAGAAATGTAGACAAGAGTCCATGGAGGGGAGGCTGGTTTCCGTGATGTGCTGGGCTGTGTCCACAACTCTCTGCAGTTTCTTGATGTCCCGGGCAAAGCAGTTGCCATACCAAGCCGTGGTGCATTTGGATAGGATGCTTTCTATGGTGCATCAATAAAAATTGTTGAGGGTGAAAGGGGACATGACAAGTTTCTTTAGCCTCCTGAGGAAGTAGAGGCGCTGGTGAGCTTTCTTGGCCATGGCGTCCACGTGGTTGGACCAGGACAGGCTGTTGGTGATGTTCACTCCCTATAGGAAGGATGTGACTGCACTGAAGAGAATGCAGAGGAGATTCAGCAGGATGTTGCCTGGATTGGAGCATTTCAGTTATAAGGAGAGATGGGATGGGTTGGGCTTGTTCCTCCTGGAGCAGTGGAGGCTGAGGGTTGACCTGATGGGGGTATTGGGATTGGTATTGGTTTATTATTGTCACTTGTACCAAGGTACAGTGAAAAACTTGTCTTACAAACTGATCGTACAGGTTAATTCATTACACAGTGCAGTTACATTGAGTCAGTACAGAGTCCATTGATGGAGTACAGGTAAAAACAATAACAGTACAGAGTAGAGTGTCACAGCTACAAAGTGCAGTGCGATAAGGTGCGAGGTCACAACAAGGTAGATCGTGAGCTCATAGTCCATCTCATTGTATAAGGGAACTGTTCAATAGTCTTATCACAGTGGGGTAGAAGCTGTCCTTAAGTCTGATGGTACGTGCCCTCAGGCTCCTGTATCTTCTGCCAGATGGAAGAGGAGAGAAGAGAGAATGTCCCAGGTGGGTGGGGTCTTTGATTATGCTGGCTGCTTCACTAGGGCAGTGAGAGGTAAAAACAGAGTGCAAGGAGGGGAGGCTGGTGTCCGTGACACGTCGGGCTGTGTCCACAACTCTCTGCAGTTTCTTGTGGTGCAGGGCAGAGCATTTGCTGTACCAAGCCGTGATACATCCAGATAGGATGCTTTCTATGGTGCATCTGTAAAAGTTGGTGAAAGTCAAAGGGGACATACCGAATTTCTTTAGTATACAAAATTATGAGGTGGATAGACTGTGTAGACAGAAATAATCTATTTCCTTTGTCAGGGGAGTCTAAGACAAGAGTGCAGAGGTGTAAGATGAAAGGTTTAGATAGGATTTGAGGGGGAATTTTTTCACCCAGAGGTTGGGTGGAATCTGGAACGCACTGCCTGTGGGCGTGGTGGAAGCCGATAGTCTCACAACACCTACAAAGCATCTGTTAACTTGTGTTTGCCATGTCTGTGAAGGACTGTGCTGCTGCTGCAAAAGGCTAATTTTCAGCGCATTTATACCCTGTGTCTGTGTGCCTCTGACAGTAACCTTGAAGTTGAACTGGAACTTGGACCAGACAAAGGCAAACAAGGCCACAGACCCAATGCAGAACAATGGGACGTAGGAGATAAGGACAGTGGAATCGGCAGTCCCTTCTCACGGAATCGCTTCCTGACCCCTCCCTCTCATCGACCCCTCCCTCCCCGTCTCCTATCTCCCCGACTCCTCCCTCTCACCGATCCCTCCCTCCCCCTCCCTCTCATCGACCCCTCTCTCCCTCTCCCTCCCCGTCTCCTCCCTCCCCCTCCCCCTCCCTTCCTGTCTCCTATCTCCCCCGCCCTCCCTCTCACCGACCCCTCCCTCCCCCTCCCCTTCCTCTCATTGACCCATCCATCCCCTTCTCCTATCTCCCCAACCCCTCCCTCTCACTGACATCTCCCTCCCTGACTGTTCCCTCCTCCTGACCCCTCCCTCCCTCGATTCTTCCCTTCACCAACCCCTCCCTCTCAGACCCCTCCTCTCACAGACCTCTCCTTTCCCCTGACCCTTCCCTCTCCTTGATCCCTCCCTCTCCCTCCCCTCCCTCCCGACTCCTCCCTACCGACCCCTCCCTCTCACTGACCCCTCCCTCTCACCCCCTTCCTCTCACTGATCCTTCTCTCAGATCCCTTCCTTCCCCCTCCCCTCCCGCCCCGACCCCTCCCTCCCACATCCCCAACCTCTCACTGACCCCTCCCTCAACGACCCCTCCCTCCCTCGACTACTCCCTCACTCACCCCTCCTTGTCGTCGACCCCTCCTGCCCCCTGACCCCTCCCTCTCACCAACCCCTCCCTCCCCAACCCCTCCCTCCCTGACCCCTCCTTCTCACTGACCCCCTTCCCTCCACCCATTCACCAACCCCCTCCCCAACCCTCCCTCCCCCGATCCCCTCACCGACGGCTCCCTCTCCCTGACCTTTTTCGCTCCAACCCCTCACCAACCTATTCCCCAACCGCAACCCCTCTCCCCTGACCCCTCCCTCCCACCCAGCCTTCCCTCCGACCCCTCCCCGACTATCAGGGGCCTGTGCCGGTTCACTGTGTGCATCCCGTAGTCGCAAGCAACCAGGGAAAACAACCAAGCAGCAACTCTGGGCTTCCCAGGGCTTTTACTTTCCAAAGTACACTTTACCCAACTGTGGAACAGCAGCTGTTCCTGCTCCGGCTGTGTGTAGACACTAGCTTGTTGGGGATTTCACTGAGTCAGGAACTGAAGCAGAGGTTAGCAGACAGAGAAACCTTCAGAGCAGCACCGAGACAAGGCTTTCAGCTCAGGCACCCTTGCGGTATTTTACTCTCTGTCTCGATTGTGGTTTACATTAGTCCCAGAGTTAAAAGGAAACCAAGATGCTAACTAGGTCAATTGTTTTGCAAAGCTGCCTGCCCTGGGAGTGTGTGATGGGACAGAGGGAGCTTCACTCTGGGTCTGACCCTGGAGTGTGTGGTGGGACTGTATCAAGGGAGTTCTACACTGTATCTAAGCCACAATGGCCCAATCTTGGTTGTGTGTGGCAGGACAGGGTAGAGGGAGCTTTACTCTGTGTCCAACCCATTGTATCGCTACCCTGGAATGTGAGGCAGGGCACTGCTGAGGGAGCTTTACTGTGTGTCTACCCCATTCAGCAGATCGTACATGGTCAGTTCCACAACTCTGCTCACTGTCAGTAAACCTGTTTGTTTCTTCAAATAAGATTACAAGAGGCACAGATAGGGTCGGCAGCTGAGATCTCCTTTCCCTCAGGTGGAAATGTCAAATATTAGAGGGCACGCATTTAAGGTGAGAGGGGGAAGTTTAAGGGAGATGTGCAGCTAAGTTCTTTTTACACAGAGAGCGGTGGGTGCCTGGAACGCACTGCCAGGGGCGGTGGTGGAAGCAGATAGAATAGCAACATTTAAGACGCATTTAGACAGACACATGATCAGGCAGGGAATGGAGGGATACCAACAATGCTCATGCACGCATCATGTTTAAATTGGCATCGTGGTCAGCACAGACATTGTGGGCCAAAGGGCCTGTTCCTGTGCTGTACTGTTCTGTGTTCAGTTACATATCCAAGTCAAGACCTGAAGGCTGGCTGGCAGATCAGTGGCAGCACATAGTGCTGAGAAATGCAAAGAGTTACATTCTGGTCAGAGGAAGGAGAAGGGACAATATAAAGTAGAAAGGGCCATGAAAGAGGAAGATGAACAGGGAGATCTGGGAAATGTATATTGTTCATTGAAAGTGGAAGAAACGGATTGAGAAAGTGGTTTACACAGAACACAGGCTTCACAAACGGAATACAGAAGCAAGGAAAACATGATGAACGTTTAAACTATTTTTAATTTATAAAAAAAACTTAATTTAAATCAAGTTGAGTTTATTGCCATGTTCACAAATACGATGAGGTGCAGGTACAATGAAAAACTTGCTTGCAGCAGCATCACAGGCACATAGGTACAGACAACACACAGAACATAAATTATGAATAAATTATACATAAGATGATAGTGAAAGAAAAGACTGTGCAAAAGGAAGACCTTAGTTCAAACAAAAAGCAAAGACACAATCGAAGGCAAGTCCAAGGCAGTGGTCTGCAGTGTTCTGTTGCTGAGGTAGGGTGAGGATTGTGCAGGTCGGTTCAAGAACCTGGTGATTGTGGGGAAGAAACTGTTCCTGAACCTGGTGGTGTGGGACTTCAGGCTTCTGTATACATACAGAAACTACAGTATACAGGAAATACAACAACATCTTTTGTTATATTCATAGTGTCATTAAATCAACACATTCATTGTGCTGTCAAACCAATGCATCCTTTTCACAAAACACTAATGCATTTATAAAATGCTGGTTCGGTCACAAATGGACTCGTTGATTCTCCAAGACTCCAAGACTCTTTGCAGAAGAGGTTCAGGAGCCTGAAGACCCACACTCAATGATTCAGGAACGGCTTCTTCCCCTCCACCATCAGATTTCTGAACGGTCCATGAACCCATGAACACTACCTCATTATTCCATTTTTGCGCTATTTATTTATTTTTTGTAATTTATAGTAATTTCATGTCTTTGCGCTGTCCTGCTGCCACAAAACAACAAATATAAGTCAGTGATAATAAATCGGATTCTGATTCTGATCGGGTTCAGTCTCCTGGGTGCCACACTTCAGAGACAACGAAAAGGAAGCAGAGAGGATGCGGAAGTGTTAGATTGGAATGACTCCGGGGATGAGGGACATTAATTCCGTAGGTAGGTTGGAGAAGATGGGGTTGTTCTTCATGGAACGGAGGAGGCTATGAACAGGTTCGATATTTAAAATCGTGAAGGATGCAGATGGAGAGAAACCACTCCCATTGGGGATGGGTCAAGAACCAGTGAAGGTGATTGACCAAAGAGCCTGAAGAGTCATGAAGAAAATCTGCTTCAAGCAGTGAGTGTTTGGGGTGGGGAACAGAAGAAAATAGGAGAAGGAGTAGGCCACTCGGCCCCTCAAACCTGCCCCACCATTGAGTACGATCGTGACTGATCTGTCCCAGGCCCCATCTCCTCTTCTGCATCAGTTCTCTGTAGCCCTCAATCCCCTGATCTTTCAAAATGTTGTCAACTTTCTCTTTAAATGCCTCCAATGATTTGGCCCCCACAACCTTCCGGGGTTGAGAATTCCAGAGATACACCACCCTCTGGGAGATGGTCCCTGCACAGCTGCCTGCGGTGGTAGTGGAGGCAGATTATTTTGGTGTTCAGTAGGGAGCTGAAAGAAAGGAATTTCCAGGGCTCCAGGGAGGTGGCAGGAGCTGGATCAGGTATCTTTCATGCCTGGTTCCTTCTTTCATGCCTGAAATTTTCTGTCTTTCTAATCTCTGGACGTTGACCTACTGCCCAGCAGGAATCTCTCTCCCCTCAATCACATCTTCCTGACATCTTCCATCAAGCCGAGTCATCCAATTCAGTCAGAAAAGATCCAGCTTTCTGATTGGATCTCTGAAGACGGAGAGGTACCAAATAAGGGAAGGAGCAGACAGGGGAGGTGGTCAAGGAAGGACTTTCACGGGGGGGGTGTGACCGGAGTCACATCCAGCTGGTGTGTCTTGCCTTCCACAGCGGAATAGCCACCTCATTGTTCTGGGCCGGACTGTAACCTGGTGTGTGCCTTCAGGGGAGGGAGAAGAAATTGGGAACCCTTGTAAAACAGGCTTCTTCCTCATCATTTGTGTTTGTAGGCTGCAGTTGTGAAATCAGGAAAATCATTTTAATTTATGGAGGAAGTGGTCAGGATAGAAATTCCCACTGCTGATGCAGTGCTCTGGAAAGAGTGACGAGTTTTACTTTCTAAATTCCTTCTGCTGCAAGCACCCCATCTCTCTTTATTCCTCTGCACCTTTGACCTATTTTCTTCTTGTTCATCCCCCCCCCAACTGATCACCTCCCTTTATTCCAGACTTCTGTCATTTCTACTTCCCCCACTCTCTCAGATTATCAGTGTGACTTGTCACGTCGCTTATGTGTCCCTCTCTCTCACCCTCTCACTCACCTGTGCCTCATTACTGCCCTTCCCTCTCGCCACCATTGAGTGTGTACACCTCTGAACCCTGATCTCTCTTTCCCCATCTCCCTCTCTCATGCATAAACGCTCTCTCTCTCTCGCTTTCTTTCCATCTCCCTCTCTCCATCTCCCTCTGTCTACCTGTCTCTCTGTCTCACTCTCTCTCTCACTCTGTCTCTCTTACTCCCTGTCTCACTCTCTCTCTCATTGTCTGTCTATCTGTTTCACTATCCATCTGTCACTCTGTCTCTGACTCTACATCTCTCTTACTCTTTGTCTCCCTCACTCTCTCTCTTACTCTCCATCCCTCTTTCACCCTCTCTCTCTCCCCTACCTCTTTCTCTTACTCCATCTCTCTCTCTCTATTTCTCTGTCTGTATCTCTCTTTTCATCCCTCTCTCTTTTTATGTCTCTCCAGCTCTCTCTCTTCGTCTCTCTCTCTTCATCTCTCTCTTTCTGTGTCTATCTGTCTCTCTCCATCTCTCTCTCTCTTTCTGTGTCTATCTGTCTCTCTCTTCATCTCCCTCTTTCTCTCTCTCTCCCCCCCCCCAACCTCCAATCCCATAATTTGCCTGCTCTGTCTTGCCCTCTTTCTACTCCCTAATTACCCCTAGGGCAAGTAAGAATCAGTCAGCGTATAAAGGCCAGACCTGGGCCAGGCAGCAGATTTCTTCTGCTGGGTTAATGACGAAGACACATACGGAGCAAAGCTCACTCTGCACTGATACACCAAGGACTCCCAGGGCAGAAACAGCGGGGGAGGGGGTTAGATCCAGAGCAACTCCACACACAGTAGCCACTCCAGGATAAAGCCGCCACCTCACAGCTCCAGTGACCCAGGTTCGATCCCGACCTCCGGCACTATCTGAGGGGAATTTGCACGTTCTCCCTCTGACTGGGTAGGTTTCCTCCCCGAGCTCTGGGTTCCTCCCACATCCCAAACACGTGCAGATCTTCAGGTTAATTAACCTCGTGTAAATTGTCCCTAAGTGATAGAGTCTGGGAATCAGAATCGGATTTATTATCACTGACGTATGACGTGAAATTTGTTGTTTTGCGGCAGCAGGGCAGTGCAAAGACATATAAGTCTACAATCTGAGTAAACAAATAGTGCAAAAAGAAAAGCAATAACGAGGTAGTGTTCATGGGTTCATGGACCGTTCAGAAATCTGATGGCAGAGGGGAAGAAGCTGTTCATGAATCGTTGAGTGTAGGATTTCAGGGTTAACTTATTAATGAATGGGTGCTTGATGGTAGATGCAGATTCAATGGCTGAAGGGCCTGTTGCCATGTTGCGGTGACACCTGTTGCCATGCTCTTTGACCCTGTGAAGGCAACTCCACGAAAGCAGCACCCAAGCTGAGAATCGAACGTCAGTCCTCCCGGCAGCATCAGCAGAGCAATGTAGGAATCATCATCCATTATCGAGGATCCCCACCACCCGGGCCATTCCCTCTTCTCACTGCTACCATCGGGCAGGAGGTACAGAAGCCTGAAGTCCCGCACCACCAGGTTCAGGAACAGCTACTTCCCTTCAACCATTCGGTTCTTGAACCAACCGGCACAACCCTAAACCTACCTCAGCAACAGAACACTACAGACCACCTCTTGCACTGCCATGGACTTGTCTATGATTGTGTCTTTGTTTTTGCACTAAGGTCTTGTTTTTTACACAATCTTTTCTTCTGTTTCTCTTCACTGCCTCGTATAACTTATGTACAATTTATGTTCTGTGTGTTTTCTGTACCTACCTGCCAGTGATGCTGCTGCAAGCAAGTTTTTCACTGTACCTGTACCTCACCATACTTGTGCACATGGCCAGGCTGGTTTCTTGCTGCTGCCGAGGTTTCCAGATGTTTCCAGCAGCTTTCAGGTACAAGGAATGCTCTGGGAACCTTGCACTACCATGGACTTGCCTTTGATTGTGTCGTTTTTTTTTTGCACGGTCTTTTTATTCACTGCATGGTATAAGTTTATGCCCAATTTACGTTGTGTGTGTGTTGTCTGTACCTACGTACCTGTGATGCTGCTGTAAGCAAGGTTTTCGTACCTGTACCTCACTATACTTGTGCACACGACAATAAACTTGACTCCACTTGACTTGAACGTAAGAAACAGATGCAGGAGTGGGACATTTGGCCTCGTGCCAACTTCTATCAGATCACAGTTGATAGAACATAGAACATACAATGGTACGGCACAGGAACAGGCCCTTTGGCCCACCATGTTGTGCCAAACTAATTAAACTAGTAATGAACTGCCTAACTGAACTAATCGCATCTGTCCATCTCCCTCCATTCTCTGCACAATCACATGCCTATCTAAAAGCCTCTTAAACTCCTCCATCGTATCTGCCTCCACCCCCACCCCTGGCAGAGTATTCCAGGCACCCACCACTCCTTGTGTAAAATACTTACCCCACACATCTCCTTTGAACTTTCCCCCTCTCATCTTAAATACATGCCCTCTGGTATTAGACATTTCTGGGGAAAAGATACCAGCCATCTACTCTATCTATGCCTCTCATAATCTTATAAACCTCTATCAGGTCTCGCCGCAGCCTCCGTCACTCCAGAAAAAACAACCCAAGTTTGTCCAACCTCTCCTTATATCTCATGCCCTCTAATCCATGCAACGTGCTGGTGAACCTCTTCTGCACCATCTCCAAAGCCTCCACATCCTTCCTATAACGGGGCGACCACAACTCAGTGCAATACTCCAGATGCGGCCTAACCAGAGTTTTATAAAGCTGCAACATAACTTCCTGACTCTTGAACTCGATGCCTTGACTAATAAAGGCAAGCATGCTGTACACCTTCTTTACCACCCTATTGACTTGTGCAGTCACTTTCGGGGAGCTATGAACTTGGACCCCAAGATCCCTCTGTACATCAACACTGTTAAAGATCCTGCCATTAACTGTGCACTGTCCCTTTACATTGGATCTCCCAAAGCGCAATACCTCACACTCGGCCAGATTAAACTCTATCTGCCATTTCTCTGCCCCTGATCTTTTACCTCAGTGCCACTCCCCAGCACTAAGCCCATCACCTTGTGATAGCCACTCCAGTCGGGAACATCCCCCATGACTGAGCCTCTACGGCCCTGTGCCAGACACAGGACAGCTCCGCCCTAGGCTCCCCACCAACAGAATGTGGACCAGCAGGTGAGGGGGCAGTTCAGGCATGATCCGCTGACGTCTGGTCGAGCAGCGATCCGCTGCCCTGGGCTACCGTTCCACTTTGTGTCTCCAAGGATGCACGACAGAAGCCACAGAGGCTGCACTCTCCCCTGATGGAAGGTGCTGAGCGTGAAAGCATCACCCCAAGTGATTAAGATCAGCAGCCAGCTCAAGGGATGCACTGATCTGTTTCCTGTTGCTTGTACTTTGTAAGCTGAGGTGAGGGCAGGAAGCTGTTGCTGTAATTGGCAACATGTGTCAGGGAACATTCTCACCTCCTTCCATCGGCCCAGCACTATGCTTCCAGTGTGACCGAGGGCAGTGGAATCCTCAGGGAGAGTGGAAACCTTTGCTTCACTGACACACTGGTGTCACTGGGAAAGCAGCCACAGTGGAACTAGATGGTCTGGTTTCCTCCCATGTCCCAAAGACATGCGGGTCAGTGGGTGAATTGGGCACTCCAGATCCTACCCTCGGGGAGAAGTCACGGGAATGTGGGGAGAGTAAAATAGTGTGAATGCACAATTTTAGTGCAGAAGCACAGGCTTGATGGGCTGAAAGGCCTGTTGCCATGCTGTATAACCCCCTGAGAGTAACGCCTCACAGACAGCACCCGAGGTCAGAATTGAACACCAGTCCATGGTACAGCATCAACTCCTGCAGATGGACAGTGAAAGGCATTCTGATTGGCTGCATCTCAGGCTGCTATGGGAACTCCAATGCACAGGAACCTAAGAGGCTGCAGAGAGTGGTGAGACTCAGCCAGTTCCATCACGGTTACAGCTCTCCCCACCAGCGAGGACGTCTACAAGAGGCGACGTCTCAGGAAGGCGACATCCATCATCGGGGACCCCCACCATCTGGGCCGTGCCCTCTTCTCGATGCTGCCATCAGGCAGGAGGTACAGGAGCCTGAAGACCCCACACCTCACGGTTCAACAACAGCTTCTTCCCATCTGCTCTCAGGTTCTTGAACCCACCCAAAATACCCTAACACTATATTGCTTTTTCTCTCTAACTTACACTAGTGTTGACATGTTTACTTTGCTGTGTGTTATGTATAATTTATGTTAATTTAAGTTTATGTTAACTTACGTTTCTCATATTTGTAATGTACTGCTAAACACTATCTTTCATGGGGTTTATACCCTGGGTATGTCTGCCTGTGACAATAAGCTTGAACTTGAACTTGAGGTAAGACCATCTGAAGTGGAAGCAGGAGTAGGCTTAATATCTGTTAAATGATTTTAATTTTAGCCTCGCTATAGAGTAAACCCACAAACTATAAAGGTATAAAGATCATGAGGGACATACGTAGGGTGAATGCACACAGTCCTTTTCCCAGGGCTGGGGAATCAAGAACTAGAAGTGAGAGGGGAAAGATTTAATAGGAACTTGAAGGGCAATCTGTTTACACAAAGGGTGGTAACTATGTGAAATGAGCTGCCAGAGGAAGTGTTGAGGCAGGTACAATAACAACTTCTGAAAGACAGCTGGACAGGTGCATGGATAGGAAATGTTCAGGAGGTTATGGGCCAAACGCTGGCAAATGGGACTAACTTGGATGGGGCATCTTGGTGGCAAGAACCATTTGGGCCAAAGGGCCTGTTTCCACATTGTAGGACTCTATGACTCACTGGTTTCACCAGGCCTGGTGGTACGTGCTTTCAGGCTTTTGTATCTTCTGTCCAGTGGGAGGGGGGAGAAGAGAGAATGTCCAGGGTGGGTGGGGTCTTTGATGATACTGGCTGCATTACCAAGGCAGTGAGAAGTGTAGACAGAGTCCATGGAGGGGAGGCTGGTTTCTGTGATGTGCTGAGCTGTGTCCACAACTCTCTGAAGTATCTTGCGGTCCTGGGCAGAGCAGTTGCCATACCAAGCCATGATGCATCCAGATAGGATGCTTTCTACGGTGTATCAATAAAAATTAGTGTGAGTCAAGGGGGACATGCCAAATTTCTTTAGCCTCCCGAGGAAGTAGAGGCACTGGTGAGCTTTCTTGGCTGATTCTTACGTGATTCGATCAGGACAGGCTGTTGGTGATGTTCACTCCTCGGAACTTGAAGCTCTCAACCCTCTCGACCTCAGCACCGTTGATGTAAACGAGAGTATGTGTACCACCCCCCTTGCTGAAGTCAATGACCAGCTCTTTTGTTTTGCTGACATTGAGGAAAAGGTTGTTGTCATGACACCATGTCATGAAGCTCTCTGTCTCCAACTCATCGTTATTCGAGATTCAGCACACTACGGAGCTATGTAGCTGGAGTTAGAACAGAATCTGGCCACGCAGTCGTGAGTGTACAGGGAGTAGAGTAGGGGCTGAGAACACAGCCTCGCGGGGCACTGGTGTTCAGGATAATTGTGGAGGGGGTGTTGCTGCCTATCCTCACTGATTGTGGTCTGTTGATCAGGAAGTCAAGCATCCAGTTGCAGAGGAAGGTTCAGGTTAGGGTTAAGTAAGTGGCTGCCATCAATAAAGAACCAAACCTCAAGGAGCGGATCTCGAATGAGAAAGGGCAAATGGTTCCTTTCAAGGCTGCCCGAGGAGTGAAATGTGGCGAACTAGGTACAGCCCCCACCCTTCACTGACAGAGGCTTAGTCAACTGTGGTTCACGTACCTCACTTGTTCTCCAACATCAGAAACCTATGGGTTCTGGTGGGGAAGGATGGCAGTCTAGCGTCCCTCTGCCCCTCAGCATTGAGGGGCTGGGTCCGGGGTAGAAGCCCCTCGGACACCTGAAGTTTGTCTCTTGAAGGAGACCATGGAGTTTCCCATCCTTTTGTACTGGGCCAATGTCCATTCTGCAGGAAATTTGCAAACCAACCCCTGCGACTGGAATTTTTACTTTTCAAAATGTTGACTGAAAATCTCTCTGGAATATCCCAAGGTTGCTAAAGAGACTCAAGTCCTTCTCTCCCTCTCTCTCTCTACCCCATTTCTCTCTCTCTCTCTCTCCCTTTCTTTCTTTCCCTCCCTCTCCCACACTTCTTTCTTTCTCTCTCTTTGTCTCGCTCTCTCTTACCCTCTCCTCTCTCTCTTTCTCTCTCCCTCTCTCCCCTTCTCCCTCTCCCTCTCTCCACTTTCCCTCTACCTCTCCCTCCCTCCCTCCCCTTCTCCCCCTCCCTCTCCCTCCTTCTCCCTCTCTCCTTCTCTCCCTCTCTCTCCCTCTCTCTCTCCCCCTCCCTCCCTCATCTTCTCCCTCTCTCTCCGTCTCTCCCTCCCGCTCCCTCTCTCTCCCCTTCCCTCTCTCCCTCTCCCTCCCTCTCCCTCTCCCTCTCTCTCTCCCTCTATTGCTGAGGTTACCAGTAACAGGACAGTCAGGGCCTCAGGAGCTGTGACACCAGCACTGGTTGGCCATTCAGCCCACCTTGCCGGTGCTGGTGTTTGCTCCTTCCCTCAGCTACACTCAGCTCTGTTCCCCTGTCACAGAGATGTGAAGCACAGGAAAAGGCCCTTCGGCCCACCAACTCCATCCCCACCATCAACCACCCATTTGCACCGATCCCATTTTATTCTTCCCACATTCCCATCGGCTCCCCTCAGATTTATACCACAAAGGGCAGTTTACAGCGGCCAATTACCGATCTCCCCCCCCCCCCCCCACTTTGGGATACGGGAGGAAATCAGAGCTCCGGAGGTCAGGATTGAACCCGGGCCTCCTGAGCTGTGAGGCGGTGGCTCTACCAGCTGTGCCACCGTGCCAGTCACCCTCTCACCAACTGGCTGGACGTGAGGTGATTGGCCAGACTGACCCCATCCTAGCAACAGAATCCAGAGAGATCGTACCCTAGCAATAGTCAGGGTGAGAGGCAAGGAGACTATTCGGCAACTGTTATTGAAAATCCGATGAACAAACTGAGCTCCCTGAGGACTGGGAAGGAGAAGGGTTATTTTGCAGGGAAATTTCCTAGCCTGATGTACTAGGCCAATAACCATCCGGCATCCCCTTCTCTCGCAGTCATACAGCAGGGAAACAGGACATTGGGTCCAACTGGCCCATGCTGAGCAAGATACCCATCCAAGCTGGTCCCATTTGCCAGCATTTGGCCCATAACCTTCTAAACCCTTCCCCACCCATGAACCTGTCCAACTGTCATTTGAAAGTTGTTGTTGTTCCTGCCTCAAGCACTTCCTCTGGCAGCTCATTCCACATACATAGCACCACCCTTTGTGTAAAAAGGTTGCCCCTTGGGTTCCTGTTAAATCCCTCTCCTCTCACCTTAAACCTGTGCCCTCTAGTTCTTGATTCCCCAACCCTGGGAAAGACCGCAGGCATTCACCCGGTCTACACCCCTCATGATTTTATACACGTCTCCTACACTCTCCTTCAAAATAACCCTCCTAACTCTCCAGGATTTCTCCAGAGTTTTCCCAGGATTAAATGTCCCTGGGCACTAATACAGAAACCCGGGAAGAAAGGATAAGATCCCAAAAATAAATACAAAGGTTTTTTTTAACATGATAGAACACTTTGTCTGCTCAGGATTGTCCAATCAGATCATGAAGAACCTTTGTAACTGGCTGTGCAAAGGTGGTTTGAGAGGGATATGGGTCAAACTCAGTCAAATGGGACCAGCTCAGGTTGGCACATTGGTTGGCGTGGAGCAACAAGCCGTCTGCTGGAGGAACTCAGCAGGTCAAACAGCGTGAAGACCCACACTCAGTGTTTCAGGAACAGCTTCTTCCCCTCCGCCATCAGATTTCTGAACGGTCCATGAACCCATGAACACTACCTTGTTTTTGCACTTTATTTATTTTGTTTTTTACAGTAATTTTATGTCTTTTGCACTGTCGTCGTGGCTATCCCTCAGGGTCGAGGATGATGGTCTTCGTTCCGTTGATCTATTAGTAGCCCACAGAGTGAAGACGCCTGTGCGTGAATTTGTTTAACATGTACTTGATGTTGCATTACAAAAAGCACACGACACTTCACAAATCAACCAACTGATTCCAATGGCATGGAAACCACGGCGATTGGAGCTGACGGCTTTGTTGCAGCCTTCATCCGCCTTCACAGCCGTTGAGTTTGAAATAACTTCGCCCGCCTGTCCCACCGTTGAGGTCTTGGTTGGATTGTTCTTTGTCAGGGACCTCACCATCGACCTTACCGCAGTGGGTGGCACTACCAGGAGCGTAGCTCCAGACGGCGTCGCTCTCGGGGTCTCAAGACCACACAAGCTTCTCCACCACGACAAGGTGACAATCCACGGAGAAGCTTTTGCACGGTACTGCTGTCGCAAAACAACATATTTCATGACATGTAAGTCAGTGATAATAAACCTGATTCAGGTTCTGAAAACAAGATCAGTGAGTGCTGGAAATTCTCAATAACTCAGGTAGCACAAGTGGAGAGAGAAACAGAAAAAAGCAAACGAATACTTCAGAAATCTAAAAATATAATAAATAAAAAAACAGAAAATGGGGAATTCCCAGCAGATCAGGCTGATAATCAGACCAGTATTAAATCTGATTCTGATTCTGATCTGAGGAAGTGAAGGAATTGTCAGCGTTTCGGCTGGAGACCTTGCGTCAGGACTTGGTTGGCATGAATGACTTAAGCCGAAGGGCCTGTTCGCCTGCTGTATATGACCCTGCTTTTGGACACCCTTAAAGGCGCGACACAAATGCAAGTTTGAATCACCCTTTGGAAACGGGATGGTCTGGGGGCTTGTAAATCGGGGACAAGTTGTCCTGGCCTTCTGTCCATTTGTGTTTATGTTGAATGCTAAAATTAGCCATTCAATAAAGACAATGCAACGTTAATTGTGCAACCAGTGCAGGATATGACCAATCCATCATCTGTCACCGAGAAAGACCAGCTACAGTGACTGTGCACAACTCGTCCCTGATTTACGACCTTCCCAGGCGATCCTCTTGGTCTCCCACCAATCCAATCCCCTCCCCTGCTGTCCAACAGTGAACCTGGCACTGCCAAGTACCCTCCAGTAAGAGCTGCACTGTAAATGGGGTCAGGCTTCTAAGCAACGCGCAAGGTTTTTGCAGCCAAGTATTTGCAAGAGAGAGCACCACATGATACCACAGGAACCGCAGTATAACGCTGCAGTGACCTGCCAGTGGATGTATCTGCTTGAGCAACGTTCCTGCTCACTCTGTCATTTTTGTTTATATGGGTTGTTTATGTCTTTGATTTTGAGAAGTGTTTCGATATTGCTCAGTAACTGTAAATGGTCTTCCTGGCCCGAGACAGTGATGGATCATGGAATGATTGCACAATTGACATTGGCTTGTATTTAGTGAATGACTAATTTTAGAATTCAGTATTGCAGGGCTTCCCAGGGCAACTCCACCCTCATTCACAAGCCTGGAGGCGATTCTGCTTCCAAAGGGTTGACGCCGACTTGCATTTATGTAGCGCCTTTTGGTTGTCCAGCACCTCTACCTCCTCAGGAATCTAAAGAAATTCAGCACCTCCCCATTGACCTTCACCAATTTTTATGGATGCACCATAGAAAGCATCACAGCTTGGTACGGCAGCTGCTCTGCCTGGGCCCGCAAGAAACTACAGAGGGCTGTGGAAGCAGCTCAGCACATCACTGAAACCAGCCTCCCCTCCGCAGACTCTGTCTACACCTCGTTGCCTTGGTAAAGCAGTCAATATCATCCCACCCACCGCAGACATTCTCTCTTCTCCCCCCCCTTCCATTGGACAGGAGATACAAGAGCCTGAAAGTAACTACCACCTCAAGGACGGCTTCTATCCCGCTGTTATAGGACTATTGAATGGTCCCCTAGTACAATAAGATGGACTCTTGACCTCCCAATCTACCTCGTTATGGCCTTGCACCTTATTGTCTGCCTGCACTGCACTTTCTCTGTAACTGGGGCACTTCATTCTGTGTTCTGTTATTGTTTTCCCTTGCACTACCTCAATGTACCGATGTGACGAAATGATCTGTATGGACGGCATGCAAAACAAAGTTTTTCACTGGACCTCGGTACATGTGACAATAATAGACCAATTTACCAATTAATTTACCAAAGGATCAATTGTTGGACAAAGGTTGACACTGAGCTACGTAAGAGTAGATGTGGCTAGGCTGTTTCCCTTGGTGGGTGAGTCCAGGACCAGAGGGCACAATCTTAGAATTAGAGGGTACAGTTTCAAAACAGAGATGAGGAGAAATTTCTTTAGCCAGAGGGTGGTGAACTTGTGGAACTCCTTGCCATCTACAGCAGTGGAGGCCAGATCAGTGGGGGCGTTCAAAGAGGAGATAGATAGATATCTAAATAGTCAGGATATCAAAGGATATGGGGAAAAGGCCGGAAATTGGGATTAGAATAGGTTTTTTTCCCCATTCCCCATTTCTCATTTCTTTTTCCCTTTTCTTTGGAGCAGACTCGATGGGCCGAATGGCCTGCTTCTGCTCCCTTGTCTTGTGATCTTGTGATCTTGTGACGTGGCAGGAAGGGAGGCCTTTCAGACTGGCATCCAGGAGGAGAGAGAGGCGGAGAGCTGAGGGAAGGAATTCCAGAGCCTGGGGCTCAGGCAGCTGAAGACGCAGCGGCCAATAGTGAGCGATGCAAGGAGAGTCATAGAGCTGTACAGCGCTGAAGCAGGCCCTTTGGTTAGTCCCATCTACCTGCATTTGGCCCATATCCCTCTAAACCTTTCCTATCTTTCCTATCCTGTCCAAACGTTGTAATTGTCCCCGCCTCTACCACTTCCTCTGGCAGCTCGTTCCACACACCCACCTCCCTCTGTGTGGAAAAGTTGTCCCTCAGGTCCCTTTTACAATCTACCCCCCCTCTCGCTTTAAACCTGTGCTCTCTAGTATGCAATATTTATTTGTTTATTTAATCTATAGTACTTTGATGCCTTTGCTGCTTCCACAAAACAACAAATCTCACAATGAGTCAATGATAATCAAGCTGATTCTGATTCTGATTCAGTGAACTTTAATCCAATGCCAGAACTCCAGTGCCCTGGATAGAGTCATAGTCAAAGAGCAATACAGCACGGATACAGGCCCTTCGGCCCAATCAGTCCATGCCGACCAGAGCACCCACCCAGCTAGTCCCAATTTCCCACGTTCGGTCCATATCCCTCCCAGCCCCACCCTTCCATGTCCGTACCCAAGTACTTTTTAAATGATACTGTTGTACCTGCCTCAACCACTTCCTCTGGCAGCTCGTTCCATATACTCATCAGTCTCTGCGTAAAAATGTGCCCCTCAGGTTCCTGTTTAAATCTTTCTCCTCTCACCCTAAATCTACGCCCTCTAGTTTTGGACTCCCCTATCCTGGGGAAAAGACTGTTACCGTCCACCTTATCAACCCATAATTTTGAACAGTTTTATAAAGTTGCCGCTCATTCTCCTACATTCCAAGGAATAAAGACCCAGCCTGGCCGACTTGTCCCTGTAACTCAGGCCTTGTAATCCCAGCAACATCCTCGCAAATAGTTGGAGTAGAACTTCCCACTCAATAGGTCTGACACCAGGGGGGTTCAGACCACGGGAGAGAGAAGACAGGGCAGGACCGGTGTCAGCGTCACGTGGATGGGGTTTCCCAAAAGTCAGCGCTTGGTGTGGGAAAAGGAAAATGTCACACTTCTGCATTTTCCAGCTTCAAGTTGCAAAGTTTCCTCTCACTGTCATACGGAAGTGAATAATGTTACTTTCTGTATGAGCAGAACAATTACCCCACTCAGATCCCACCAGATCTGAATCTTTACTAGGTTTCTTAAATCTCGAAGCAGGTTACTGACTGAAACTAATCCAGAAGAGTGCTATTTTAACCATTTATATTGAGTATACTTTTCAGGCAAGCTGCCGTTAACCTGCTCCATAACATGGGGCTCTCCAACCTGTAACGCTGAGGTAAAACATCAACAGCTGAAGCTGTTGAACAAAGAACACCGCAGATGCTGGAATGCTGAAACAAAGGCAGAAATGCTGGCCAGTCAAACAGCATCTGTGGCGAGAGAAACCAGTTAACCTTTCGAGTCGAAGACCCTTCAGCAGAACCGAGAAAGCGAGGTAGAAATTCGGTCTAAGCCACAGAAAAGGAATGCTTGTGGTGGGTTGAAATGTTGAACAACTACTGTCAAGCTGAGTTTATTGCCATGTGCATGAGTACGGTGAGGTACAGGTGCAGTGAAAAATGTGCTCGCAGCAGCATCACAGGCATGTAGGTACAGACAACACACAGAATATCAATTACACATGGATTTTACAAATATTTCAGCTTCGTTGTCTGTGATCTTAACTGAAAATGTTATTTTTCTGTCGATCTACAGGTCAATGTCTTTCTTTAGCTGTCTGGTTTGTGCTGGGGAGTAGTTATAGAGGAGATGTCAGGGGTTAGTTTTTTACTCAGAGATTGGTGAGTGTGTGGAATGGCTGCAGGCAACGGTGGTGGAGGCAGATACGATAGGGTCTTTTAAGAGACTTTTGGATAGGTACATGAAGCTTAGAAAAATAGAGGGCTATGGGTAAGCCTAGTAATTTCTAAGGTAGGGACATGTTCGGCACAGCTTTGTGGGCCAAAGGGCCTGTGTGTGCTGTAGGTTTTCTATGTTTCTATGTTTTTAGTTTGATCCAACCATCTGTCTTTTAAGTACATCAACTATCATCTTTATCTGTCATTTATCTAACCAAGGGAAACGAATGCAAAAGAAATGAGGCCTTTTGCTTCAGTTATATAGGCCATTGTTTAGACCACTCTGAAGTGCTGCACACAGGATTTACTTAACCTTGTTTCAGGTTTCCGGCATCTGCACGAACACACAGGCCCGAAACCCTTCAGTCTGCACCAACCATCAAGCACCCACTAATCCCATTTCATTCTCCCCACACTCCATAAGGCCACAAGACACAGGAGCAGAATTAGGCCATTCGGCCCATCAAGTATGCTCCGCCATTCGATCAGGGCTGATTCTCTTTTCTCTCCCAACCCCATTCTCCCCGTAACCCTCAACCCCTTTACCAAACAAGGACACATCAATCTCTGCCGAAAATCATGAGGGGCGTAGATAAGGTGGATGGTCACAGGCTTTTTCCCGGGGTAGGGGAGTCTAAACCTAGAGGGCACAGGTTTAAGGTGAGAGGGGAAATATTTAAAAGGGACCCAAGGGGCAACTTTTTCACCCAGAGGGCGGAGGGTATATGGAACACCCTGCCAGAGGAAGTGGTTGAGGCAGGTACAGTTACAACTTTTAAAAGACATTTGGATAAGTACATGGACAGGAAAGGTTTAGAGGGACACGGGCAATCACAGGCAAGTGGGTCCAGCCTGGATAGACAACTTGGTTGGCATGGACGAGTTGGGCCAAAGGGCCTGTTTCCACACTGGATGACCCTCTGACTCTATGACTCCCACGCGGTTACAGGGAGAACGTGCAAACGCCACACAGACAGCATCCAAGGTCAGGATGGAACCTGGGCAAGGAACTTCCTGACGACTGATTTCAAGAGCCAGGTTTAAGACAGAGAGACGACGTTGGCTGAAGGCATCGTCCACAGCAGCCTGACGACTCTGTCCCCATCGATTTGGGTGGCGCCAAGCAAGTCCCAGAGGGGATGAAAAAACCCAGGAGTGTGCGGGGCAGACAAGGAGCTCCCTTCATTACTCCAAATGCGGTTATGTTTGGGGAAAGAGAAGAACTGCAGAGGATCAAGGAGGCAGCTCGCCAACATCTTCTCATGGGTAATTAGGGATGGGCAATAGATGCTGGCCTTGCAGTGATGCCGTGGTCCCAGTAAATAAAAACGGAGCCAAGGCTTGGTGCAAGGCACCCTTCCTGTCATTTTATATTTGTAATCAGCGAGAGGAAAGAGAGGGCAGAGTCAACGGTCATGGCTTTAAGTGTTGGTCGGGGGAGACACAAGAGACTGCAGATGCAGACTGCAGAACCTGAAATCTATGTCCTGATGCAGTGTTTTGGACCTGAAATGTTGTCAGTTCCTTCCCTCCCACAGATGCTGCACGACCAACTGAGTTCCACCAGCAGGTTGTTTGTTGGTTCAGGTAGAACATAGAACACAGAACAGTACAGTACAGGAACAGGCCCTTCGGCCCACAATGTTGTGCGGAACTAATTAGTCCTAATGACACCTAATCCCTTCTGCCTGCACGTGGTCCATATCCCTCCATTCTCTGCACGTTCAATGTGTCTATCTAACAGCCTCTTAAACACCTCTATCGTATCTGCCTCCACCCCCACCCCTGGCAGCGCATTCCAGGCACCCACCATTCTCTGTGCAAAAAACTTGCTGCAAACATCCCCTTTGAACGTTCTCCCCTCATTTTAAATGCATGCCCTCTGGTATCACCTGTATGCACCTGTCTACATCAACAGTGCTGAGGTCAAGCTTCAAGTTTGTGAGAGTGAACATCACCAATAGCCTGTCCTGGTCAAATCACGTAGATGCCACGGCCAAGAAAGCTCACCAGCGCCTCAACTTCCTCAGGAGGCTAAAGAAATTTGGTTTGTCCCCTTTGACTCTCACCAACTTTTGTCGATGCACCATAGAAAGCATTCAATCTGGATGCATCACAGCTTGGTACGGCAACTGCTCTGCCCAGGACCGCAAGAAACTGCAGAGAGTTGTGGACACAGCCCAGCACATCACAGAAACCAGCCTCCCCTCCATGGACTCTGTTTTTACCTCTCACTGCCTTGGTGAAGCAGCAGCATAATCAAAGACCCCACCCACCCAGGTCATTCTCCCCTTCTCTCCTTTTCCATCAGGTAGAAGATACAGGAGCCTGAGGGCACGTACCACTAGGCTTAAGGACAGCTTCTACCCCACTGTGATAAGACTATTGAACAGTTCCCTTATATGATGAGATGGATTATGACCTCACGATCTACCTTGTTGTGACCTTGCACCTTATTGCACGCACTGTCTCTGTAGCTGTGACACGTTACTCTGCACTGTTATTGTTTTTACCTGTACTACTTCAATGCACTCTGTACTAACCCAATGTAACTGCACTGTGTAATGAATAGAAGGGACATCAATGTTCATGAACAGGTGAGTTTGAGTGGGACAGCTCAGTACCAGGACTTTCTGGGCTCTGGTCCCAACCACAGGAGTTGAAAAGACCTAAAACATGCAACTGAAGCTTGCATTTCTGGCACAACACTCTGGAGGGAGCTGTTGTTCAGATCAGGCATTCATCTGAGGCCAGGTCCACTCTCTCAGGTGGCACAGAGGCAGAGCTGCTGCTTCACAGCGCCAGATACTCCAGTTCGATCCTGACCTCCAGCACAGTCCATGTGCAGTTTACATGCTCTCCCTGTGACTGTGTGGGTGCTCTGGTTTCCTCCCAAAGACTTGAGGGTTGGCAGGTTAATTGATCACTGTCAATTGTCCCCAGTGGCTGGATGAGCGGTAAGGGGTCGTGGGCCTGCGAGTGGGATTACAGAGCGACTGGCAGGGCTGACAGAGTTACAATGGGTCAAATATCCTCCTTTATGTCATAAGAGAAGGGGAGAATAAAAGATTCTGTGGCACCCCTCTGAGGGAGAGGACCCAACCAGCTGAAGGAACTGAGTGATACGTGGGATCCTGCTGTGCACAAATTAGCAGTCAGGTCATGTGTTGCAAGGTGCAGAACCAGACGGGACAACCTGAGGTCAAAAGCCTTTGCGTCCTTGAAGTGCGGGTGAAGCGGTCTGACCTACTGAGCAAAGGACGTGAGAAGCCACACAGATCAACCAAGTGGTGAAACAAACCATTTCTTGCAAGCTAATGATTACACAGCAAAACTGCAAGGAGACAAGGTATCTTTCAACGTCGGGACATGCGATGTGATTTTGCATTTCTTCTGCAACTTGTCCTTACAGAGCAGGCATCAGCCATCAGCAGAGCCGCCACATCTTAAAGACCAGAACTTCCTGTCGGTAACTTTGTACCAGCTCCCAACCCAGCTGGGAGACGCTGACTGTTCGCTGTGGTGTGTGTGATCTGCTCCCATCACTTTCCCTTCTCTCACTGAAGACACAAGAGACCTGCTGGAATCCACACAACTTACTGGAGGAACTCAGCAGGTCGAGCAGCATCTGTTGGGGGGGGTGGGGGAAGGAATTGTCGACGTTTCGGGTCGAGACCCTGCCTCAGGACTGAGAGTGGAGAGGGGGAGGCGGCCAGTATACAGAGCAGAGGGGGTGAGAAAGAAGTCCGAGGTGATTGGTGGACTGAGGAGGGGTGTAAGATGAGAGTCGTATTCTCCCCACTCTCCACTCTCGGGGTCCCGACCCGAAACGTCGACAGTTCCCCCCCCCACACATGCTGCTCGACCCACTGATTTCCTCCAGCAGATTGTCTGTTGGTCTCCTCCTTTATCATCCCCCTTCCTTATTTCACAGAATCCGCACCTCACTTACTGCCCATCCCCACCTGTGTAGAAGACAATGGGAAGGGAGCTCTGGTGAACAAAGGGTTACTCTCTACTGGTAAACAGCTTGAGCCACCTGCTCGTGTAGTCTGCTTGGTGTGATGAGTTGCTGAGCTGTGGGGCCTCAAGGCCGCAAGGAAACAGGGTTGTGACTAACAGTGAAAGATGTGTTAACTTGTCTGGCTGCTCACAGTAGTGTGAGCTGGTCAAGCATACCCAAATATGGGTATGCCTGTGCAGTAGGTAGATGCCCACCGGAGAACAATGTATTTAAACTAAGTTAGCACCCTGTATTCCTTGAGTCGGGCCATGTACAGGGAAGAGCAGCACTGACTGTTTGCTCCTCCATGTACCCCCCCCCAACTCCCACTAGCATGAAACAATAAAGAACATTTTGTACACTCCTTGGTTTTGCTGTTGTCTGCTTTATTACAGTGTGGGTTGACTTTCTCACCTGCCCTGGTGAGCAGCCTGCAGTCCTTCTGGGGAAGGTGCTCCCACTGTGCCCTTGTTCAGGATTCGGACCCAGCGATAAGGAATGACTGGCAATATACTTCCAAGTCCCAAGGGGGGCTGTTCGTTGGATGCTGAGTCCCCTCTGCTCTGGAGCTCTCTCAGTAAACTCTCTCCTTCCCTCAGCCCTTCAAGAACATTGTGGTTTGGAGATGCTTCTTTGAGATTCCACACCACCATAATGTTGTTCACCACCGATGCTGGTGATGCCATGATGTGGCGTAAGCATGGAGATGGGGGAACTTATTCATATTACACCCATGTCAGGCAATAACCAGCTCCAACAACAGAATCTGACCGCCTACCCTTGACATTCAATGGTATTACCATTGCCAAGATTCCCCATCAATGTGCTTTTCTATTCCTTTCCCATAGGAGGTTTATTTGGTGATTACACCATCACATCATTACAATATGAAAATATTCAGTCAATAGTTTCAAATTACAACACAGTCATCTCTATCCAAAATGCACTCGAGTCTCTGTGGCACCCACCGGTCCCGGAAATCCTCCATTGTAGCCGTGGATATCGCGTGCTCCTTCTCCAGGGACACATGGGCACGGACGTAATCCTGGGTGAGGGGCGGACAGTCGGCACAGGCAGAACCCTCGACTGCCCACCACCTGGACCTGCGAGTGGCCACCATGGCCGGGCCCAGGAGCAAACGGGCCAGGAGATCCCCTGGGCGACCAACGCTCCCCCCCCCCCACCCCACCACCCCTCTGCACCGGGTGACCGAAGAGCAGGAGCGTGGGGCTGAAGTGCAGCCAGAACGTGAGGAGCAGCCCCTTCAGATACTGCAACCTCTCACTCTCCATATTTACATGACACACCAACTCCTCCCGGCCCCAGAAATGGCAGGCCGCTGGGGAGTCCATCAACATCCTGGGGATCTTCACTGACCAGAACCTCAGTTGGAGCAGTCAGGGGCTGGGGATCCTGTGCTGTTTGACTCCCCTCCCCTTCCCACCATCTGTAAGTCAGGAGTGTGATGGAACACTCTCCACCTGCCTGGGGTGAGTGATTCTGCAACAACTCTCAGGAAGCTCGACACCATGCAGGACAAAGCAGCCCACCCACCACCCTAAACACTCCCTCCCTCCAGCACCGGGGCACGGTGGCTCCGTCTACACTTCCCTCTGCCTCAGGAAAGCAGCCGGCAGAATCAAAGACCCCACCCACCCAGGTCATTCTCACATCATGGAAACCAGCCTCTCCTCTATATTTCTTCCTGCCTCGGTAAAGCAGCCAACATAATCAAAGACCCCACCCACCCCGGACGTTCTCTCTTCTCCCCCCTCCCATCGGGCAGGGGGTACAAAATCCTGAAAGCACATACCACCAGGCTCAAGGACAACTTCTATCCCACTGTTATAAGACTATTGATAAGACTGGTATGATAAGATGGACTCTTGACATCACAATCTACCACAATCACAAGATGGCGTTGCACCTTATTGTCTGCCTGCACTGCACTTTCTCTGTAACTGTAACACTTTATTCTGCTTCCTACATTGTTTTTACCCTGTACTACCTCAATACACTGTGTAATGAATTGATCTGTATGGACGGCATGCAAGACAAGTTTTTCACTGTACCTCGGTGCATGTGGCAATAATCAACCAATTTATCAATTTACCAACTTATCACCAGTTGCTAACTGGGTGAGGGCAGGACCTGCCCAAGCAGAAGCCTCTGCTGTGAGACACAACAGAAACTGATGAAGGAGGAACAAGCAGGTCAGACTGGAAAATGAAGAGAAGCAGAATAATTTGCTCATCCTGGCAGTGAGATTTCTGAATATCGATGAACAGAGGAGGTTGTGACTGGCGGTTTAAATATAGACTTCCTCTGTAGCCTTGCAGCCTCCCCAGAGTGTCTAAACCTACAAGTTCAGGGAAAATGAGGTGGCATTGACTTTCCTCCGTGAGGTCATCGATATCTTACCTGCTCTCTCTCCTCCCCACCTCTGTGGTACAGTTAGCCTCCAGGCACTCGATGGCGAGGTGTTAACCAAGTCTGAGGCTGCGGAAGTTGGCGATAAAGTGGATCGGAAGGTGTGAGTAAGTAGGGTGATGGGACTTCTGTGTGGTTGCACTTTGAGTGCTTGAATGGGGGCAGTCTCCCTCGTCCATGGGCCACAGCAACTGAACACGGTTTCCAAAATAGAGTGAGAGAAAGATGTATTGAGGGAGGCAAATGAGTGCCAGGAGTTTGAGTTGCTAGGATGCAATTGTTAATTGGTTTATTATTGTCACATTTACCGAGGTACGGTGAAAAACTTTGTTTTGCATGCCATCCATACAAATCATTTCAAAACATAAGTACATTGAGGTCGTACAAGGGAAAAGTATTACCTGCAGAATAAAGAGTTACAGTTACAGAAAAAGGCAAACAAATAGGTGCAAGATCATAATGAGACAGATCGTGAGGTCAAGAGTCCATCTTATCGTACTAGGGGGCCATTCAATAGTCTTATAACAGCAAGACAGAAGCTGTCCTTCACCCTGGTGGTACGTGCTTTCAGGCTTTTGTATCTTCTGCCTGATGGGAGGAGGGAGAAGTGAGAATGTCCGGGGTGGGTGGGATCTTTGATAATGTTGGCTGCTTCCCCGAGGGAGTGAGAAGTGTAGACAGAGTCCATGGAGGGGAGGCTGGTTTCTGTGATGTGCTGGGCTGTGTCCACAACTCTCTGCAGTTTCTTGCGGTCACGGGCAGAGCAGTTGCCGTACCAAGCCGCAATGCATCTGGATGGGATGCTTTCTATGGTGCATCTGTAAAAATTGGTGAGGGTCAACAGGGACCTGCTAAATTTCCTTTGCCATTTGAGGAAGTAGAGGTGCTGGTTGAAGTATCTCTGGTAAAGGCCAGGGCCCAGCCAAGGGCACAGCATGATGAAGGAGGAACAAGCAGGTCAGACTGGAAAATGAAGAGAAGCAGAATGATTTGCTCATCCTGGCAGTGAGATTTCTGAATATCGATGAACAGAGGAGGTTGTGACTGGCGGTTTAAATATAGACTTCCTCTGTAGCCTTGCAGCCTCCCCAGAGTGTCTAAACATACAAGTTCAGGGATGGTTGATGGGATTTACTTGACTCCCAACCTCTGTGCTTCCCCCAGAACTCCAAGGTTCCGTGGTTGCTGAGAGCACCTTTCTCTGGTCCATTCACTCCATCTCCAAGGCTCATGCGGCCCCGTAGCACCGCACGTCCAGCCTGACCTCAGCTTGCCCCAGGTGGAACCCTTCCTCACACGTCCTTTGGATAGAAGTCCCTTCCTAGAGGACCCCAGGTCACATTCCCTCATTCCATCCTCCCTGATGCCGAGTCTGCTGCCCTCATCCTCATGAGCTTCCAAATTTTGTTAACCGGTCACTCCCCCCATGTGATCCCTTCACCCCCACCTTCAGCTGGAGTCTAATTTGGATAAATTGGAGTTTAATTCGTATAAGTGCAAGGTGGGAAGGCAAATCAGGGCAGGACTTTCACAGTGAATGGCACCCTGGGGAGTGTTGTAGAACAGAGGGACCTAGGGGTGCAGGTACATGGTTCCCTTGAAGTGGCATCACAGGCAGATGGGGTGGTGAACAAGGCGTTTGGCACACTGGCCTTCGTCAGTCAGGGCACTGAGTATTGAAGTTGGGACATTATGTTTCAGCTGCACAAGTCGTTGGTGAGGCTGCATTTGGAATATTGTGTTGAGTTTTGTTCACCCTGCTGTAGGAAAGATGCCATTAATCTGTAAAAAGTGCAGAGGAGACTTACAACGATTTTGCTGGGACCTGAGCAACTGAATCATGGAGAGAGGTTGAGCAAGTTGGGACTGTTTTCATTAGAGCGCAGGAGAATGAGGGGTGATCTTATAGAGGCGTATAAAATCATGAGGGGCATAGATAGGGTGAACACACACAGTCTTTTTCCCAGGGTTGGGGAATCAAGAGCCAGAGGGCATTGGTTTAGGCTGAAAGGGGAGAGATTTAATCGGAACCTCAGGGGCAACTTTTTCACCCAGGGGGTGGTCAGTATATGGAACGAGCTGCCAGAGGAAGTGGGTGAGGCAGGTACATTAACAGCACTTAAAACTTACTTGGACAGGTACATGGATAGGAGAGGTTTAGAGGGATATGGGCCAAACTTGGGCAAATGGGACTAGCTTAGATGGGAATCTTGGACCAGTTGGGCCGAAGGGCCTGTTTCTGTGCTATATGACTCTATAGCTCCACTCTGAACAAGAACAAGAATTTGTACTGTCAAGCTGCTTTCAAAACCCTCAGACCACCGCCCCCCCTCCACCCCACCAGCCATCTCTCCATATCCCGCCTCCAATACCCAGAATCTCCACTCCACGGGGCAAGTCCTACCTGGCACACACATCCCAAGAGAGAACAAACAGCAGACCAATCGCGGAGCCTTGGGACACGAGGAAATCGGGAAAAACTGTGGGGGGAGGGATGAGAGATCTTCACCGGGATGGTTTACAGTTTGGTTCTGTTGAAGACCGGGAGTTAGTAAAATTGTTGAGGCGGCGATGGATGGCTTATGCTTGTCCGGTTAGGATCTCAAGAGGGAAGAGGGGAGCTACGGAACAGCAAAAGGCAGAAACACGCAGCAGGTCAGGCCACATCTGTGGGAAGAGAAACAGAGTCACCGTTTCAGGGTCAGAGACCCTCCATCAGCAGTTGGTAAGTTGGTAAAGTGGTTTATTATTGTCATATGTACCAAGGTCTTGCATGCCATTCATACAGATCATTTCATCGCAACAGTGCATTAAGGTAGCTCAAGGCAAAAACAATAACAGAATGTAGAATAAAGTGTAGCAACACACAAAATCCTGGAGGAACTCAGCAGGTCAGGCAGCATCTGTGGAAGGAAATGGACAGTCGACATTTCAGGCCAAAACCCTTCATCAGGACTGGCAGAATAAAGTGTTACAGTTACAGAGAAAGTGCAGTGCAGGCAGACAATAAGGTGCAAGGTCATAACGAGGTAAATTGTGAGGTCAAGAGTCCACCTTATTGTACTAGGAAACCATCCAATAGTCTTATAACAGCGGGATAGAAGCTGTCCGTGAGCCTGGTGGTACGTGTTTTCAGGCTTTTGTATCTTCTGCCCAATGGGACGGGAGAGAAGAGAGAATGTCCAGGGTGGGTGGGGTCTTTGATTATGTTGGCTGCTTTACCGAGGCAGGAAGAAATGTAGAGGGGAGGCTGGTTTCCATGATGTACTGAGCAGTGTCCACAAACCTTGGTATTGGTATTGGTTTATTATTGTCACTTCTATACAGATACAGTGAAAAACTTGTCTTGCATACCGATTGTACAGATCAATTCATTACACAGTGCAGTTACATTGAGTTAGTACAGAGTGCATTGAGGTAGTGCAGGTAAAAACAATAACACTACAGAGTAAAGTGTCACAGCTACAGAGAAAGTGCAGTGCAATAAGGTGCAAAGTCACAACGAGGTAGATTGTGAGGTCATACTCCATCTCATCGTTTAAGGGAACAGTTCAATAGTCTTATCACAGTGGGGTAGAAGCTGTCCTTATGTCTGGTGGTATGTGCTCTCAGGGTCCTGTATGGGAGATGAGAGAAGAGAGAATGACCCGGGTTGGTGGGGTCTTTGATTATGCTGGCTGCTTCGCCAAGGCAGCGAGAGCTAAAGACAGAACCCATGGAGGGGAAATCTCTGCAGCTTCTTGCAGTCACGGGCAGAGCAGTTGCTGTACCAAGCCCTGATTCACCCAGACAGGATGCTTTCTATGTTGCATCTACAAAAATTATCGTACTAGGGGACCGTGGAGTAGACCAGCCCTGATCCAACAGATAGGTAGAACAGGCTTGAAGAGCTGAATGGCCTCCTCAGTGTCCTCTCATTCTATTACCTAGTCTGTACTGTTTAATATTTGACACTTACTGTCTGACGGTGCAGGGAAATAATTTGCATTTTTGCTATTCAACTCTCGCTGAAAGCGGCAAGAACTCAGTTGAACTTTTAGTTTCTGAGCTGGGGGTGGGATTTGAATATTGTGGTGCGCTGGGTCCTCCTTAGTTTTGTTGGCACTTAATGTCAGCGAGACTTCTTTTGAATTTTTCCTTTCACAACCTCAGTCGAACAAAAAAAAGACGGACATGATATTGGAAATTGTGGTCGGAGTGTGTCAAAGAAGTGGGTTGTGGGGTTAGTCTCGGAGATTCCCTGTGGTTGGCTTCACTCTCCCCTTCCCAACCCAGATCTATTTACTTCATCAGCTTGTTGGGGTGGGGAAATGTGTCTGGATCCCAAGCAGGTACCTCCCACAGAGCAGCACATCCTGTCCCCTATGCGGGCACTCAGCAAGTTTTTGTCTCTCGAGCAGCTCTTTTCCGGAAGCTGGGTTTACATCGCTGCTGGGTTCCCCCAAGCTTACCCGACCTTCTTGTACTGGGGAGCCACCTCCTCAAGCTGCGGAGGTCTCCTGGTGAAAGAGCTCGCCAATGACCAGAAACTCAGCTGGACCAGCCGCATAAACACAGCAGCTGTAAGAGCAGGTCAGAGGCTCGGAATCCAGTCAGCACACAGATTGGTGGAGATCCGGACAGTGTAAACGGCTGTTAAGGGATACAGCATAATATCTATATTAACTTCAACTGATCGAAGTTGGAGATATGGGTGGAGAAATGGCAGATGGAGTTTAATCCGGGCAAATGAGAGGTGTTGCACTTTATAAGGGGAATGTATACAGTTAATGCAGGACTCTGAACAGCATTGATGTACAGAGGGATCTTGGAGTCCAAGTCCACAGCTTCCTGAAAGTGGCCACGCAAGCAGATAGGGTGGTAAAGAAGGCGTATGGCACGTTTGCCTTCGTTGGTCGGGCCATTGAGTGTAAGAGTCAGGAAGTCACATGGAACACTACAGCACAGTACAGGCCCTTCGGCCCACAACGTTGTGCCGACATTTTATCCTGCTCTAAGATCTATCTAACCCTTGCCTCCCACATAGCCCCCTATTTTTCTATCATTCATGTGTCTATGCAAGAGTCTCTCTAATGTCCCTAATGTATCTGCCCCCACAACCTCTGCCGGCAGTGCGTTCCACGCACCCACCACTCTCTGTGTAAAAAGCTTACCCCTGACATCCCCCTTATACTTTCCTCCAATCACCTTAAAATTATGTCCCCTCATGTTAGCCATTGTCGCCCTGGGAAAAAGTCTCTGACTGTCCACTCGATCTATGCCTCTTATCATCTTGTACACCTCTATCAAGTCACTTCTCATCCTCCTTCTCTCCAAAGAGAAACGCCCTAGCTCACTCAACCTATCCTCATAAAACATGCTCTCCAATCCAGGCGACATCCTGGTAAATCTCCCCTGCGCCCTCTCACATTGCAGCTGTATAAAACTTTGGTTCGGCCACACTTGGAGCACTATGTGCAGTTCTGGTCACCCTGTTACAGGAAGGAAGTGGAGGCTTTGGAGAGGGTGCAGAAGAGGTTCACCAGGATGCTGCCTGCATTAGCGGGTATGAGCTATAAGGAGAGGTTGGACAAATTTGGGTTGTTTTCGTGGCATCCAGCACTAAGGACCCTCACCATCCGGGACATGCCCTCTTCTCATTACCACCATCGGGGAGGAGGTACAGGAGCCTGAAGACCCACACTCAACAATTCAGGAACATCTTCTTCCCCTCCATCATTAGATTTCTGAACGGGCCGTGAACCCATGAACACTGCCTCATTATTCCTCTTTTGCACTATTTATTTATTTTTGTTACTTATAGTAATATTTACGCCTTGCACTGTACTGCTGCCGCAAAACAACAAATTTCACGTCATATGTCAGTGATAATAAACCTGATTCTGATCCTCTGGAGCAGTGGAGGCTGAGGGGAGACCAGATAGAAGTTTACAAAATTATGAAAGGCATAGATAGGGTGGACAGTCACAAACTTTCTCCCAAGGTAGAAATGTCAAGTACAAGAAGACATGCATTTCAGGTGAGAGGGGGAAAGTTTAAGGGAGATGTGTGGGGAAAGTTTTTTTAACACAGAGAGCAGCAGGTGTCGAACAGGCTGCCAGAGGTGGTGGTGGAAGCAGATACAACAGTGGTGTCGAAGAGGCTTTTAGACAGGTACAAGGAATATGCAGGGAGTGGAGGGATATGGATCATGTGCAGGCAGAAGGGATTCAGTCAAACATGGCATCATGTTCAGCACAGACGTGGTGGGCTGAATGGCCTGTTTCTGTACTATAGTTCTATGTTCTATCCTGCCATGAGTGTCTCACCTCCTGACACCCCAGGGCTTTTCCACCTTCCACAGGACACAAGCCAGGGGTGTGATGGAATGCTCTCCGCTTGCCTGGATGAGGTTCAAAGCAGCCAGGACAAGGCAGCCTGTCCCCATCCACCATCCTGAAGATTTACCCCATCCACCGCTAACCCACGCTGGCTACAGTGTGCACCAAAGTACTCAGCCAACTCTTGACAGCAGGTCCCAAACCTGAGATCAAGTCCAGTTTATTGTCACATGCACAAGTGCAGTGAAAAAATGACCTGCAGCAGCATCACAGGCACAGAGCATCAGATGCACAACATTCAGAAGAAAAACATAGATTAAAGATAAATCCAAAGATGTACAGGTTAGGAGCTGTGGGCATGCTATGTTGGAGCTGCCCCCAGCACATTTTCAGTAACGCAAAAAGATGCATTTCACTCAGTCTTTCAATGTACATGTTACTAATAAATAAATATCTTATTATGAAATGAATTATTATTTCAAGACCCGAAACCGCCTGCTTTTCTCCACGGATGCTGCCTGGCCTGCTGAGTTCCTCCAGCATCATCGTGTTTTTCATCCAGATTCCAGCATCCGCAGTCCTTTGTTTCTCAAATAAATATCTTATTTTATCTTATCTTACAAGAATTGTACAAGAAAAAACACAATTAGAACCAAAATATGAAAAAGTCCATTGGAGTGCAAAGTGGCCATAATGTTGCTGTACTGAGGCAGTGATTAGGGTTGTGCCGGTTGGTTCAAGAACCGCATGGTTGAAGGGAAGTAGCTGTTCCTGAACCTGGTGGTGTGGGGACTTCAGGCTTCTGAACCTCCTGCCCGATGGCAGCTGTGAGAAGATGGCACGGCCCGGATGGTGGGGATCTTTGATGATGGATGTTGCCTTCTGGAGGCAGCACCTCCTGTAGATACCACCGATGGTGGGGAGGGATGTGCCCCTGATGTATTGGGCAGAGTCCACTACTCTCTGCAGTTTCTTATGTTCCTGCGCATTCGAATTGCCGTCCCAGACCCTGATGTAACCAGTCAGGATACTTCCAATAGTATATCTGTAGAAGTTTGTTAGAGTGTTCGGTGACAAGCCGAACCCCCTGTTACCTCTACCACCAGAAGGACAAGGGCAGTAAGTGCAGGGGAACACCACCACCTGCAGGTTCCCCTCCAAGCCTGTCGCGCAGGCCTGACCTGGCAGTGCCTTCATCGTCACTGCATCTAAAACCCTAAAACCCAACAGCCCCTTCACCAGAAGGACGGCAGCAGTTCAAGAAAGGACTCGCCTCCACCTCTTTACGGGGCAGTTAGGGATGTGCAATAAATGCTGGCCTCGCCAGCGTATCCCACATTGGTAAAAGTGAATAAATAGAAGGGAGTCCACAGTGGGTGAGTTGTTGCAGGAATGAGGCGGTGACAGTGTCTCTGATGCTCTGTGCCTGTGATGCTGCTGCAAGTAAGTTTTTCATTGCACCTGTGCACACATGGACTTGTGCAGATGACAATAAACTGGACTTTGACTTTGACTTTGAAGGATCGGCAAAATATTTCCAAGTCAGAATGGTGGTCGATTTGGTTAGGGTTGGAGAGAGGGAGTTTCTCCTGAGACTTCTTACTTAGAAGTAATGCACCGTCCTCTGGGAACCACGAATGGAAACAAATGTTCCTTTTAACAAAGTGTAATGTCTGAATAAAAGTGACGCCCCCCCCACCCGGGCATCACTACACAGCTGTGCAGCAGATGCAGTCCAACGACTTCCAAAATTCGGCTAACTCGAATAAACCTTCAGCGGTGTACACATCGCAACTGTCACACAACGCGTCGAGTGTTGCTGGCTGCGGATTAATTTCCAAGCGGGGTAAAGTATCCTCCATTCCTACCAACCGATTAAAACATACAAAACTGCCGAGGGGTGCAGAGGGGGTATTTCCTCGGGGAGGAGAGGGGGGTGTCACCGTTTAAGAATAAGGGACCACCTACTTAAAACAAAGGTGAAATGAAAATATGTTTTCTCTCAGAGGATAGTAAGTCTTTGGAAATGTCTTCCTCGGGGGGGGGCAATGGAAAGGGAGTCTTAGGGGTATTTTTTAAGGCAGGGGTAGATTTATTCTTGATAAGCGATGGGGGAGGTGGTGAAAGGTCATTAGGTGGAAATGGGGAATTGAGCTGACAATTAGTTTATTGAATGGTGGGGGAGGTTCGATGTGCCCTCCTGCTCCTAATTTGTATGTTAATCAAGTACTTACCCTCCACCTGTATATCTATGCATGCCTCAGTTTATCTCTCCACCCCTTATCTTCCGCTCTTTCTCTTTCCGTCTGCTTCTCTCTCGGTTCGTGAGTGTCTCCATTCATCTGCCCTGTCGACACGCCTGTATGTCTGCCTCTGCTGCAGATCGATCATCGTGTCATCGTGAGGAAACCCATCATCAGCACTTTCTACGGCGAGGTTTGATTTACCGATGCAAGTCTGGGAGGTCGGGGTGCTTCACCATTGCCGACTTCCTGTAGTACAACTCCCCCAGAAGCAGCCGGAATCGGAGGGGACTTCCCAACAGTGGCTCCGCCTGGTCTACACCGTTGTCAAGAGAACACAATGTGACAACAAAATGCAGCGTTGTGAAGGATTCATTACCTGTCCTTAATCGCCCCCTTATGGTGACTGACAGTAGCTCAGAGAGTCAGACAAACCCAGATTTCTGTCCCCTTAGGAGATTTAGTCAGCAAACAACAGCAAGGAAACTTGAGAGAAGAGTTTTAATGGAGGGGAACGATAGTAACTGGGTTAGATCAATGGAAGTTATTCCCATTAGTGAGTGGTCCAGGGAAAATGGCCAAGAAAGCTGCCTGTTTTAGAGTGTATGCATTATGAGGAGAGACTAAGGGAGCTGGGGCTTTACTGTTTGGAGAGAAGGAATATGAGGGGAGACATGATAGAGGTACACAAAATATTATGACGAATAGATAGAGTGGACAGCCAGTGCCTCTTTCCCAGGGCACCAATGCTCTATACAAGAGGGCATAGCTTTAAAGTAATGGGTGGGAAGTTCAAGGGAGATATCAGAGGAAGCTTTTTTTACCCAGAGACTGGTTGGGGTGTGGAATGTGCTGCTTGGGGTGGTGGTGGAGGCGGGTACATTGGTCAAATTCAAGAGGTTGCTAGATAAGCATATGGAGGAATTTAAAATAGAGGGATATGTGGTAGGAAGGGGTTAAATAGTCTTAGGCGAGGTTTAAAGGTTGGCACAACATCGTGGGCTGAAGGGCCTGTATTGTGCTGTACTGTTCTATGATTCTATGAAAGCTCACCAGCTCCTCTACTTCGTCAAGAGGCAAGAGAAATTTGGTGTGTCCCCATTGACCCTCACCTATGACAACTGCTCTGCCCGTGACCGCAAGAAATGGCAAAGAGTTGTGGGTCTCAGCCTGAAACGTTAACTGCTTATTTCCCTCCATGGATGCTGCCTGACCTGCTGAGTTCCTCCAGCACTTTTTGTGTATTGATCCAGTTTCCATCATCTGCAGAATTTCTTGCTGTCTCCAATAGAGTTGAGGACACAGCTCAGCACATCACAGAAACCACCCCCCCCCCCCCCCCCCATGGACTCTTGTCTACACTTCTTGCTGCCTCGGTAAAAGCAGCCAGCATAATCAAAGATTCCACCCCCCCCCCCCCCCCCCCCATCGGGCAGAAGATACTAAAGTCTGAAAATGTGTACCACCAGGCTCAAGGAGAGCTTCCATCCCACTGTTATAAGACTATTGAGCGGTCCCCAAGTATGATAAGGTGGACTCCTGACATCACAATCTATCTTGTTATGGCCTTGCACCTTATTGTCTGCCTGCACTGCACTTTCTCTGTAGCTGTAACACTGTAAGATAAGATATCTTTATTAGTCACGTGTACATCAAACACAGTGAAATGGAACTGTTGTGTAGTGTTCTGGGGGCAGCCCGCAAGTGTCACCATTCTTCCTGCGCCAACATAGCATGCCCACAACTTCCTAACCCGTACGTCTTTGGAATGTGGGGGGAAACCGGAGCACCCGGAGGAAACCCACGCAGACACGGGGAGAATGTACAAACTCCTTATAGACAGCAGGGGGAATTGAACCCACTTAATAGCATCACGCTAACTGCTACAATTCTGTTATTGTTTTCCTTATGTACGGAATGATCTGTCTAGATGGCACACGAACAAAAGCTTTTCACTGTATTTCGGTACATGTGACAATCACAAACCAATTACCAATCAAAATAGACTATTTGTCATCTGATTACTAAACATCACTATGAGAATGGCCAGGTTGTCGATTGTAGTGAAGCTCATTAACGGATACACACTTGCCCAGGGCACCAGAATGAAAAGATACGTTACAGCCTTTAGGAATCAACATTGGTAAATTGGTTTATTATTGTCACCTGTACTGAGGTACAGTGAAAAACTTTGTTTTGTATGCCAATCATACAGATCATTTCTTCACATCAGTGCATTGAGGTTGTACCGGAAAACAATAACAGAATGCAGAATAAAGTGTTACAGTTACAGGGAAAGTGCAGTGCAGGCAGACAATAAGGCGCAAGGCCATAACGAGGTAGACTGTGGGGTCAAGAGTCCATCTTATTGTACTAGGGGACCGTTCAATAGTCTTTTCAGATTACTAGTCTTTCCAGTTAATGTCAGTTCTGGACAGTTTTGTTGTAAGGCCATTCTGAAATGTTAACTCGGTCTTCTCTCTACACAAATGCTCTGTGAAACGCTGAACATTTTCAGTATTCACTTTTATTTCATATTTCCAGCAAGTGCAGTCTTCTGAACCTTCCGGTTCCAGCACTGATTTCTTTCCCTCTCCTGTGACCTCCCCACTTTTCTATTTAATCCTCTCTTAGGCAGGTCAGTTCTGACTGTGTTCAGTTCTGGTCACCCTGCCACAGGAAAGATGCCATTAAGCTGGAAAGCATGCAGAGGAGATTGACGAGGATGTTGCTGGGACTTGGGGAACTGAGTTATGGAGAGAGGTTGAGCAGGCTGGGACTTTATTTATTGGAGTGTAGGAGAGTGAAGGGTGACCTTATAGAGGTGTATAAAATCATGAGGGGCACAGATAGGGTGAATTCCCACAGTCTTTTTCCCAGGGTTGGGGAATCAAGAACTAGAGGGCACAGGTATAAGGTGAAAGGGAAGAGATTTAATAGGAACCTGAGAGGCAACTTTTTCACCCAGAGGGTGGTCCGTATATGGAAGGAGCTGCCAGAGGAAGTGGTTGAGGCAGGGACATTAACAACATTTAGAAGATACTTGGACAGGTTCATGAATAGGAAAGGTTTAGAGGGATACGGGCCAAACGCAGGCAAATGGGATTAGTTTAGATGGGTGTCTTGGTCAGCATGGACGAGATGGGCCGAAGGGCCTGTTTCCGTGCTGTATGACTCTATGATTAACAAACCTTTCCCACCATGCTTCTGCTGCCACTATATGCACCACTGTCTTTCTTGGTCTCCACCCTATTCCCAGACATTCCCTGTCTTCCCTCCACCCTCCCACTACTCTAGAACTTTTTTCCTCACTTTCCCAGTTCTGCTGGAAGCGGGGAAAGGTGAACTCTGCTTTTCTCTCTCCACACATACTGCCTGACCTGCATTGCATTTCCAGCACTCTTCTTGTACTTCTTCAAACAAAACCCTGCCGTGGGATTTTTCCGAGGAGTCTTTGAGAACATGCTGGCAACATCTGCTTTCTTCTTCCCTCTGTGACACAGTATTCCGGGACACTGCTGTGAAGTTCACCCATTGGAGCTCGTTGAGCTGAATCAAAGTCTAAATCGACGTTGAGTTTATTGTCATGTGCACAAGTCCATGTGTGCACAGATGCAATGAAAAACTTACTTGCAGCAGCATCACAGGCACACGGCGTCGGATTAGCAGCATCCACAAGAAAAATATAAATTATACGCAATTTTTACAAGAAAGAACACAATTAGAACAAAAACAAACAAAGTCCATTTTAGTGCAAGGTGATCAAAGTGGTCACAGTGTTGCTAAACTGTAGTGATCAGTGTTGTGCCGGTTGGTTCAAGAACCGAATGGTTGAAGGGAAGTAGCTGTTCCTGAACCTGGTGGTGTGGGGACTTCAGGCTTCTGTACCTGCTGCCCGATAGTAGCTGCGAGAAGATGGCATGGCCCGGATGATAGGGATCTTCGATGACGAACGTTGCTTTTTTGATACTGCCGATGGCAGGGAGGGATGTTCCCGTGATGTATTGGGCAGAGTCCACCACTCTGCAGCTTCTTACATTCCTGCACATTCCAATTGTCATACAAAACAAACTGCCTCAAAAAACTCCTTGCCTTAAGGCTAGGGTCAGGGCTTGAGCAACATTTCCTTCAAAGAGGAAAAAACCGTACCAGATGCAACCACTCAGGACACTTTCAACAGCACATGATGGTCTGAAATCCATGATACTCACCCTTCCTGTCAATGAAGTCTGGTTTCCCCACTGTGTAATCCATCAAAGCGTCCCCTCGTTGTTTGTAAACTTGACCTTGGATTGAACAACCATTTGTCATCGTGGCTACACCCTTGAGATCGAGGATGATGGTCTTCATTCCGTTGATCTATTTATGGGCTCTCAAGTTGCTTATGAGACTTGAAAAGTAGCCTACAGAGTGAAGACGCCTGTGCCTGTATTTGTTTAACATGTACTTGATGTTGCACTACAAAAAGCACACGATACTTCACAAATCAACCAACTGATTCCAGTGGCATGGAAACCACGACGATTGGAGCTGATGGATTTGTTGCAGCCTTCATCCGCCTTCACAGCCGTTGAGTTCAAAGTAACTTCGTCCGCCTGTTCCACCATTGAGGTCTTGGTTGGATTGTTCTTTGTCAGGGACCTCACCATCGAACTTACCGCCATGGGTGACCCTACCAGGAGCATAGCTCCAGACGGCATCGCTCTCGGGATCTCAGGACCATACAAGATTCTCCACCATGACAAGGTGGCAATCCACGGAGAAGGAACAACTGTTACAGAGGCATCTGAAGACATGAGTCAGCACAGGTATCACGGTCCACAGAGAGTCATCCCCAGTGTCCTGGCCAATGTTTGACACACAAACAGCACCAAACCAAAAAGCTATTTGACTGGTTGTATCTTGTCATGCACAAGTTGGTTGCCACATGACAACAGAGGCCGGTATCTCATTGGCTGTTAGATATTTTGGGTGTCCTGATGTCAGCAAGTGGAAGACTGAGGATGTGGTTTAACTCCGGGACAAGTGCACGGAGTCATAGAGTCACACAGCACGGAAACAGGCCCTTCGGCCCCTCATCCGTGCCGATCTAAGCCCGTCCCAGTTGCCCGCGTTTGGCCGATATCCAAACGTCTCCAGCAATGTTGCCTCAACCACTTCCTCTGGCAGCTCCTTCCATATACTGACCACCCTCTGTGCAAAAAAAGTTGTCCCTCAGGTCCCCTCTCACCTTAAACCTATGCCCTCTAGTTCTTGTTTCGCCAGCCCTGGGACAAAGAGGTCTGGGTGATTAATCCAGAGGCAAGAGTTCAAATCCTGCCACAGCCAACTCAGATTGTAACATCAAACATCAAATAAATCTAGCCTTGAAGTGAAAACCAGAAACGGTGACCATCATGTTTTTACAGGATTGTTGTAAAAACCCGTCCAATTCACAAATGCGCTTCAGGAGAGGAAATCAGCCTTCCCCACCCCATCTGGCCTAGATGTGATTCCAGACTCGAGGCAACCTGTTTGTCCCTGAATTTCACCCACTGAGCTGATCCATCAAGGCACCCAGCTCAGGAGCAATGGGTGATAGCCAAAACGGGCCGGTCAAGAGAAACGATCATCCCTGAAGTACATTGAAAGGCTTCAAAAGGAAACCTGGATTGCGGCTGACTTGAAACTGGCTGTCAAACAGTTAAGAGAAAATTTAGGTCAATTGCTTTCAAAGGAAGTCAAGTCAAAGGGTAAGAGTGTAACAGGATAGAATTACAGTAGTATGTTACTAAACTTAACCCACGCAATGAGCTGTAATGATTAAGAACTAGAGTGTTAAGTTATGAGGTGAGACAGAAGGCAAGAGAAAAAGCGATGAGCGCAATGCGTGGGGAAGCAGGAGAGAGAAGGGGGGAGGGAAACTGTTGAGTCATATCTCTTCTGAAAGAGGCTGCAGGTGAACAAGGAAACAAGGCTGAGAGCAAAAGCTGTAAACAGAAACTATTGCAGGCTGCCCACCGGAGTGGAAAATGACAAGCTAGGGGAACAACCCAACTGAAGTTTGGGTCCAATTCTGGGCACTGCATTTTAGGAAGGCGGTTCCAACCTCAGACAGGATTTCCGAGTATGGGACAAAAGTGAGGGATATTGATTATGTCAGGAGAGTCGGGGTGTTAACCAAGTGCAGAAGGTCAAAGTCAAGTTGATTTTATTGTCATGTGCACAAGTACGGTGAGGTACCGATACAGTGAAAAATTTGCTTGAGGCAGCATCACAGGCAGGTAGGTACAGACAGCACACAGAACATAAATTATACATAAATTATCCAATGAAGAGAGAGAGAAGAAAAGACTATGCAAAACACAAAACGTTACTGCAAAAACAAAGACACAATCAGAGACAAGTCCACGACAGTGCAAGAGGTGGTCCGTAGTGTCCCGTTGCTGAGGTAGGATTAGGGTTGTGCAGGTCGGTTCAAGAACCTGATGGTTGTAGGAAAGTAGCTGTTCCTGAACCTGGTGGTGTGGGACTTCAGGCTTCTGTACCTCCTGCCCGACGGGAGCTGTGAGAAGAGGGCATGACCTGGGTGGTGGGGATCCTCGATGATTGATGCCACCTTCTTGAGGCAGCGCCTCCTGTAGATGTTGTCAGTGGTGGGGAGGGATGTTCCAGTGATGGACCGGGCTGTGTCCACTACTCTCTGCAGCCTCTTGTGTTGCTGTCTACAACCTCGGCAATCAACAGCATGGCCCAGGACATGAAGGTGAGTAATTCAACAGACCCTGGATCTACTCACTATCCACTTGCTAATGGACACACTTCACACTTGTAATGGTTAAAGGGGGCTCCTTTGAAGGAAATGTTGCTCAAGCCCTGACCTTAGCCTTAACGCCAAGAGTTTTTTGAGGTTGTAATCAGTGGAACAGATACATGTGATCACCGGAATCAGCTGATGTGATGTGTGTGGACTTTCCGAAGGCCTTTGATAAGGTGCCTTGAATTAAATTAGTGTTGGGGGCACTGGTTGGGGCTGAGGATTGGTCGGTGGACAAAGCAGAGAGTCCAGTTGGGAGGCTGTGACCAGTGGGATTGGTGCTGGGACCCCAACAGTTCACAATCAGTGTCCATGGAACTGCACGAGGGGATCGTGTAACATGTCCAGGTCTGCTCAGTGTAACGCTGGGTGACAGGTTATGATTTGAGAGAGGATTGTGGAAGGAGTGAAATGTATGGAAGGAGGGAGTGAGGGAGGATGGCAGGGAGGGAGGGAGGGAGGATGGGAGGGAGGGAGGGAGGATGGCAGGGAGGGAGGGAGGGAGGATGGGAGGGAGGGAGGGAGGGAGGAGGGAGGATGGGAGGGGGAGGGAGGGATGGGAGGGAGGGAGGGAGGAGGGAGGATGGGAGGGGAGGGAGGAGGGAGGATGGCAAGGAGGGAGGGAGGGAGGATGGCAGGGAGGGAGGGAGGATGGGAGGGAGGGAGTGAGCAAGAATGGGAGGGAGCGAGAGGGAGGATGGGAGGATGGGAGGGAGGGAGGGAGGGATTGAGAGTAGATGGGAGGGAGGGTGTGAGAGAGCACGGGAAGAAGGGAAGGGAGTGAGGGTGGATTGGGGAGGGAGGATGGAATGGAGGAACAGAGGATATGGGGTAGGGAGTGAAGATAGGAGGGGAGAAACCAGGGAAGGACAGTCCACAGGAGGGAGGAAGTGAGAGAGGAAAAGAAGAGAGAGGTAGGGGAAGAGAGAAGGAAAACGAGAGGATTTCCCATTGCACCTTTCACCCAGGAGGTCCTTAAGCTCTTTATTTCGAGGGTCAGGTGTGGGTCTCGCAGACTGTGCTGCAGAGGCAGGTGTGTCGAGTCCTTCCTAACCCCTGGTCTTGATAGAAATACGTATCGAGTGTACCTGAGAGTCACTATGCGAAGCTCCCAATGAGGGCAGGCAACTCCACTCATGGGTATCGGGGGTTTTGTTCTTTTAAGGGAAGAGGGTCGTGAAACGGACACATTATTTTGTCCCTTTTCCCAAGTCTGGGCTTCGCTGGCAAAGCCAAAATTCATCGCCCGTCCCTAGTTGTCCCTGAGAAGGTGGTGAGCTGCCTTCTTGTCCCACTGTAGTCCTACTGGAGAAGGGGATCCCACCGGGCTGTTGGTAGAGGGCTCCAGAATTTGGACACAGGTGAGGAAGGAAAGGGAAGGTATTTCTGTACCTGGAAGGAGTGTGACCCAGAGAGCAGCCTGCGGGGGTGGGGGGAAGGGAGCTCCCTGTTTGGGAAGGTGCCATTGAAGGGTACTTGATCTGTGACAAAAGAACAGGCCATCAGGTGATGCAGAAGGGATCTCTGGGAATCATAAGAACATTGAGAAAGTCTGTAATATTGTCCACTTCAGTGTCATACAAATTAAAAAGGGATGGTGTGAAAATAGGCCAACAGTGGAGGTGCCTTAAAGGTCACTTGGAAGAAACAGGGCAGTACTGAGATCAGGGCAGTGTTCAGATTACACATAACGAGCTGGAGCAGAGATTGACAAGTGGTGGTTGGAATCTAGTTTCAGTGCAGGAGAACTGATCTGAAGATAAGCAGAGTCACGGGCCCAAGGACAAAGACATAAATCCGAGCACCCAACCGCATGAGAATGGAGGAAGCGGCGGACTGGCAAAGGAAGGCAGACAAAGGCAACTCCTGCAGAGATAAAACACAGATCCAATTCTGCAAAGGAGAGTGGGTTACTGATAAAATTGTGAAATCTGCATGTAACTATGGTAATGCAAATACTATAAATTGCTGGATGCTTGTTGGGTCACTGGAGTACCTTTGAGCTCTGACTCGAAGTGTCCCCAGGGCCTGAATAAATCGACTTGTTCGAGAAACTCACCGTACTGTATGAGATTTTCTTTGTGTCCATTCCCTATTTGAGCCGTAATTAAGAGGGCGGCTGGGCCCCACATGAGAGCCAGATTCAGGCTGCAGGTTCAACACACAAAGTCCTCCAACTGGTGGCTGTCAATGAGGCAGTTGAATGGTGAGCTTTTGTGAATCAGTGTACGAGTTCCTGATCAACATTACCGTGGAGATGTGCTGGAAGTCAAGTCAGCCCAGTGGTTTATCACATCGACAAATATCTGACCCTTGTATCGGGACAACACTAAAAATAATCCATCCTTATGTGGAGGGGATTGATCACAGTTTAGTGATAGTGAGAATTGCCCCATGCATCCCCCACCCTGTACCAAAGCAAGATAAGAATCAGATTTATTATCACTGACTTATATGACGTGACATGTGTTGTTTTGCGGCAGCAGTACGGCCCAAGGACATAAAGTGGATAAATTACAAAAATAAATAAATAGTACAAAGTGAGGGAATAACGAGGTAGTGTTCATGGGTTCATGGACTGTTCAGAAATCTGATGGCAGAGGGGAAGGAGCTGTTCTTGAATCATTGAGTGTGGGTGTTCAGGCTCCGGTACCTCCTCCCCGATGGTAGTAACGAGAAAAGGGCATGTCCCGGGTGGTGAGGGTCCTTGAGGCACAGACTCTTGAAGATGTCTGCGATGGTCCGTGATGGAGTTGGCTGAGTCTGCAACCCTCTACAAGCTCTTGCGATCCTGTGCATTGGAGCCTCCATACCAGGCTGTGATGCAACCAGTCAGAATGCTTTCTCCGATACATCCATAGAAATTTGTCAGAAAGTGAAGATCTTGAAGTCAACAGAACATAATAGCTTCATGTGAGGGGAATTGAATACAAACGTAGGGAGGTTATGCTTCAATTGTATGGGGCCTTGGTGAGACACATCTGGAATACTGTGTGCACAGCTGATTTCCTTCTTGAAGGAAGGATATCAATGCATTGGAAACAGTCCAGTGAAGGTTTATCGGACTGATAAAATTGTGCTATGAGGCAAGTTTGAAAATGTTGGGCTTGTACTTGCTGGTGTTTCAAAGACTGAGAGGGAATGATTGCTGCATGCGAGATCGTGACAGGGTGGATATGGAGGGTTAGTTTCCTCTTGTGGGAAAAATAAGGGGTGACTCACTTCAGACAGAGATGAGATAAAACGTTTTCTCTCAGAGGGTGGTAAGTCTTTGGAACTCTCTTCCCCAAAGACGGGTGGAAGCAGAATCTTTATCTATCTTCAAGACAAAGGGAGATACCCAACACCTCACGCCCTCAACCACCACAAAATCCCCCAACCATCCCATCTCCCAGCACCCCACGCTATCCATCACCACCCAAAGCCCTGCCACCATCCATGTAGTGGTTAAATTCTGTAAATATTAACAGTTGAAATCCCACTACAGAAGACGTGAAATTTAGTGTATTTTAGAATGTAATTTAGCATAATTTAAAATGTAGTGGGTTCAATCCAATACATCACAGCCACATTGCTCTCCACTATCGGTGGTATCTACAGGAGGCGCTGTCTCAGAAGGCAACAGCCATCATCAAAGATCCCCACCATCCGGGCCGTGCCATCTTCTCACAGCTCCCATCGGGCAGGAGGTACAGAAGCCTGAAGTCCCACACCACCAGGTTCAAGAACAGCTACTTCCCTTCAACCATTTGGTTCCTGAACCAACCGGCACAATCCTAATCACTACAATTTAACAACACTGACTACTTTGATCACTTTGCACTAAAATTGACTTTATTTTTGTTCTAATTGTGTTCTTTCTAGTAAAAATTGTGTATAATTTGTTTAATGTATGTTTTTCTTGTGAATACTGCTTATCTGATGCTCTGTGCCTGTGATACTGCTGCAAGTAAGTTTTTCATTGCACCTGTGTACACATGGACTTGTGCAGATGACAATAAATTCGACTTTGTCTTAAATTCAGTCAATAATCTGGAATTTGGAATAACATCTAGTCCTGACCGACACAACTACTGCATTGTTGTGACAAATCCTGCAGGGGAGGAAATCTGCTGTCCTTAACTGGTCTGACTATATGTGACTCCAGACCACACCATGTAGTTGACTTTTAGAATGCCTCCTGAAATTACTGAGCAAGCCGCACCGGTGTCACCCACCTTCTCATGGGACAGTAAATGACGGCCTTGTCAATGACACCCACATCCCAAATGATTGAACACATGGAAATAAAAACCCAGCCCCCCTCAGTTTCTCGGAGCGACATGGTAGTCAGGGACAATTACTTGCAATTACAGCAGAAAATGCTGGGAGCGATCTGCCTAGCGCTATCGTCAAGGGTGCCTGTCACCCTGGCCATTCCTTATTCTCTCTTCTGGAGCTTGAAAGCCCAGATGACCAGACCCGAGAACAGCTTCTTCCCCACTGTTCTCAGACCTTGAACCAATCCCCTTCCCGGTGGTGCCGCCACATTCTCCAACCCTTAATTCTCCTACTTCCGTTATTGTCACTTCAGCATTGCTTTTTGCACTTACCTCAGTTTGCACGACTACATTTTGCACCATTCTGTTGATTTTGCCCTCATCGCTGCACGTATTGTTGTATTTATTGTCACCATAGACGCAGTTTACTCTGTGAGCTTCACACAAGCAAGGAATTTCATTGCACCCTGCTGTATAGAACTAATCTAATATAAACTGATCTGAATCGGCGGGTCAGGCAGCATCTGCGGAGATAGAAACAGAGTTAACGTTTTGAATCAAAGATCCTTTATCGCATGAGACTCTTACAGAGTGATTATTTTGAAGTTTCAAAGTCAAAGACCCTTTGTCAAAGCAACAGTTCTGATGAAGGTTCCTCAACCTGAAACATTAATTCTGTTTCTTGTTCCACAGATGCTGCCTGACCTGCTGAGTGTTCCAATTCTTTCTGTTGTTACTTAAGACTTCCAGCATCTGAAGTTTTCTTTTTATTTACTTTTGAATAACTTGCATACTTCTCCGCTGATCATGTAAACTTTCCAGCTCATTCTCCATCTGTCACCATGTCCTGGCAAATGGGATTATTTTACGTAAACAGCAGCACATGGAACACAGCTGCCCTTCATCAGCGAGGGTTTATTGAGCCAATATGTTCAAGTTATCACACCTTCCCTCTGTGAACACTCTGGCAGCATGAAGCAAATGCATTTTGATAAAAACAATACTCGTGGCTCCTGGGATGAAAAAGAAATCGATGACCAGTTCTGTGCTCCCTCCCCGTACACAGCCCCTCCATATCCCCTGTCTCCAGTCTCGAACTCCCCTCACACAATGCCTCCTACGTTCTGCAATCCACTCCCTGAACCTCTCCACCTCATTTCGGACACCACTTTAGACTCTCACCTTGACCTCTCTGACCTCGCTGTCAGCACTCAGCTGGTCTTCCTCTCCTGAGACGATCCCTCAGGATCGAGGGTGACTTGCTTCCACTCTGGTTCTGAGGTTGCTGGGAGGCAAATTGGGACGGATGTCGAATCATAGAGCCACACCGTGTGGAAACAGGCTTTTCAGCCCATCGAGTCCACACTGCCCATCAAGTGTCCATTTATACCAATTCTACCTCACCCCTACTTTTGCTCCCCATCGCCTCCCCCCAGATTTATTGCTTTATTATTGTCACAAATATTGAGATACAGTGAAAAACTTTTGTTTTGAATGCCGTCCATACATATCATTTCAAAACATAGGTAATTTGAGGTAGTACAAGCGAAAAGCAACAGCAGAATGCAGAATATAGTGTTACAGTTACAGAGAAAGTGCAGTGTAGGCAGACAATAAGGTGCGAGGGCCACGATGAGGTAGATTGGGAGATCAGAGGTCATATTTATCATGCAAGAGGTCTATTCAAGAGTTTTATAACAGCGGGGTAGAAGCTGTGCTTGACCCTGGTGGTACGTGCTTTCAGGCTTTTGTATCTTCTGCCTGATGGAAGGGTGGGTGGGGAAGACAGAATGTCTGGGGTGGGAGGGGTCTTTGATTATGTTGGCCGAACCAAGGTTTTATTCAACTGCAACATGACTTCTTGACTCTTGTACTCAATGCCCCGGCGATGATGTCAAGCATGTCAGATGCCTTCTCCAGAAGAGCAAAGAGGAGCAAAGAGCAGAGGAGGCAGGGACAGAGATAAGTGGAGGGAAATGTTTGTGCTGTGCTCTTGTTGTCTCTGAAAGTAACAGAGCTTCTTTCTCTTTGAAGCTGAGCTATCAGGAGGCCTGCTGTTGTTTCAGTAACGGTGACAGGCCCTGTTCCCGACACCACACAGCGGTCGGCTCTGTTCCCTCTCCCTCTTGCTGACGGGTGCTGCAGGAAGTGCCGTGAGTAAAACAAAGAGTTGAAGCACTCACCGAGGTTAAACGAGGTGAGAGGAGACAAAAGCAGCGTGAGCCAGAAATAGATAGAAAGTGGCCCAGTATATATGTGTGTGTGTGTGTGTGTGTGTGTGTGTGTGTGTGTGTGTGTGTGTGTGTAGGGGGGGTGGGTGTGTGTGGTGGCGGTGGTAGGGGCGGGGGGGTGCAGTTCTCAGAAATGACTCAGCGTGGAATTTATATCAAACTGCTGGAGGTGAGAGAAGGCGGTTTTACTGGAAAATGTTCACCTGAAACTGAAGAGAGAGTGCAGGGTAACTCTGCCCTTTTTTCTGGCAATCACCTCTGTCAGCCGAATGATACTTTCTTGTTTAATTCAGCTCAGGACATGGAACTTAGAAGGGTACAGCACAGGAACAGGCCCTTTGGCCCATAATGTCTGTGCTGACCATGATGCCAATCTAACTGATCCCCATGGCCTGCACATGGTCCACACCCCTCCCTTCACCACCTGTTCATGCGTCCATCCAAATGCCTCTTAAACGCTGCTGTTGTATCTGCTTCCCACAGCAGAACGTTCCAGGCACCTACCACTCTCTGTGTCAAAAGCTTGCCTTGCAAATCTTCATTCAAAATTCCTCATGAGGGTCTCAACGCAAAAAGTCAACTGTCCATATCCCTCCATAGATGCTGCCTCACCCGCTGAGTTCCTCCAGCACTTTGCGTGTTAATCCTCAGGAGGTTGGGCTGACCAATGTAACACCAAGCAAAGCACTTTGCTCCAAACCTCCCAGTGACCTTCTTAGAACCCTTGTGTGAAACTAGTTTGATGCCAGAAGATTGGAGGGCCTGTTTTGACCCAACTCCCAGGATGGGAAGATACAGAATGAGATGTTACCTCAGTGCCCTCCTGAGGGGGCATCACTTTAAGTTTTCTTTTAAACCAGAACTGACACAGTCCCGATGAAGGGACATTGACATGAAGCATTAACTTTGTTTCTTTTCCAAATGCTGCCCGACCTGCTGAGTGTTTCCAACATCTTTTGTTTAAAATTTTTTTAAAAATCATTCAAGGGAAGCATTTACTGCCATCCCTGATCGCTCCTGAAATCAGGAGGTGGGTCGAGAGCCACATAGGGGCCAGACCACATTAGGAAGGAAAATTTCCTCCCTTGCAGTGTATGAAGGAACCAGATGGATTTTTAACCGCAATTTACTTATGGTTCATAAGACCTGTTTATTTCTTTAATTATTTGAATTGAAATTCTTCAGATGCTGTGGTGGGATTTGAATTTATGTCTGAGGATCATCTGCTAATCCAGACATTTCACCACAGCTCTACAGTTCTGGCCTCAAAGCCTGAAAGAGCAGCAAGGGAATAATTTCCTCTCCGATATGTAGGGGCATCACCTGTGGCAGTGGGTTTATTGGGAATGGGGCTGATGAGAAGTGGGGGCCTCAAGGGAAATAATAGAACCCCCCCTCCCACCACCACTCCAACTGCCTGGATATTGTGTTCATCAAAGGGTTAAAATCAACCATTGAAGAACAGAGAAATGATTTTTTCCAGTTTAAAATAATATTTGAATGCTGCCACATGCAAGGGTGCATAATGGCCCACAAAGTTCTCAAGAGAATCTGAGCAATTACCAGGACGGAACAGATAACAGCGGAATCAGGAGACAAACCAGTCAAAGGTTGGGAGAAAAGGGGTAAGCAGAGGCCAAATAAGACACTGGCCATTTGGCTGTGACAAAGGTTGCATCGCAATGACATCCACAACTTCAGGAAGAAGAGCTGACCTGGTTTGAGCCGTGATGTCTTGTCCGAGCTGTCAAGAGAAACTAGTCTGATGCTGCGGTGCACTTGATTGGCTCAGTTCCAGCAACTGGGCTGCTTCACTACTGGTGAGGTGGAAGACGGAGGGAGCGGTGTAGTGTCCAAGAACCCCGTGGCAATGGGACGAAGATGAACAGAATGGGTCAGATGCTGACATCGATGTGGTGTCATCTCACTGAAGGAAACTGAAGGAGCAGGAAGGAGATTGGTCTGGGAAACAGGATTTAACTTGTTTTAATATTTCAAACTGAACACTATTTGTAAAAATATATAGAAGAGAATCAGAAATACATGAAAACAGTGCGCAAGGTTATATTTACATATGTAAATTGTTAATTATTGTCACATGTACTGAGGTACAGTGAAAAACTTTGTTTTGCATGTCATCCATACAGATCATTTCATTACAACAGTGCAAGGTGATACAAGGAAAACCAATAACAGTGTTGTTCAGTCTATACATTATCAGTAGTGTTCACACATTGTGTTTACAGGGCACCACTGCCACTCATGTGGCATCTTGGGATGATACAAACTTTACGTGTTTAAGGAGCTCCCCCACCAGACTTGGCCTCTCCACGTGCAGCAGTGGAAGGAGCTGAGACTGTGGTCCTTCCCCACAGAGCCTCTGCACTGGCTGCACCGAGCTTCAGTGAGTCCCTCAGCACGGACTCCTGCAGCCTGGAATGTGCCAGTTGGAAGCGTTCCCTTACGGACATCTTGCTGTGCGGGAAGACCAACAAGCTTCAGGTTGACAAAAGAGGATCTTTCACTGTGTGTGTGTGTGTGTGTGTGTGTGTGTGTGTGTGTGTGTGTGTGTGCGCGCGCGCGCGCGCACGCGTGCGTGTGTGTGAGTGTGTGAGTGTGAGAGAGAGAGAGAGTGTGTGTGTGTGTGTGTGTGTGTGCGCGCACGCGTACACGCGTGTGTGCTCCTGGGAACAGTCCATAGATCGGAGGGTCCTCTGTTATGCAGCTGTTTGGGATAAACTGAGACAAGGACCCTTGCAAAGAAGATCTTCTTTGCAAATCCACCGTCTGCAAAGAGGTGGGAGACGTCACATCCTCACCACAGCCATCCCGAGGGCAGTGCATGTGGGAGTGAGATTCCAAAGGTCCAAGAAGGATCTGACCGGGAGGGCCCCTCTCACCGCCAGCCAAGCGCACATCTTAGCGCACGTTGGTGAGTTCTGGTGATGAAATGTTCTGCCGGATGATTTGGACAGTCTGCTCAGGGAACCATGCCACAGGATTTAACTCCTTACTGAACCGCGCTGTGTGTGTGAGCACCTCGGACCAACACTCAGGAGGAGCCCTGAATTCACGACTCAGAGAAGATGACAGGCCATGGTAAGCCTGGCCAGTTCATCTGCCACAGGTGGGATTTAAATTCAAGCTGTGAGTCTTGTGATGTCAGGAAAATCTGTGACGTGGGAAAAACAATCTAAACGTGAAGCTACTGAGGTTTAATTGCATGTGTTTCAAGTTAGAGACTGAAGGGAAAGAAGTCGAATGAAATTAGCAGGGAAATCACTGCTTGGAGTATTGAAGCATTAATAAAGATCGAGTGGTGTTAAACAGTTGATGTGTCAAAATCAGAATCAGGTTTATTATCACTGACATGTGACATGAACTTTGTTGTTTTGCAGTGGCAGTACAGTGCAAAGACATAAAAAAGACAAAGGGGCAGCACGGTAGCGTAGCAGTTAGCGTGACGCTATTACAGCGCCGGCAATCGGGGTTCGAGTCCTGTCGCTGTCTGTAAGGAGTTTGTACGTTCTCCCATGACGTACGGGTAGGTTAACATGGGTTTAAAATGGGCGGCACAGACTCATTGGGCCGGAAGGACCTGTTACCATGCTGTAAATAAAATATAAAATTTAAAAAAAAATTAAAATACAATAAGTTTCAAAAATAAATAAATAGTGCAATAAAAAGGAGGGAGTGTTCATGGGTTCATGGACCATTCAGAATCTGATGGCGGACGGGAAGAAGTGTTTCCGAATTGGTTGAGTGTGGGTCTTCAGGCTCCTGTACTTCCTCCCTAATGGTAGGAATGAGAAGAGGATATATCCTGGATGGTGAGGGTCCTTAGTGATGGATACCCACCTTCTTGAGGCACTGCCTCTTGAAGGTGTCCTCGATGGTGGGGAGGGTTGTGCCCGTGATGGAGCTGGGCTGAGCCTACAACCCTCTGCAGCCTCTTGCAATCCTGTGCATTGGAGCCTCCGTACCAGGGGGTGATACAACCAGTCAGAATGCCCTCCACCGTACATCTACAGAAATTCGGAAGAGTCTTTAGTGACATTCCGAATCTACTCAAACTCCTAATGAGGTAAGAGCCACTGGAGTGGCTTCTTTGTGATTGCATCAATGTGTTGGGCTTAGGACAGATACAGTGAGATGTTGATGCCCAGGAACTTGAAACTGCTCTTCCTTTCCATCGCTAACCCTTCAATGAGGACTGCTGTGTGTTCTCCCGAATTCCCCTTCCTGAAGTCCACAAACAATTCCTTGGACTTGCTGACGTTGAGTGCGAGGTTGCTGCTGTGACACCACACAACCAGCAGATCTATCTCACTCCTGTACGCCTCCTCATCACCATCTGAGATGCTGCCAACAGCAGTGGTGTCATCGGTGAATGTTGCAGATACCCAACAGCTCTGAAGCTGTTGATAACGACCAAACTCAAACTGAGAAATTGGGAGCTGTTGAGGATGGAGTCATAAGTGCATGTAGTTACTGGTAGATGCTGTTGAGATCTGGAAGAGAAGATAAGATAAACAAGAAAGAGAGCCACTGAGGTCACATTTCAGTGCTTGGGTAAACCCCCATCTGCAGTGCTCCCTTGCAGGCCCATCTCTCGAAGGAACACAGAGGATTCCACAATCATGTTGAAGTAGATGAGGGTGAGCTCTCCCACCAGTATATGTATCTGAAAAGTTGAGAGGGAAATGGGCCAAACACAGGCAAATGTGATTGGATGAGACGGGCATCTTGGTCGGCATGGACAAGTTGGGCTGAAGGGCCTGTTTCAGTGCTGTATGACTCTATGAACTGGTGTCTGGGGAAGAGGCGGATCCTGAGGGAATGTTCAATCTCTCCGTCCTTCTCCCCCTATTCACAGCCCCTCCTGAGGCACCTGCTGAGAACAAGCCGTCACTAACCTCTCCCAGCCAGTAGCACCGCCACTTGTGACTGGCTGTCTGCTGGTCCCACAGACATTCCCCCTGTTCTCTCCACCCTTCGGTCTTCTCCACAACAGAAACCATCTCTGACCTGAGCCACTTTTAAATATTGCTGATGATGGGTCAGAGTCAACCTAAAACTCCGGCGGTGCTCCCTGACATGCCGAACATTCTCACCATTTCAAAGTCACTGAATAAAGGAGTCACAGAGTCATACAGCACGGAAACAGGCCCTTTGGCCCAACTCGTCCATGCTGACAAAATTGTCTCCTTCAGCTCGTCTCATGTCCCCACATTCGACATATCCCTCTGAATCTTTCCTATCCATGTATCTGTCTAAATGTCTTCGAAATGTTGTCATTGTTCCTGCCTCTTACCACTTCCTCTGGCAGCCCGGTCCACACACCCACCTCCCTTTGTGTGAAACACTTGCCCCTCAGTTCCCCTCAAATCTTTCCCCTCTCACCTTAAACCTCTACCCTCTAGTTTTAGATTCCACTACCCTGAGAAGAACACTGAGACAACCCACCTTATCTATGCCCCTCATGATTTGATCTACCTCTGTAAGATCACCCCTCAGTATCCTACGCTCCAGGGAAAAAAGTCCCTGTCGATCCAGTCCCTCCTGATAACTCAAGCCCTCCAGTCCTCGGAACATCATTGTGAATCTTTTCTGTACCCATTTCAGCTTCATGACATCCTTCCTGTATCGAGGTGACCAGAACTGCACACAATCCCCTCAGTGCATTCTCACCAACGTCTTGTACAGCTGTAACATAACGTCCCAACTCCTGCATTCAGTGCCCACACATAAGTGCAACAAACGCCTTCTTCACCACCCTGCCCACCTGCGTCTCCATTTTCAGGGAACGATGTACCTGTAGCCCGAGGTTCCTCTCTGGGGACCGACCATTTACTGAGTAAGTCCTGCCCTGGTTCAACTTACTAAAGTGCAGCTCCTCACACTTGTCAGAATTAACTTCCATTTGCCATTCTCTGACCCACGTCCCAGGTTGGTTGAGCTCGCCTTGTAAACTGAGATAACCCTCTTCACTGTCCATACACCACTGATTTAGGTGTGTCGCCTGCAAACTTACTCACCATGTTAACAACATTGTCACCCAAATCGTTAATCTAGATGACAACCAACCGCGGACCCAGCACCGATCCCTGAGGCACTCCGCTGGTCCCAGGCCTCTGGTATGAGTAACAACCCTCCACCACCGCCCTCTGCCTCCTTCCACTGGGCCACTTCTGTATGCAATTGGCCGCTCACCCTGGAACCCATGTGATGTAACCTTCCAGACCAGCCGACCATGCGGGACATTGTCAAAGGCTTTGCTGAGGTCCATGTGGACCTCAACTACCACCCTGTCCCTCTGAACCTTCTTGGTCACCTCTTCAAATAATTCAATCAAATTCGTCATACGACAATGGAAGCAGGCCCTTCGGTCCATCGTGCGCGTCAATCAGCCACCCACGCTCATCCTACCCCCCTCATCTATCCCTCGCCTTCTCCTCGTCATCGTCTCCACCTGCCACCCGATTGCATGAGGGGTAACTTACATTGACCAATTAGCCTTCAAACCTGCCCTTCCTTGGCATCTGGGAGGAAACCAGAGCATCCGGGGGAAACTCAGGCAGACCAGCAGGAGGAGGACAGCCAGTCAGCAAGATTTAATTTTTTTGAATGGAAGTACAGTTGGTCTGATTAGTCAGTTTGCTGATGACACAAAGATTGGCAGAGTTGTGGTGCAAGTTGGTGAAGAGTTGGTGCAAAGCGAACAACGTGTATTGACACCAGTGTACACTGTGTAAGCAGAGTGTGTTTTACCCAGCGTTCGTCCTCCATACAGTAATTTCTGTTGTGCAGTGTGCTCAGTGTGCGGTGTGGTTCCTGTGTGAACTTTATTCAGTATTAACCGTTAGCTGCATTCACAGTGCGTACTGTGGTCACTGTGCACTGCATCCAGTGTGGACCACATCCAGTTTTGTTCCATGTTCAGAGTTTATTGTCCTCATTGTGTGCACCGAATATTGTGCAGCGTTCTCTGACATTACGTGCTGGCAGGATGCACCTCCCTCCACACAGCTGAGACTCTCCTGTGGTCACCGCCTGCTGCTTTACCAAGAGGGACTGATTCTGACTGTCTGCCCTATCTCTGCCTCTCATAATTTTATAAACTTCTGTCAGGTCTCCCCTCAGCCGCCGCTCCAGAGAAATCAACCTTGTTTGTCCAACCTCTCCAAACAGCACCTGCCCTCTAATCCAGGCAGCATCCTGGCGAACCATTTCTGCACCTCTCCAGGGCCTTCACATCCTTCCTGTAACGGGGGACCTGAACTGAATCCAAAACTCCAGATGAACCTAAGTTTTATACAGCTGCCTTCCCTGGCTTCTGTTCCTTGCGATCCCCCCCGTCGGCTGCTGCTCCCTCCCAGGTGAGGAGACAGGAAACCACCTCAAGGGGGTGTGGGCCAGAGTAATTCTCCACAACTGCCGCTGGAAAGGGGGAGCAGTGAGTGGGCACTTGGCATCTGTTGGCACATTCGGTCCCGACCGGGTGAAAGCAGAGAGTTGAGAGCGAATAACTGGAGCAATTCCCCCACCTGCTGACTGCACAGAGAAATGCACATCCTGCTTCCCGAGCGGTCTCCCACAGCTGAGGATGACTCGCTTCCACTCCAGCTCTGAGGTGACTGATGAGGTCAATGTGGGAGCCGCAGTGTGGGATCAGTGTAAGCGGGTGGTGGATGGTTGCTGAGAACTCGGTGGGCCGAAGGGTCTGCTTCCGTGCTGAGAGGCCCTTTGGCCCGGCGAGTGACACCGAGTGACACAGACTCAGTGACACCGAGACCACCTGAAACAGGAACATCACCACTGAGGCCGGCGGGTCAAATGTACCTTGTTTTGAGAGGGAGGGTGAAATATTGTCCCCCGCAGGAGCCCTGGCCTGAGGGTCCTGCCTTCTGTAATATCCCACCGTTGTGGAGGGCGGGAGTTGGGTTTAGAGTTGAGCAGTGGGAGGGAGGGATGGACGGGATCGGAGGGACGGTCGGAGAGATCAGCAGGATGTTGGGAAGGGGTCACGCAGATGATTGGAAGAGATCGGATCAGACAGGTCATTGGGAGGTTGTCAGGGAGATTATGGGGGAGGAAGGTGTCTGGGAAGGTGAGATGGTGATGGAGCAAATGGGGAAGGGGTTCGATGATTTGTTTGGGGAGGGTCAGGTGATCGGGGAAGGGGACGGAGAAGATCATTTGTGGAGTGTGGGGGTTGCCAGGGAGATGACGGGTGGGTTTGGATGATTAACCAAATGTCTGTGGCCGGAGGCCAGGTGATTGGGGGAGATGGCGGACAGATGATTGGACGGGGGCTTGAGGATATTGGCAGCGAGGAGCGAGGGGCAATCTGGAAAGTGAAAGAAGGCACCCACACGGAGAAAGGTGAACAGTCGGGACTCTCCAACAACCCCCTTTATAAAGGAAGACAAATCAAGCCAGGAAACTACAGGCCGGTGAGTCTGACATCGGTGGGGAAATTGCCGGAGGGGATTCTGAGGGACAGGATCTACCAACATTTGGAGAGACCGAGTCTGATTCGGGACAGTCAGCACAGCTTTGTGCGTGAGAAGTCATGTCTTACAAGACTCTTGGAATTCTTTCAGGAGGTAAGCAAGAGGGCAGATGGGGGCAGGGCACCGAATGTTGTCTGTATGGACTTTTGCAAGGCCTTTGACACAGTCCCTCACGGCAGGCCAGTCTGGAAGGTCAGATCGCATGGTATCCAGGTGCAGATAGCGGATTGGATTCGTCATTGGCTCAGTGGGAAGAAGCAGAGGGTGATGGTCGAGGGTTGTTCCACTAACTGGAGCCCTGTGTCTCGTGGTGTGCCACAGGGCTCGGTGCTGGCAACTTTGTTGTTTGTAATTTATAAAAACGATTTGGATGTGAATGTACAAGGCATTCTTTGTAAGTCTGCTGATCATTCCAAAATAGGCGGTGTTGTCAACAGTGCAGGTGGTTATGAAAAATTACAGGGAGATCTTGATCAGCTAGGTTTGTGGGCTGAGGATTGGCAAATGGCTTTCAATCCAGATAAATGTGAGGTATTGCATTTTGTAAGATCAAACCAGCATAGGACTTATACAGTGAATGGCAGGACCCTGGGGAGTGTTCTGGAACAGAGGGACCTGGGAGTGTAAGTGCGTAGCTCACTGAAAGCTGTGTCACAAGTAGCTAGGTGGTGGAGAAAGCATTTGGCATGCTGGCCTTCATCAGTCAGGGCAATGAGTTGGGAATTTAAGTAAACAAATAGTCTTTTTTCCAGGTGGTGGGATCCGTTAGTCTCACGAGACCATGGATCTGCGCATGGAGAGTCTTGCTTCAGTCGGTAGTGGTAGAGCAGCATCATTTGTGACTGTAGAGGCCTACATGGGAGCGACAGTCTCGGCTGCAATGACTGCACTTGAAGGCACTGTCCTCCTGTGTTACTTTGGTGCTGTTTTTCCGGCGAGTGTGCTTTTCTTCAGCAGCTAGACTCAGCTTCTCTCCTCCTCGATTCAGATCTCTGTGTAGTTCCAGCCTCCAGTGAGAGCGATCACTTGCAATTTCTTCCCACCTCTTGACGTTCATGTTCAGTGACTTCATGTCTCTCTTGCAGACATCTTTGAAGCGAAGATGGTGCCGTCCTTGCGCTCTCTTGCCGGAGACAAACTCCTCATACAGCAGGTCTTTCAGGATCCTCCCATATGGTATGTGATGTACGTAGCCCAGCCAGCGGAGACGGCGTTGTTGAAGAAAAGTGAAGAGGCTGGGTATCTGGGTGTGGGTCAGGACCTCATTGTTGGTGACTCTGTCAGTCCACTTGATGTCCAGGATGCGTTTCAGGCTATGAAGGTGGAAGGCATTAAGATGCCGCTCCTGTCTGGAGTAGAGGCTCCAGGTCTCGCTGCCGTAAAGCTGTGTGCTGAGGACGCAGGGACTGTAGACTGCAACCTTGGTGCGTGTTGTCAGCTTTCTGTTCTTCCAGACTCGCTTTGCCAACCTGGCGAATGTTGAGGCTGCTTGTCTGAACCATGTTGATCTCGGAGTCTAGGGAAAGACTATCTGTGATGGTGGAGCCAAGACATGTGAACTCGTGGACTACCTCAGCTCGTAGTTGTTGATGGTAATGGCAGGGGGGGTGCTCAACACCTTGACCAAAACGTTCATCTTCTTCAGGCTGGTGGCCAAACTAAAATCCTGACAGGCTCTTGAGAAGCTGTCCATGAGGCTCTGCAGTTGCTCTTCAGAGGGTGTTGCCAGTGCCGCGTCGTCTGCAAACAACATGTCCCTGATGAGTACTTCACGAACCTTGGTTTTCGCCCTTGCTGGGACAGACTGAACATCTTCCCGTCCAGTCTGGTGTGGAGGTAGACACCATCTGTTGATATTCCAAAGGTGTGCTTCAGCATTACTGCGAGGAAGATGCCGAACAGGGTGGGGGCAGCACACAGCCCTGCTTCACACCCCTGCGGATGTTGAAAGCCTCAGAAGAAGAGCCATCAAACTGAACGACGCCTTTCATATCTGTGTGGAATGACTGAACTATCCTGAGGAGCCTCGAGGGAAAACCAATCCTGGTGAGGATTCTGAACAGGCCGTCTGTGCTCACAAGGTCGAAGGGCTTCGTGAGGTCAATGAAAGCAAGGGAGAGCTGTTGTCTTTGCTCTCTGCATTTCTCTTGCAGCTGTCGAAGGGAGTTTATCATTCGATAAGCAGAGTCACGACGGAAAAACAAGATCATAAACTAAAACAGTTTTTAATCAAGTGTTTAAAAACCTGTGACGTATAATGTCCAGTCCTGTGCTTTATCCTGCAGACACATCTCAGTCATCGCCGCTGCATCTGTCTCCTCGCAACACAATATTCTCCCCACACCCCCGCTGCATCACATTCACTGATTTAATGGTTGTTCTACATTTATATTTAACCACCGTTTTACACCCCAGTCAGTATCTCTTTAAGCCTCGAGCTGAACAAAACGAGCTGCTGGAGGAACTCAGCGGGTCAGGCAGCATCTGTGGAGGCAAATGGACAGGCGACGTTTCGGGTCGAGACCCTTCATCCGGACTGTCTCGACCTGGAAGGTCGACTGTCTGTTTCTCTCCACAGATGCTGCCCGACCCTCCGAGTTCCTCCAGCAGCACGTTTTTGGCTCCAGATTCCAGCATCTGCAGTATCTTGTGTATCTCTTTTCAGGCTTGGTCTCTTTCAGTCGAGCCTCAGGCTTCATTAGCAATCAGACCTGTTGAATGTCTTTCTGATCCCTCCCTGATGTGGAAATGGCCGCGTTACCTTCTCTCTGGACACTTGCAGCAAAATAACATTGATTCCCTGTGTGGTGTGTGCTGTGTGGTGGGCAATCGCGGCACTGCAGAGATTCAGCAGCTCCCCGAAAGTGAAAGGACTGTGAATCAGGAAGTGCGGGGAGTTAACATGGCTTCGAAAGGCCAGGTCGAGAGTTTAACCGAGGAGGTAATTTGTCCCATCTGCCTGGATTTCTTCACCGATCCGGTTATACTGGAGTGTGGACACAACTTCTGCCGCTCCTGTATCACACGGTGTTGGGAAAGGGAGGAGAGAAACTCCTGCCCGGAATGTCGAGCGGAGTTTGTGGACCGCACCCTCAGGGTAAATCGGGCCTTAGCAAGTCTGTCCGAGAAAGCTCGAAAATTAAACTTGAATCCGATAAAGAAGGAAAGGAAACTTCACTGCGAGGAACATCAGGAAGAACTGAAGCTGTTTTGTGAAACGGACAAGAAACTGATCTGTGTGATTTGCAGAGATGCGCGGGAACACAGAGAGCACCGCTTCCTGCCGGTTAAAGAAGCTGTTGAAATATGCAAGGTAAAAATAATCCTGTTTTGAGCTACTGTTTTCACTCTTGCTTCTTTATTGTCTAATTCCTTTACTCTCTGATTCCCAGGATCAGATTAAATCTTCCTTAGAATCTCTCACAAAAATGAAATCAGACTTCCAGGAAATGGAGCGACAACAGAAAGAGAAGATCTCCGGAGTTCGGGTGAGGCCTCCCTGTGCAGAATTTCTGATCTTGTTGTGTAGTTTTGTTCCCTTTGATACATAAGCGCAGAGTAGCGCAGCTCCAGTGACCTGGGTTCGATCCTGACCCTGACCTCTGGTGCTGTCTGTGTGATGTTTGCATGTTCTCCCCCTGGGCAGGACCGTTTTCACCCACATCTTAAAGATAAGCTGGTTGCACGGTTAATTGGCTGCTGTAGTTACCGTCGTGATGCTGGGTGGTATGTGAATCAGGTGGGAGTTAATGGGCATGTGGGGGAGAATAAGTTTCAGGGAGACCTGAGTAAATGTAATTGATGGGATTGGTCTGGGAACCAGCATGGACTTTGATGGGCTGCATGGTCACCTTCCATGTCATAAAGGAAAACAACAGAGAAATTTTCTAAATTAATCTTCACATTTTCACTTGACAGGAACAGTCACACAGCCTTCAGTCCCACATCACATCCCAATTTGCTGAACTGCACCAGATTCTCACTGAGAAGGAGCAGCGCTTACTCAGAGATCTCAGGGAAGAAGAGGAGAAGATTCTAAATCCAATGGAGAAAAAACTTCAAGAGATTCAAGAGAATTTAAATTCTATTCAGGAGAAACTCTCAAAATTACAGGAACGGATGAATGAAGAAGACAGCTTGATATTTCTCAAGGTGAGAGATGACATTACAATTTGGTTCAATTAAAGAACACAGTTACAATATGGGGCGTGATATATTTAAAATGACTGTAGTGTTTACCAATCATTGTCAACTGAGTTAGATCAGACAGATGTTTTGACTGTTCAGGGCTGTTGTTGTCCCCAAACCGGCCTCCCACAATATCTGTACCTCACAGGACATCCTGCAACCTTCTCGGGAATGTGTTCTGGTGATCTGGACACTGAGCTGGTGATTGTCTCTGTGATTCCCACGTATAATATCCCCTGAAACTCACATTAGAATCCAGTTACAGACACATGCTGTAAGTGAGTCTGGTGCAGTCAGTGTGAGGGTCTCTCTGTGGATCAGTGCAAACTGAGGTTGAATTCCACAATGTGACACACACATCAGATTTATCAGTTGGTTTTCATCAGGTTTGTTGTTTTAGGGAAATTTGCACTGTCTGTTTTCTTTTTCAGATATCTTCCACATGGGATTATATCCCATTTTGCATCATAGACAGGCCATTCGGTCCATCTTATCCTATCAATTTACCTGCTTCACCAGCCTCCTGCCACCTGCTCACCACACCCATGAACAGTGCCCCCAACTCCATGGTCCCTCATGTATTTATCCAACTTCCCCATTACATTCAGTGTCTGCTGTCTGCTTCAACCACACCTGTGGCAGCGAGTTCCACCTTCCCTTCACTGCATTTCTGACATGGTTTATTGAAAACCACCTGCCATTTCATCTTTGACTTTTGGTCTCCCAACAAGCAGAGATACTTTCTCCACTCCCGCCCAATCAAATCCGTTCGTGATCTGAAATTCCTCCATGTGATCATCCCTGACATCATATCCAGAGAAAAATGCACAACCTGTCCAGACTTTCCTGTAGGTTATGGCACAACTTTCATAAACATTCCTTGTGCTTTGTTCCGTGGTTCAATGTTCCTTCTGCAATATCCTCTGTCTGTGTGTCAGCGGGAATGCGAGTTGGGACGTGGGAATTTTCAGCAGCTCGTGATAACTTGGGTGAAATTCCTTCTGTGAGGATGTGGACGGTCAGTCTCAGTCAATTCAGATTTGTGTTTTATTTATTTCAGGAGGAGGCTCGTCGGAAGAGGAGGTAAGACATGATCTTTACTGAAACCCTGTGTGGATTTGTAAAATAGTTCAAATATCACTGATGCTCAGTTTATAACTGGCTGTGTAATATTTGCAGGATTAATGATGATGTGCAGACCTTGTCGGTGACTGATGGTGCCCTACCAGTTGAAAAATTCGATCACCTCTTTTTGTTGAAGACAGCGTTAAGGGAAATGTTTGATACAATTAAGCGAGGTAAAGCACACAGTTTCCTTTGTCCTTGTTTGTGAGACACTTTTAAGTAATTCATAGACACGAAGATGAGCTGTAACAATGGGCTGAATGGGAACTGAAGTCTTATTCCAGCACCAACCTCACCTGCTGGGAAGCGTCACTGTCACATGGTCAGCTGGAGATGTCAGATCGCTGAACACACTGACACAGGAGCGCAATACAACCAACATACGGGCTGTTAGATGAACCACTGCATTCTGAACCCAGCAACACTGCACACGCACGGGAAGACATGATTTTGTATCCTACCGCATTAGCCAGGGAATTAATATGCAGTTAATGGATTTATAGGAATTATATAAGCACACATAGCCTAATCGGCCTGGCAAAGCTCCACACACACACACACACACACACACACACACACACACACACACACACACACACACACACACACACACACACACACACACACACACACACACACACACACACAGGAGGATTGGCAGATTGTGGCCACAGCCTCCACAATGTACATTGTTAGGTCCCCTCAATAACCTGGAATCCATTCTCTTCAGACCCAGTGAATTTATTCATTTGAGCAACTCACACACATGCCACACATTGTCAACACACAACATACATGTGGAGACACACAGTAACACACAGATACTTCAATGTGCACACTCACCTGTACTTGTTGCAATCCACACACGCACGCACGCACACACACACACACACACACACACACACACAGAAACACATGCCTAGATGCACAGCCAGAGTGGAAAAATCTTTTCCCTCTAATCTTAAATGACCCAATCCTGGAAAAGGACTGTGAGCATTCATCTTATGAGTGCTCCTCATGATTTTATTTACCTCAATAAGGGGTCACCCCTCAACGTCCTATGCTCCAGGGATATAACCACAGCCTATCCAGTCTATTTTTATAACCCAAGCCGTCCAGTCCTGGTACTGTGCTCTTGAAGCTTTCTGTCCAGCGGAATGACATCTTTCCTATAGTTGGGCAACCAGAAATGCACACAGTACTCTAAGTGTGGTCTATCAACAACCTGTACAGTTGTAACATGACATCTCAACTCCTGTACTCAATGCCCTGACCGATGAAGGCTTGCATGCCAAACGTATTCTTCACCACCCTGTTTACCTGTCTTGCCACCTTCATGGAACTATGTTCCTGTACCTCTACGTTTCTCTGTTTTACAACAATCTCTGCCATTTATAGTATATGTCCTGCCCTGGTTTAACAGACCAACATGCAACACCTCACACTTGGTATTGGTATTGGTTTATTTTTATCAAATGTGCGGAGGTGCAGTGAAAAACTTGTCTTGCGTACCATTCCTACAGATCAATTCATTGCACAGGGCATTGAGGTAGTACAGGGTAAAAACAATAACGGAGTACAGAGTAAAGTGTCACAGCTGCAGGTAAGTGCATTGCAGGTAGACAATAACATTCAAGGTCAAACAAGGTAGATTGCGAGGTCAAGAGTCCATCTCATCGTCTAAGGGAACCATTCAATAGTGTTATCACCGTGGGACCGAAGCTGTCCTTGAGCCTGGTGGTACGTGCCCTCTGAATCCTGTATCTTCTGCCTGATGGGAGAGGAGAAAAGAGAGAATGACCCAGGTGGGCGGGGTCTTCGATTATGTTGGCTGCTTCACCAGGGAATCGAGAGATATTGACAGACTGCATGGAGGGGAGGCTGGTTTCCGTGATGCGCTGGGCTGTGTCCACAACTCTCTGCAGTTTCTTGTGGTGCTGAGCAGAGCAGTTGCGATACCAAGCCGTGATGCATCCAGATATGATGCTTTCTATGGTGCATTGATAAAAATTGGTGAGTGTCAGGGTATATGCCAAATCTCTTTAGCCTCCTAAGGAAGTAGAGGCACTGGTGGGCTTTCTTGGTCGTGGCGTCTACATGGTTGGACAAGGATAAGTGATATTCATTCCAAGGAACTTGAAGCTCTCAACCCTCTCAACCTCCGAAACATTGATGTAGACAGGTGCATGTATGCCGCCACCTTTCCTGACATCAATGACAAGCTCTTTTGTTTTGCTGACATTGAGGAAAAGGTTGTTGTCATGACACCATGTCACTAAGCTCTCTCTCTCTTCCTGTACTCCGACTCATCATTATTTGAGATACAGCCAACTACGGTGGTATCATCTGCAAACTTGTAGATGGAGTTAGAGCAGAATCTGGCCACGTAGTCATGGATATATAGGGAGTAGAGTAGAGCTGAGGACGCAGCCTTGTGGGGCACCAGTGTTCAGAATAATCGTGCTGGAGGTGTTGCTGCCTATCATCACATGAATGCAGTCTGCTGGTCAGAAAGTCAAAAATCCAGTTACATCTGGATGCATCACGGCTTGGTATGGCATTTGCTCTGCCCAGGACCGCAAGAGGGAGGTGTTGAGTCCCAGGTCTCAGAGACTGCTGATGAGTTTGCTTCGAATTATGGTATTGAAGACAAAGCTGCAGTCAATAAACAATAGTCAAACAGAGGTGTCTTTCCTGTCCAGATGTTCCAGAGCTGAGTGTAGGGCCAGGGAGACGGGGTCCACTGTTATGCAGTAAGCAAATTGCAGTGGATCGAGGTTGTCTGGGAGGCTGGAGTTGATGCGTGCCATGACGAGCCTCTCAAAGCACTTCATGATGGTGGATGTCAGAGTCACTGGTCGGTAGTCATTATGGCACGTTACCTTGATCTTCTTCAGGACTGGGATGATAGTGGTCTTCTTAAAATATGTGGAAACCTCAGACTGAAGCAGGGAGAGGTTAAATATATCAGCAAATACCCCCAGCAGCTGAACAAGTTAAATTGCATCTACCATTCCCTGGCCCACGTTCCCAGTTTCCCCTGTCTGCACCAACGGGACGAGGTTGAGAGTCTTGAGATCTTCAAGTTCCTCGGAGTGAACATCACTGATAGCCCGTCCTAGTCCAACCAGGGATCGCCATGGTCAAGAAAGCTCATCAGCACCTCTACTTCCTCAGGAGGCTAAAGAGATTTGGTGTGTCTCCATCGACCCTCACCAATGTTTATCGATGCACCAGAGAAAGCATCCTATCTGGATGCATCACAGCTTGGTATGGCAACTGCTCTGCCCAAGACCGCAAGAAATTGCAGAGAGTTGTAGACACAGCGCAGGACATCACAGAAACTAGCCTCCCTTCCATGCACCCTATCTGTACTTCTTGCTGCCTCAGTAAAGCAGCCAGTATAATCAAAGATCCCACCGACCCCAGACATTCTCTCTTCTCCCCTCTCCCATCGGTCAGAAGATCCAAAAGCCTGAAAGTATGTACCACCAAACTCAAGAACAGCTTCTATTATGCTGGTAAAAGACTTTGAGCAGTTCCCTAGTATGATAAGATGGACTCTTGAACTACAGTTCACCTCATTATGATTTTGCACCTTATTGTCTACCTGCATTGCACTTTCTCTGTAGCTGTGAGACTTTAGTCTGCATTCTGTATTGTTTTACCTTGTCCTACCTCAATGCACTGTGTGATGAATTGACCTGTATGAACGGTATGCAAGACAAGTTTTTCACTGCACTTCGGTACAAGTGACAATAATAAACCAATTCCAATTCCAGTTCAGTTAATCTGGATCCTGCTGTAATCTAGATAACCTTCTCCACTGTCCACTACACCACCAATATTGCTGTCATTGGCAAACATTTAACCATGCCTTCCACATTCTCTTCCAAATCGTTAATGCAGATGACCAATAACAGTGGACCCAGAACTGATCCCTGTGGTACACCACTGGTCACATGCCTCCATCTGAAAAACAACCCTCCACCACCACCCTCTGGCTACTCCCACTGTCAATTTTGTGTCCAATTGCCCCGCTTAACCTGGATCTCATGTGATCTCACCTTCTGGACTGGCCTTCCTTGCGAGACCTTGTCAAAGGCCTTGCTAAACTTCACGTGGACAATGTCTATCACCCTGTCCTCGTCAATCCTCTCTGTCAGCTGCTCAAAATACCCAGTCACATTTGTGAGGTGAGATTTCCCACACACACAGCCATGCTGACTGTCCTTAATCAGTCCTTGCCTTTCCAAATGCTGGTATATCCTGTCCCTCAGATTCCCTCCAGTAACGTTCCCGCTGATGTTAGGCTCAGCAGCCTGCAATTCCCTGGCTTGTCCTTGCAGCCCTTCTTAAATAACGGCACAACATGAGCCACCCTCCAGTCTTCCGGCACTCACCTGTAGCTAAATGGGAGGCAAATATTTCTGCCAGGGTCCCTGCATTTTCTTCTCTAGTCCTAATGTCCCAGGATACACTTGATCAGGCCCCGGGGATTTATCCACCGTAATATGCTTTTTGAGACCACCAGCACCTCCTTGTTTGCACTGTGGTTTTTCCCAAGACATCACTGTTCATTTCCCTTAATTCCTTCGCTTCCACAACCTTCTCCCTGGGAAACGCAGATGAGTAATATTCATTTCAGACCGCACCCCCTCACCTCCCCGAGGCTCCACATACAGACCACCATATTGATCCTCAAGGAGACCTATTCTCACACTTGTTTCTCTTTTGCTCTTACTATACTTAATAGAATCTCTCAGGATTGTCCTTCATCTTAACTGCCAGAACTATCACGTTTTCCTTTAGCCCTCCTGATTTCCTGCTCAAGTCTACTCATATATCCACACAAGTGTACGGTATCACAGAGTGCCTGAGCTCCCGTCTGTGACAGGAGGGTGACGCTGTTGGAGCAACATTTCTTGATAATACAAGGGTGTTATGAAAAGTCACTGATGCAAACCCTCCCTTCTGGTTGTACCTCCTCTGTCCAGTCCATTCCTCATACGGCCTTTATTATGCAAGTCTGGGAGTAATGATGACTTGCTGCAATTGTACAGGATTTTGGTGACACCGTAGCCAGAGGAAATTGTTTTTTATTGTCACATGTACTGAGGTACAGTGAAAAACGTTGTTTTCCATGTGATCCACACAGATCATTTCATTGCGACTGTGCATTGACGGAGTACAAGGGAAAACAAGAACAGAATGCAGAACAAAGTGGTTACAGTTACAGAGAAAGTGCAGTGCAGGCAGACCATAAGGTGCAAGGTCATAACGAGGTAGAGTGTGAGGTGAAGAATCCATTTTATCTGACTAGCGGGCCGCTCAATAGTCCAAGAACAGTGGATAGAATCTATCCCTGGCCTTGGTGGGACAGGCTTTCAGGCTTTTGCATCTTATGCCCAATGGGAGGGGTGTAGAAGAGAGAATGTCTGGGGGGGGGCTCTTTGATTACAGTGGCTGCTTTAGAGAGGCAGCGAGAAGTATACACAAGAGTCCATGGAGTGGAGGTGGGTTTCAGTGATGTGCTGAGGTGTGTCCACAATTCCCTGCAGTTAATTGCTGTCTGAAGCAGAGCAGTTGCCATACCAAACCATGATGCGTCCAGATAGCATGCTTTTTATGGTGCATTGATAAAAATTAGTGAGGGTCAAATGGAACATGTCAAATATCTTTCACCTCCTGAGGAAGTAGAGGCGCTGGTGAGCTTTGTTAGTCATGGTGTCTACATGGTTGGACCAGGACAGGTTGTTGCTGATGTTCACTCATTGGAACGTGAAGCTCTCAACCATCTCGACCTCAGCACCATTGATGTAAATGGGAGCGTGTGCACCGCCCCCCCTTCCTGAAATCAATGACCAGCTCTTTTGTTTTGCTGACACTGAGGGAAAGGTTGTTGCCATGACACCATGCCAGTAGGCTATTTGTCCGCTTCCTATACTGTGACTGGCAATTTTTTGAGATTTGGCCGACTACGGTGGTTTCAACTGCGAACTTGTAGATGGAGTTAGAGCAGAATCTGGCCACACAGTCGCGAGTGTACAGGGAGTAGAGTAGGGACTGAGAACACAGCCTTTGGGGACCAGTGTTCAGGATAATCGTGGAGGGGGTGTTGCTGCCGATCCTCTCTGATTGTGGTCTGTTCACCAGAAAGTCAAGGATCCAGTTGCAAAGGGATGTGTTGAGTCCCAGATCCAGGAGTCTGGAGATGTGTTTGCTGTGTACAGTTTGGTTCCCTGAACTAAACATGACAGAGCAGCATTGGAGGCAGTCGGAAGGAGATTCGCCAGGCTCATTCCTGGGGTGAGAGGGTTGTCCTATGGAGAGAGACTGGACGGATTGGGTCTGTGTTCCGTGGAGTTTAGAAGAATGAGCTTATTCAAACATAAAAGATCCAAAGGAGCTTGGCCGGGTAGATGTTGGGATGTTTTCACGAGTGAGAGAGTCACAGACAAGGGGACATAGTTACAAGTTAAAGGGCCGGTCATTTACAACTGAGGTTTTTAGAACTTTCTTCAGACGCTGGTGGATCTCGGAAATTCTCTGCACCTGAGGGTGGTAGAGGCCTGATTATTGGATGTATTTAAGGTGGAGATAGAGAAACATTTGAAAGATCGAGGAACTGAGGGTAATGGGGAACTGGCACAGAGGAGGACGATGCCAGCATAGATCAGTCATGGTCATATTGAATGAAGGGCCTGTTGCTGTGCTCTACTGTTCTATGTTCCATGTTTCGAAGAATGAGACGAGATCTCACGGAAACACAAAATTCTTTCAGGGCTCAACAGGCAGGATGCAGGGAGGATGTTTCCCCTGTCTGAGGAGTCAAGAGTCAGGGGTCACTGTCTCAGAATGGGGTGTACCCTCAGAGGATGGTGTATCTTTGTAATTCTCTGCACCGGAGGGCTGTGGGGCCTCAGTCATTCAGTTCATTTAAAGTCACAGAGTCACAAAGTCTTACAGCAGAGAAATGGGCCCTTCGACCCACCACGTCTGTGCCAACCTATTTCCCCATCCAAACTCTCCCCACAATTGAAGTCCTCTGATCCGGACAACATCCTGGGGAATCTCCTCTACTCTCTCTCCAGCACAATCTCATCCTTCCCATAGTGTGACGAGGAGAACTGGACACAATACACCAGGAGTGACCTAACCAGTGTTTTGTAAAGTTGCAACAGGACGTCCCAACTCCTACATTCTGAACCCGACCTATAAAGGCTGGAATGTCACAGAGCGATACAGCATGGAAACAGGCCCTTTGGCCCAATTCATCCATGCCGACCAAGGTGCCCACCTGAGCCTATCACATGTGTCTGCATTGGGCCCAAATCCTTCCAAACCTTGCCTGTCATCATTTCTCTGCCCCAGGCCTCTTCTGTGCCAGTTCCACAGAGCCCCCAAAAGATTATCCACCTCATTTTCTACCACATTAGAGGAGGAGGTGCTGGACGTCTTAAAATGCAGAAAGGTAGATAAGTCCCCAGGGCCTGATCAAGTGTATCGGAGGATATTGTGGGAAGCTCGGGAAGTAATTGTAGGGTCCCTTGTGGAGATAATTGTATCATCGATATCTCCGGGTGAGATGCCAGAAGACGGGAGGGTGACTCATGTTGTGCCTTTATTGAAGAAAGGCTGCAAGGAAAAGCCTAGGAAGTACAGAGCGGTCAGTCTGACGTCGGTGGTGGGGATGGGAATAGAGGGGATTCTGAGAGACGGGATCTACGTGCACTGGGAAAGGCAAGGACTGATTAGGGATAGTCAGCGTGGCTCTCTGCATGGGAAATCCTGCTTCGTGAATGTGGTTGAGTTTTTTGAAGATGTGACCAAGAAGATGGATGAAGGAAGTGCAGTAGACGTTGTCTGCATGGACTTTAGCAAGGCCTTTGACAAGATACCACATGGTAGGCGAGTCCGGAAAGTTAGATCACATGGGATCCAGGGCGAGCTGGCCAATTGGATTCAAAATTGGCTTGGTGGTCAGAGACAGTGGGTTGTGGAGGAGGGTTGTTTTTCTGACTGTTGGCCTGAGGCCTGTGACCAGCGGTGTGCTGCAGGTGTGCTGGGTCCACTGCTGTTCATCATTTAATTTGTGGTTCAGAAGTTTGTGGATGAGATTAAAATTGGTGCTATAGTGGACAGTGAAGAGGGTTATTGAAGATTACAACAGGATCTTGATCAACTGGGCCAGTGGGCTGAGGAATGGTAGATGGAGTTTAATTCAGAGAAATGTGGGGTTTTGTATTTTGGGAAGACAAAGCAGGGCAGGATTTACACAGCAATTGGGAGGGCCCTGGAGAGTGTTGTAGAACAGAGTGACCGCTGGGCGCAGCTACATAGTTTCTTGAAAGTGGCGACACAGTTAGACAGGGTGGTGAAGAAGGCATTTAGCACACTTGCCTTCTTCGGTCAGAGTATTGAGTACAGGAGCTGGGACGACACGTTACAGCTGTATAAGAAGTTGGTCAGGCCTCATTCAGAGCCCTGTGTACAGTTCTGGTTCCCCTGCTGTCGGAAGGATATCATTGTAGAGAGGGAGCACAACAGATTTCCGAGGATGTTATGGGGACTGGAGAGCTTGGGTTATAAGGTGAGGCTGGATCAGCTGCGACTTGTTTCCCTGGAGGGCAGGAGGCTGCCGGAGGAAGCTGTAGAGGTAGGTACAGCTACAAAGTTTTCAAAGACATTTGTACAGGTAGATGGGTAGGAAAGGTTTAAAGTGATAATGGGCCAAATGCAGGCAAATGGGACTCGTTCAGTTAGGAATTTGGGTTGGGCTGAAGAGCCTCTTTTGGCGCTGGGCAGCTCTCTGATTCCTCTTTATCTCCAGGAACCACTCAGCCCAATCGCTTCCCACCCACCTCCCTCACCCATCACCCGCCAGCTCCTCTCCCTCCCCCACCCTTTTATTCCGGCTTCTCCCCTCCTTTTCCAGTCCTGATGAAGGGTCTGGGCCCGAAACGTCGACTGTTTATTTCCCCTCCACAGACGCTGCCTGACCCGCTGAGTTCCTGCAGCGTTTTGTGTGTGAAACTCCCCGCTCCGACCCGGAGAAAACCCCGGGAAGAAGTTTGTTGTCCATCCGGTATATTTGAGTGAATCCCCGGGAAAGTTTTGTGTCGGCCGCCCGACTGAGCCTGCGGCCGAGCGGCCTCTCCCCCGGTGCCGGCTCCGCGCTGCCCGAGTCTCCCCCCCAACCCCCGGGGACTCTCTAATTCTCTGCTTCTCCCCCCAGTCTCCGTCACCCTGGATGTGGGAACGGCGGGTCCGCGGCTCGAGGTGTCTGAGGATCGGAAGAGTGTGAGACGGACCCGGACCTGGAGGAGTCTCCCCGACACCGGGAAGAGGTTCACAGTCGGGGCCCGTGTGCTGGGATCGGAGGGATTCACATCGGGGGGACATTACTGGGAGGTGGAGGTGGCGGGGAGTCGGGGCTGGGGTCTGGGAGTCGCCGCAAAGTCTGTGGAGAGGAAGCGACGGGTCGGACTGATCCCGGAGAACGGATTCTGGACCATCGAGGGGGATGGTGACGAGTTTTATGTGAACACCTCCCCTCGATCCCGTCTCCCTGCCGGTCCCATCCCCGGGAGGGTGGGAGTTTATCTCGGTTACGGGTCCGGGACAGTTTCATTTTACAGCGCGGACACCAAGTCCCATCTCCACACCTTCACTGGGAATAAATTCACGGAGAAACTTTATCCTTTCTTCGGGACTTGGGATGAAAACTGGCTGAGAATCTGCTCCGGTTCCGCTCCGGGTCTGTAACCGGGTCGGGTCACGGGACCGGCGTCAGGAGGAAGTCAGTGTAAATATAATTGTGGGGAGAGTGAAATAAACACGAATTGACATTAGAACTGTCGACCCATTAATTTTAACGCGTTAACTGCATCCGTCAGCGGAACAGAAATACTTTTGTGAAAATACAAAGATTGAACCGCGGGCGGCGGCTCCCCCGGGTCCTAAAGTCCACAAATCCACCCACTGTCCATAAGGAGTTTGTACGTTCTCCCCGTGTCTGCGTGGGTTTCCTCCGGGTGCTCCGGTTTCCTCCCACAATCCAAAGACGTACGGGTTAGGAGGTTATGGGCATGCTATGTTGGCGCCGGATGCATGGCGACACTTGCGGGCTGCCCCCCCCCACCCAAAATCACTGCACAAAAAATGTATTTCACTGTGTGTTTCGATGTACATGTGACTGATAAAGATCTTATCTTAAAATAATGCCCTCTTGTTTTTAGCACACCCGACCTGGGAAAAAGGCTATTTGTTTTTTCAACTTCCCAACTGCAATACTCAAGTGCCCTGACTGATGAAGACCAGCATGTCAAACGCTTTCTCCACCAGCCTATCTACTTGTGACGCCGCTTTCAGTGAGCTACGCACTTGCACTCCCAGTTCCCTCGTTCCATAACACTCCTCAGGGTCCTGCCATTCACTGTATAAGTCCTGTACCGATTGCCCCTCGCTCCTCGCTGCCAGTATCCTCAAACCCCCGTCCAATCACCTGTCCGCCATCTCCCACAATCACCTGGCCTCCGGCCAGAGACACTTGGTTGATCTTCCAGACTCACCCGTCATGTCGCTGGCAACCCCCGCACTCCCCGAATGATCTACTCCGTCCCCTTCCCCGATCACCTGACCCTCCCCAAACAAATCACCGAACCCCTCCCCCATTTGTCCATCACCATCTCACCTTCCCAGACACCCCCCTCCCCATTATCTCCCTGACAACCTCCCAATGACCTGTCTGATCCGACCTCTTCCAATCATCTGCGTGACCCCTTCCCAACATCCCGATGATCTCTCCCACCGTCCCTCCGATCCCGTCCATCCCTCCCTCCCACTGCTCAACTCTAAACCCAACTCCCGCCCTCCACAACGGTGGGATATTACAGAAGGCAGGACCCTCAAGTAAGGCCAGGGCTCCTGCGGGGGACAATATTTCACCCTCCTTCTCAAAGCAAGATACATTTGACCCGCCGGCCTCTGTGGTGATGTTCCTGTTTCAGGTGGTCTCAGTGTCACTGAGTCCGTGTCACTCGCTGGGCCGAAGGGCCTCTCAGCACGGAAACAGACCCTTCGGCCCACCGAGTCCTCAGCAACCATTCACCACCCGCTTACACTGATCCCACACTGCGGCTCCCACATTGGCCGCATCAGTCACCTCAGCGCTGGAGTGGAAGCGAGTCATCCTCAGCTGTGGGAGACCGCTCGGGAAGCAGGAGGTGCATTTCTCTGTGCAGTCAGCAGGTGGGGGAATCGCTCCAGTTATTCGCTCTCAACTCTCTGCTTTCACCCGGTCGGGACCGAATGTGCCAACAGATGCCAAGAGCACACTCAGTGCTCCCCCTGTCCAGCGGCAGTTGTGGAGAATTACTCTGGTCCACACCCCCTTGAGGTGGTTTCCTGTCTCCTCACCAGGGACGGAGCGTCAGCAGACGGAGGGGATCACAAGGAACAAAAGTCAGGGAACGCAATTGTATAAAACTCTGGTTGGGGGCATCTGGAGTTTTGGATTCAGTTCAGGTCGCCCCGTTTTCGGAAGGATGTGGAGGCCCTGGAGAGGTGCAGAAATGGTTCGCCAGGATGCTGCCTGGATTGGAGGGCAGGTGTTGTTTGGAGAGGTTGGACAAACCAGGTTGATTTCTCGGGTGCAGCGGCTGAGGGGAGACCTGACAGAAGTTTGTAAAATTACGAGAGGCAGAGATAGGGCAGACAGTCAGAATCAGTCCCTCTTGGTAAAGCGGGGGGCGGTGTCCACAGGAGAGTCTCAGCTGTGTGAAGGTAGGTGCATCTTGCCAGCAGGTAATGTCAGAGAGCGCTGCATAATGAGCGGTGTACACAATGGGGACAATAAACTCTGAACATGGAACAAAATTGGACGTGATCCACACTGGATCCAGTGCACAGTGACCACAGTACACACACTGTGAATGCAGCTCGCAGTAAATACTGAATAAAGTTAACACAGGCACCACACTGCACACAATTAGAACAAAAAAGAACAAAGTCCATTTCAGAGTAAGGTGATCAAAGTGGTCAGTGTTGCTAAACTGTAGTGATGAGGGTTTTGCCGGTTGGTTCAAGGACCGAGTGGCTGAAGGGAAGTAGCTGTTCCTGAACCTGGTGGTGTGGGACTTCAGGCTTCTGTACCTCCTGCCCGATGGGAGCTGTGAGAAGACGGCAGGTCCAGGATGGTGAGATATGCGAAGCTCCCCCGGGTCCTAAGTTTCCCTGACACGTTATGAAAGGCACCAGAGCTGGTGGTGCTGACTGGAAGCGGGAGGTAAAGGTGAGTCTGGGGCAGTTGGAAATAGGAGGATGCGGTGAAATCCGAAATTACCAGAAGTGAGAGAAGACAAAATGAATGCGGAGAATGTGAGATACAAGGAAGGACTCACGATTGAAACGGTTGAATTCAGTGTTGAGTCCCGAGCGCTGTAACGTGCCCAGTCAGAAGATAGGCGCTGTTCCCCGAGCTTTGTGCAGACTCGTTGGAAAAGTGCAGGAGACCAAAGGCAGAATTCAGCCTGAGAGTGGGATGGAGAATCAAAGTGACAGCAGCTCGAGGCTCAGTTCCCCCGTGTGAACCGGACGGCAGTGTCTGCAAAGCGGTCGCACAGCCTGCGATTGGTATCCCCGTGCAGAGCGGACCGCATTGTGAGCAGCAAATGCGGCTCACGGAATTGGAAGAGGTTCAAGTAAATCACTGCTTCACCCAGGGGAGTGTTTGGCTCTCTGAATGGTGCGAAAGAGGGAGGTAAAAGTGCGGGTGTGGCCTCTGCTGCGGTTGCACGGGAAGGCGCCATGGGAAGGGAGTGGGTGTCGGTGAAGAGAGAAGAGGGGATCAGAGCATCACGGAGGGAATGTTCCCTTCGCAATGCCGAGAGTGGAGTGTTGGGCCGATGTGTCTGACGGTGAGAACACCTGAGAGGTGTCAGAGATTATGGAAGGCGATGTACTGAGTACGGAATCTGGTGGAGACACGAGAGACTGCAGATGCCAGAATGTGGAGCAACAAACAAAACGCTGGAAGAACTCAGCGGGTCAGGCAGCATCTGTGGGGAGAGAAGCGGAGTTAGTTTTCCACGTCGGTGGCGTCTCACCGGATTAATTCCAAGCTGGGAATGACCGGCTGCGTATTTCAATCGTTTACTGATGCTTTCTTCGATTTTCCAGTATTTGCTTTTTTTTCCTGAAATGAATCCGGTGTTCTGCTGTAACGTAAAAATTCACGGCAGTTGGTTCATCGTTGTTCGTGCCCTGAATTCCGGGAAACCGTCAATGCAACTCACGGATGTGAGGAAGTTCATTTCATTGCAGTTCCGCTTTCAACCAGACGGTGGGGATGGCGAGCGGCCCAAAGATCTGTGCAGTTTCACGGCGCAGGATCCCCTCCTGCTGCTGGGAACCGGTACTGCAGGAGGAGCAGGAACACAAAACGCTGCAACTCTCCGCTGGGACGTTTATTGTTGACGGAATGTGGGCATCGCCAGCCAGAACTCCCAGAGGGGAAAGGAAACAACAGGAGAAACGTCAACTGTCCATTTCCCTCCGCATCGGCTGCCTGACCTGCTGAGTTCCTCCAGCATTTTGTTGCTCCAGATTCCAGAACCTGCGTCTCTCGTGTCTCCAGCTCGCTGTCCCTCCTTTCCCCTCACCACCATGGGTTGCGATCCTGTCACCGCTGCTGCCCCCAGGTCGGTGAAGGCCTCGAACTCGGAATCTGTTCATTTTCTCTGCTCCCGGTTCCCTTTCCCCGGGTAACTGTCCTCACTGGTTAATTAATCGGCCGTTCCTACATCGTCATTTGGTCCAAATCTCGTGGCCCCGCAGCACAGTGGGAGCTCCTTCACCACACGGACCGCAGCGGCTGACGTAGCAAATCTTCACCTTCTCAGCGGTGGTTGATGGGCAGTAAATGCTGACCTTGCTGGCGATGCCCACATTCCGTGAATAATATATTCGCCCGCCTGTCCCAACGGACACAGTATTTTGTGTTCCTGCAGTACCGGTTGCCAGCAGCAGGTGGGGATCCTGCGCCGTGACACAGCACAGATCTTCGGGTAGCCCGCCATCCCCACCGTCTGGTTGAAAGCGGAACTTCATTGAACAGAACTTTCTCACATCCATCAACTGGATTGACACTTTCCCTGAATTCAGGAGCAAAAATACACTGCTGGATGAAATCAGCGGGTCATTCTGCGGGACGGTCGACGTTTCGGGTCGACACGCTGGATCAGGACTCTGCATTTTTGACCCACTGAGGTCTGCCAGCAGTTTTGCTTCTCCACAATCCACCATCTGCGGTCGGTTGTGTCTCCCTGAATTCAGGGAATTATTGGTATTGGTTTATTACTGTCACCTGTACCGAGGTACAGTGAAAAACATGTCTTGCAAACAATTTTACAGGTCAATTAATTACAGTGCACTGAGGTAGAACAGGGTAAAAACACGAACAAAATACAGAGGAAGATGTCACAGCTGCAGGGAAGTGTATTGCAGGTAGACAATAAGGGGCAAGGTCATAACAAGGCAGATTGTGTGGTCAAGAGCCCTTCTCATCGTATATGGGAGCCGTTCAATAGTCTTGAAACTGTGGGATAGAAGCTGTCCATGAGCCTGGTTTTATGTGCCCTCCGGCTCCTGTACCTTCTACCTGATGGAAGAGGGGAGAAGAGAGAATGACCCGGGTTGCGGGGTCTTTGCTTATGTTGGCTACTTCACCAAGGCAGCAAGATGTATGGACAGAGTGCATGAAGGGGAGGCTGGTTTCCATGATGCACTGGGCTGTGTCCACAACTCTCTGCAGTTTCTTGCGGCCCCAGGCAGAGCAGTGGCCGTACCAAACTGTGATGCATCCAAATAGGAGGCTTTCTGTTGTGCATCAATAAAAATTAGAGAGGGTCGATGGAGACACACCAAATTTCTTTAAACCCCTGAGGAAGTAGAGGCACTGCTGAGCTCTCATGTTCATAGCGTCTACGTGGTTGGACCAGGACAAGCTACTGGTGATGTTGACTCCAAGGAACTTGAAGCTCTCAACCCTCTCAACCTCAGCACTATTGATGTAGACAGGTGCATGGATACTGACCCCTCTCCTGAAGTCAATGACCTGCTATTCTTGAGCAGCGATGAACCAAATGCTGTATTTTTTCCAGAATGGTGGAACATCAGATTCATCTCAGTGAAAGTAGATGCTGGAAAACTAAATAAAACGAACAGAAAATGCTTGAAGTCCGCAGCCGTTCAGGCAGCGTTGGGATCAGTTCCGTCAGACGTCACCGACGTGGACCGCTGACTCCTTTTCTCTCTCCACAGATCCTGCCCGACCTGCTGCGTCTTTCCAGCATTTCCTCTTTTCACAACAGATTCATTTCCTTTGGAAAAGATTTCATAAAAAATGAGTGCAAAACCGAATTATTGGTTCCATGTTGGGAAGCGGTTGGGATCCAGACTCTGCCAGCCTCTCTTTAGGATATGTGGAACGTTCCTTGTTTCAGTCGCAGCCAGATCCTTCCCTCACCTCTTTCTCAGGTACATCATGTCTGTATCGGTGCTGCTTCCTGCTCTCGTTCACCACTTCAACCTTCCAGAACACTCCCGTTCGATCCACTGAGGTTGAGAGGAATGAGAGCTTCAAGTTTCTGGGAGTGAACATCACCAATAGCCTGTCCTGGTCAAATCACGTAGATGCCACAGCCAAGAAAGCTCACCAGGGCCTCTACTTCCTCATGATGCTAACGAAATTCGGTATGTCCCCTTTGACACTCACAAATCAGTTCACACAAAAGTTTGCTAGTCCACAAACGTGGGCAGATGGGATTAACTCACTGGACAACACAGGCAGCATGGATGATCTGGGCCGAAGGGCCTGTTTACGTGCTGTATGGCTCTATGACTCTGGGATACCAAATAAGATGGAGCTTCAACGCGAACACCAAAGAAAGGGTTTGCCTTCAAGTGAAGACCGGCCTCAATACCCTTGTGGTCCCGCATGTGTTGTGGAAATGTGTCAGGATCTGTCAAACACCTTCGTCAACAGAAGGCCTTGCTGTACAGGGGGGGCAGGTCGATGGAGGACCCTCATTGTGGACGTTGAGACCCATTCTCCCAGATGTTTCAGTGAAACAGCCTCCGATGACTTAAGAGCTCGGTGTCCAAATGTGCACGTTTGCAAGCGTCCCCTACGTTCTGCGAGTGAGGTTGGGGTGACCTTGGTGATGCAGTGGAGGCATTGCCGTTTAGAAGTTTCCCATTGGTCCTGGGGAATAGCTCCACTCCAGGAGGAAGCATGTTGGAAGTTGTTGTGTCTGTGAACGAGCCGCACGGAGACGGGAGCTGGAGGTGGACAAGGGCTTTATCCAGTACAACAAACAGGCATTCTGGAAGAATGTCTCGGAAGAATCTTCTGGAAGAATCCCTGCTTCTAGTGGTGAATAATAACCTGCTGACAGAAGCTCAGTTTGTATTCTGCCAAAGTCACTCAGTTCCTGACCCCATTACAGCCTCGGTCCAAACATGGACAAAAGGGCTGAACTCCAGAGTGAAGTGAGAGTAACTGCCCTTGACATCAAGGCAGCATTTGATCGAGAATGGCATCAAGGAGCCGGGGCTAACCTGTAGTCGATGGGAATCAGGGGAAAACCCTCCACTGGTTGGCATCATACCTGGCACATGTTACGGACTCAGTGAAAGTCCCTTTAAGATAGAGAGTGTGTGTGTGTGTGTGTGTGTGTGTGTGGGGCGTGCTTACGTCAATAGAAGATAAAGGACGTAATGACGTTGTTGAAGAGGTCAGAAGAAGGAGAGAGAGAGAAGGGAGAGAGACACCAGCCTGCTTGTTTTCTCTATCGATGGATGAGAAACAATAACTGTGTCTGCCACAGAAATCCACGTATGGAAGTTGGAAGTAATCCGGTGGAGTTCACTTTGTTGCTGACCTGTAGAAGGAAACAGGTATTTGTGTGTGGACGACCACGGTTCGGATGCTTTTCGGGGTGAGGAAGTCACTACCGAGTAAACACTGGAGTGTTGTTTGGGTTCCATCGTGGAACATTTGGATTTCGTATTTACTCTCCCTATGTTTCTTTATGTCTACGTCTTATCTTCAGACAACGGTGGTTGTTGAAGAAGCCCTTGCTCATGTTTCACCTTATGGCTTGCGGAACTGAACTTTAAGAACCATTCCGGAACTGGGAGTTTTGGACTTTGCCACACACACACACACACACACACACACACACACACACACACACACACACACACACACACACGAAGAGTTTAGTTTTGGGGTTAACGTCAAAGGTTTAACATTTTTGAATTCTAACATATTAAAATTTTTACTTTTATTTTACGTATTATTATAAGTAGTGATTAATAAAATAGTTTTTAACACTGAATCATGCTCAATGTGTTTCTTTTGTTGCTGGTTCGTAACACACAAAAGAAGATGGTGGCAGTGTTTGGAGGCCAATCATCTCAGCCACAGGACATCTCTGCAGGAAGTCCTCAGGGTAGTGTCCTTGGCCCAAACATCTTCAGCTGCTTCATCAACAACCTTCCTTCAAACGTGACGTCAGAAATAGGGATGATCACTGATGGTTGCACAATGTTCAGCACCATCTGCTGGCACAACTCAAAAGCTGAAGCAGCCCACAACACAAATGCAACAAGACCTGGATAATATCCAGGCCTGGGCTGAGAGGTGGCAAGTAACATTCCCACCACACAAGGCCAGGCAGTGATATCTGAAGAAGGAATCTCTGGGAATCAGGAGGAAAGCGGGAAATATCATCATATGGTCAATCTCTGTGTGGAACAAACTGGGAAATCATGGGAAAATAAGGCCCAGAGAGAAGGTCGCTGAAAGGTCACGTTAGAAGCAGCAGCGCAGCAGGCAGATCGGGGAAGTGTTTGGACCGCAAGGCGGAGCAAGTTGGAGCAAAGATCAAGAGGTGGAGGTTGGAGCGCAGACTGAGTGCAGGAGAGTTTATCATTCGATCAGCAGACTCACGACAGAAAAACAAGATCATAAACTAAAACAGCAAATTACAGAGAGCCCGGGGGAAATGGCTGTCAGGCAGAAAGAGGCAGCTCCCGCAGAGACAAACAACGGTCAAATACCAAAAAGGAAAGTAGGTTCCTGGCGAATTGCTGAGAAATAGTAAAATCTGCATGTGACCGTTGTAACACAAATACTGTAAAGCGCCGGACGTTTTTGTTGGATAGTGGAGTACCTTTGAGTTCACACTCGGTGTTCCCCAGTGTTCACTGTAACAGGCCCTGAATAAACTGACTTGTTCGAGAAACTCATCCCAGCTGTCTGGGATTTTCTTTGTGTGCTGTCCCGATCTGAACCGTCTTTAAGAGGGAGACTGCGCCCTCCACCTTCCTTGTGGACGAGCCGCTGTTGTGGAAGTCGCCTGATGATCAGTGTGAGGCTGGGCGACAAGTGGGGAATCCAGCCCAGTGTGCCGGCTCTCTGGGGCTGAAGGGGTTTACAGGGCAGGCAGGGAGAAACAATTTCCACTTGTGGACCCAGCCCAGAACAAGGGAGACCGGACCTTACATCGGAGCCGGGCCGGACGTGGGTGAAGTCAGGAAGCTTCTTCACACGAAGGGCGGTGGAAATCAGGACTTCACCGAAAAGCTGAGTGTTTTCCCCCTGTGACGTGTAATGTCCAGTCCTGTGCTTTTATCCTGCAGACACCTCAGTCATCGCCGCTGCATCTGTCTCCTCGCAACACAATATTCTCCCCACACCTCCCGCTGCATCACATTCACTTATATAATAGCTGCTCTACATTTATATCTAAACACGGCTTTACGCCCCATCCTGCTTCTCTTCAACCCTCAAGCTGAACAAAACGGGCTGCTGGATGAACTCAGCGGGTCAGGAAGCATCTGTGGAGGGAAATGGACAGTCGACGTTTCGGGTCGAGACCCTTCATCTGGACTGTCTCGACCCCGAACGTCGACTGTGTATTTCTCTCCACAGATTTCAGCATCTGCAGTCTCTTGTGTGTCTCTTTTCAGGCCTGGTCTCTTTCAGTCCTGCCTTAGACTGAACCAGGCTCTTCTTTCCGGCTTCATTGGTGTTCAGACCTGTTCAGTCTTTCTGATCCCTCCCTGATGTGGAAATGGCCACGTTGCCGTCCCTCTGGACACTTGCAGCAAAATAACATTGATTCCCTCAGACTGCAGCGTGTGTGGTGGACAATCGCGGTACTGCAGGGGTTCAGCAGCTTCCCGAAAGTGAAAGGATTTTGAATCAGGAAGTGCGAGGAGTTAACATGGCTTCGAAAGGCCAGGTCGAGAGTTTGACCGAGGAGGCAATTTGTCCCATCTGCCTGGATTTCTTCACCGATCCGGTTATTCTGGAGTGTGGACACAACTTCTGCCGCTTCTGTATCACACGGTGTTGGGAAAAGGAGGAGAGAAACTCCTGCCCAGAATGCAGAGAGGAGTTTGCGGACCGCACCCTCAGGGTAAATCGGGCCTTAGCAAGTCTGTCTGAGAAAGCTCGAAAACTAAACCTGAATCCGATAAAGAGGGGAAGTAAACATCACTGCGAGGAACATGAGGAAGAATTGAAGCTGTTTTGTGAAACTGAAAAGAAACTGATCTGTCTGATTTGCAGAGATGCGCGGGAACACAGGGAGCACCGCTTCCTGCCCATTAAAGAAGCTGTTGAAATCTACAAGGTAAAAATAACCCGGTTTTGATCAACTGTTTACTCTCTTGCATCTTTCTTGTCTAATTCCTTCACTCTCTGATTCCCAGGATCAGATTAAATCTTCCTTAGAATCTCTCACAAAAAAGAAATCAGCCGTCCAGGAAACGGAGCAACAACAGAAAGAGAAGATCTCCCGAGTTCGGGTGAGGCCTCCCTGTGCAGAATATCTGATCTTGTTGTGTAGTTTTGTTCCCTTTGATGCACAATCGCAGAGTAACGCAGTTCCAGTGTCCTGGGTTCGATCCTGACCCTGACCTCTGGTGCTGTCTGCATGAAGTTTGCATGTTCTCCCTGTGACCACGACCGTTTCCACCCACACCCCAAAGATATGCTGGTTGGATGGTTAATTGGCTACTGCAGTTAACCTGGTGAGGCTGGGTGCTATGTGAATCAGGTGGGAGTTAATGGGCATGTGGGGGAGAATAGGTTTCAGGGAGAGGTGAGTGAATGTGATTGATGGGATTGGTCTGAGAACCAGCATGAACTTTGATGGGCTGAATAGTCACTTTTCATGTCATAAGGGAAAACAACGAAGAAATTTTGTGAACTAATCTTCACATTTTGTCTTGACAGGAACAGTCACACAGCCTTCAGTTCCAGATCACATCCCAATTTGCTGAACTGCACCAGATTCTCACTGAGAAAGAGCAGCACTTACTCAGAGATCTCAGGGAAGAAGAGGAGAAGATTCTAAATCCAATGGAGAAAAAACTTCAAGAGATTCAAGAGAATTTAAATTCTATTCAGGAGAAACTCTCAAAATTACAGGAACGGATGAATCAAGAAGATAGCGTGATATTTCTCAAGGTGAGAGATGACATTACAATTTGGTTCAATCAAAGAGCACAGTTACAAAATGAAGCGTGATATATTTAAAATGACTGCAGTGTTTATTAATCATTTTCAACTGAGTTAGCTCAGACAGATGTTTTGACTGTTCAGGGCTGTTGTTGTCCCCAAACCTGCCTCCCACAATATCTGTACCTCACAGGACATTCTGCAACCTTCTCGGGAATGCATTCTGGTGATCCGGACACTGAGCTGGTGATTGTCTCTGTGATTCCCACATATAATATCCCCTGAAACTCACATTAGAATCCAGTTACAGTCATCACGGCTTGGTACGGCGACTGCTCTGCCCAGGACCACAAGAAACTGCAGAGAGTTGTGGACACAGCCCAGTGCATCACAGACACCATCTTCCCCTCTTGCTGTCTTGGTGAAGTAGCCAGCATAATCAAAGACCGCACCCACCCAGGTCATTCTCTCTTCTCTCATCTTCCATCGGGTAGAATATACCGGAGCCTGAGGGCTCATACCACCAGACTTCAGCACAGCTTCTACCCCACTGTGATAAGACTATTGAACGGTTCCCTTATACGATAAGATGGACTGTGACCTCACGATCTACCTTATTGTGACCTTGCACCTTATTGCACTGCACTTTCTCTGTAGCTGTGACACTTTACTCTGTACTGTTATTGTTTTTACCTGTACTGCCTCAATGCACTCTGTACTGACTCAATGTAACTGCACTCTGTAATGGATTGACCTGTATGATCAGTATTCATGACATGTTTTTCACTGTACCTCGGTACAAGTGACAATAATAAACCAATACCAATACAATACATGCTGTGAGTGTGGCTGGTGCAGTGGGTGTGAGGGTCTCTCTGGATCATTGGGAAATGAGGTTGAATTCCAGAATGTGACACACACATCAGATTTATGAGCTATATTTGGTTTTCATCAGGTTTGTTGTTTTAGGGAAATTTGCACTGTCTGTTTCCTTTTTCAGATATCTTCTTCATGGGATTATATCCCATTTTACATCATAGACAGGCCATTCGGTCCATCTTATCCTATCAATTTACCGCCTTCACCAGCCTCCTCCCACCTGCACACCACACCCATGAACAGTGCCCCCAACTCCATGGTCCCTCATGTGTTTATCCAACTTCCCCATTACATTCAGTGTCTGCTGTCTGCTTCAACCACACCTGTGGCAGTGAGTTTCACCTTCCCTTCACTGCATTTCTGACATGATTTATTGAAGACCACCTGCCATTTTATCTTTGACTTTTGGTCTCCCAACAAGCAGAGATACTTTCTCCACTCCCGCCCAGTCAAATCTGTCGGGATGTGGACGCTCAGTCTCAATCAATTCAGATTTGTGTTTTATTTATTTCAGGAGGAGGCTCGTCGGAAGAGGAGGTAGGACATGCTCTTGACTGAAAGCCTGCATAGGTTTGTAAAATAGTTCACATATCGCTGATACTCAGTTTATAACCGGCTGTTTAATATTTGCAGGATTAGTGATGATGAGCAGTCACTGTCAGTGACAGATGGTGCCCTCCCAGTTGAAAAATTCGATCACCTCTTTTTGTTGAAGACAGCGTTAAGGGAAGTGTTTGATACAATTAAGCGAGGTAAAGCACACAGTTTTCTTTGTCCTTGTTTGTGAGACACTTTTAAGTAATTCATAGACGCAAAGATAAGCTTTAACAATGGGCTGAATGGGAACTGAAGTTTTATTCCAGCACAAAACGCACTTGCTGGGATGTGTCACTGTCACATGCTCAGCTGGAGATGTTAGATCCCTGAACACACTGTCTCAGGAGCACAATACAACCAATACACAGACTGTTAGATGAACGACTGCATCCTGAACCCATCCACAATGCACAAGCATGTCAAGACATGAGTTTGAATCCTCCCACAGTAGCTGGGCACTTAATATTCAGCTAATGGAATTATAGGAATTATATAAGCACACACAGCCTAACTGGCCTGGCAAAGCTCCCCTCGCATACGCACAAACACAAAAGGAGGATTGGCAGATATGGCCTGAGCCTCCACAATGTACGTGGTTATTTCCCCTCAGTAACCTGGAATCCATTCTCTTCAGACCCAGTGAATTTATTCATTTGAGCAACTCATGCACATGCCACACATTGTCAACACACACCATACACGTGGAGACACACAGTAACACACAAACCCTTCAATATGCACACTCAGCTATATTACTCCAATCCCCCACTTCACACACACACACACACACACACACACACACACACACACACACACACACACACAGACGCACAGTCAGAGTAGGACACACAGTCAGAGACACAGACACGTTTCCATTGAGGAATGAAACCTGCCGCCCTTACCCAGTCTGTCTGTTATGTGGCACTGAACTGCCCTCTGACCTGAATCGTCACATCATCAGTTCATGGACAGGCTCTAGGGTGAGATTCCTCAGGAGGATGGTCTGGGAAGGGATTTGGCAGATGTTTAACCCCAGGGACTTCAACACCCATTTTATAGAATCATAGAACAGTACAGCACAATACAGGCCCTTCGGCCCACAATGTTGTGCTGACCTTTAAACCTCGCCTAAGACTATCCAACCCCTTCCTCCCACATATCCCTCTATTTTAAATTCCTCCATATGCTTATCTAGTAATCTCTTGAATTTGACCAATGTACCTGCCTCCACCACAGCCCCTGGCAGCGCATTCCATGCCCCAACCAGTCTCTGGGCATAAAACCTCCCTTTGATATCTCCCTTGAACTTCCCACCCATTACTTTAAAGCCGTGCCCTGTTGTGTTGAGCATTAGTGCCCAGGGAAAGAGGCGCTGGCTGTCTACTCTATCTATTCCCCTTAATATTTTGCACACCTCTGTCATGTCTCCTCTCTTTTTTTTCAATCTTTTTATTGAATTTCAAATTCATTCAAATTAATATATATAACATTAATGATTATACATATGGTGCAGAGAGATCGCGATAACAGTAATAACAGTTTATATTTATTCTCACAAGGAGTAAAATATATAATCTAGACCTTCCGCTCTCTTGCTAAGTGAGCATGATACAAAAAACAATTGAAAAGAGCATGTCTCCTCTGATCCTCCTTCTCTCCAAAGAGTAAAGCCCTAGCTCCCTTAGTCTCTCCTCATAATCCATACTCTAAACCAGGCAGCATCCTAGTAAATCTCCTCTGCACCCTTTCCAATGCTTCCACATCCTTCCTATAATGGGGTGACCAGAACTGGACACAGTTCTCTAAGTGTGGTCTAATCGGAGTTTTGTAGAGCTGCATCATTACCTCGCGGCTCTTAAACTCAATCCCACAATTTATGAAAGCTAACATTCCATAAGCTTTCTTAACTACCCTATCCACCTGTGAGGCAACTTTCAGGGATCTGTGGATATGAACCCCCAGATCCCTCTGCTCCTCCACACTACCCAGAATCCTGCCATGAACCTTGTACTCCACCTTGGAGTTTGTCCTTCCAAAGTGTACCACCTCACACTTCTCCGGATTGAACTCCATCTGCCACTTCTCAGCCCAGCTCTTCATCCTATCAATGTCCCTCTGCAATCTTCGACAATCCTCCACACTATCCACAACACCACCAACCTTTGTGTCATCTGCAAACTTGCCAACCCACCCTTCTACCCCCTCATCCAAGTCATTAATAAAAATCACGAAAAATAGAGGTCCCAGAAACAATCCCTGTGGGACACCACTAGCCACAGCCCTCCAATCTGAATGCAATCGCTCCACCTTCCTACATCTGCTTTCTACAGGCAAGCTAATTCTGAATCCACACGGCCAAGCTTCCCTGTATCCCATACCCACTGACCTTCTGAAGAAGTCTACCATGTGGAACCTTGTCAAATGCCTTACTGAAATCCACGTCCACCACATCTACTGCACTACCCTCATCAATCTGCCTGGTCACCTCCTCAAAGAACCCTATCAGGCTTGCGAGACATAATCTGCCCTTCACAAAGCCATGCTGGCTGTCCCTGATCAGACCATGATTCTCTAAATGCCCAGAGATCCTATCTCCAAGAATCCTTTCCAACAGCTTGCCCACCACAGATGTAAGGCTCACTGGTATATAGCTCCCTGGACTATCCCTACTACCTTTTTAGAATAAGGGGACAACATTTACCACCCTCCAGTCCTCCAGTACCATTCCTGTGGACAACAAGGACTCACAGATACTAGCCAATGGTTCAGCAATCGCCTCCTTTGCCTCACTGAGCAGCCTGGGGAATATTCTGTCAGGGCTTGGGGACTTATCTGTCCTAATAGCTTCTAACAGCTCCAACACATCCTCCTCTCTCTTGATATCAACATGATCTAGAACATTAACCTTACCAACACTGTCCTCAGCGTCATCAAGGCCCCTCCCCTTGGTGAATACTGAAGATAAGTATTCAGTGAGGACCTCACCCACTTCCACAGCTTCCAGGCACATCTTCCCACCTTTGGCTCTAATCGGTCCTACCTTTACTCTCGTCATCCTTCTGCTCTTCACTTGTGAAAAATGCCTTGGGTTTTTCCTTAACCCTACTCGCCAAGGCCTTTTCGTGTCCCCTTCTTGCTCTCCTCAGCCACTTCTTAAGCTCCTTCCTTGCTACTCTATATTCCTCATGAGCCCTATCTGATCCTTGCTGCCTACACCTTATGTATGCTGTCTTCTTCCTCCTAACTAGATGTTCCACCTGTCTTGTCACCCATGGTTCCTTCATCCTCCCATTCTTTCTCTGCCTCACCGGGTCAAATTTATCCCTAGCATCCTGCAAGAGATCCCTGAACAACAACCACATCACCATAGTACATTTCCCTTCAAAAATGTCATCCCAGTTTACACTCACAAGTTCTAGCCTTATTGCCTCATAATTTGCCCTTCCCCATTTAAATATCTTATATCCTCTTTGCTCCTATCCTTGTCCATGACAATGCTAAAGGTTTGGGAGTGGTGGTCACTGTCCCCCAAATGCTCACCCACTGATAGATCTGTCACCTGACTCGGTTCATTACCTAAAACTAGATCTATATGGCATTCCATCTAGTCAGCCTGTCAACATACTGTGACAGGAATCCGTCCTGGACACACTTAACAAATTCTGCCCCATCTAAACCTTTGGTACTAAGCAGATGCCAATCAATATTTGAGAAGTTGACGCCTCCCATAACAATCCAGTTATTGTTGCACCTTTCCAAAATCTGCCTCCCAATCTGCTCCTCAGTATCCTTGCTCCTACCAGGGGGCCTATAGAATACTCCCAGTAGAGTAATTGCTCCTTTCTTGTTCCTAACTTCCCCCCATACTGCCTCTAGAGAGGATCCTGCTACATTATCCACCTTCTCTGCAGCTGTAATGGTATCTCTGACCAGGAATGCTTGATCCCTGTAGATCATCCCCCTCAACAGCATCCAAAGCGGAATTATTGAGGGCAACATCTTCCGGGGTCCTCTGCACTGTCCGCCTGTTCCCTTTCTCTTTCTCTCCCCTGACAGTCACCCATCTATCTGCCCCCTGGACCTGAGAAGTGCCTGCTCTAAGGGGGGGGGGTGACTGCCTCCCGATGCACAGCACCTACATAACTCTCTCGCTCCCTGATGCTTCGCAGTGTTTGAAGCTCTGACTCCAGCTCATCGATTCTGAGCCGAAGTTCCTCCAGCCTCAAGCACTTACTGCAGATGTGGTCACCGTGTACCACAGCAGGGTCCACTAGCTCCCACATCATGCAGCTGCAACACATCGCCTTGCCCTCCATCTGAACTATTTTTCCCTACCTAGCTGTAGTCTAATTAAAAGATTACAACAATAAAAGTAAACCTTACCCTTACTTATCAGCTACTCACCAGTGTCGTTGCAGATGACCTCCGCCTCTTGATGCCAAAGCCTGTTGTGCCAAAGCCACTCACTGACTCTGTCCACTCTGACAATGGCCGCTCCAAAATGGCCGCTCCACTGGACATGACCTCCTTTATATTGGCCCTTCTAAATTAGCCTGGACCTGTGAGGGACCTGCTGCTCTAACGTCTCCCGGGCTGATTCTGTAAAGGTGGCCATTAAACTGTGAACAGTCTGTGGTTGTATACTGAGGCTCCAGTTACAGCTTTAGTTCACTTGATTTCTCCTCTCCCCACAAACCCGACCATTCTGAGGCAGGTGGATGCAGTGTTTGATCATTTCAGAAGCCGGGACCTCCCTCCACTGAATCCCCAGTGTTTCTGCAGTTGTCAGGTCCTCGTTTCCTCCCCTCGGGCGGCTCTTTTATCGAGTCGAGAAACAGGACAACAAGTCAGAAGCTGCGATCCCAAAGTCAGCAACTCCCCCACATCCCCAGTATGTCAACAGCTCTTTAGAGCCATAGAGTTACACAGCACGGAAATAGGCCCTTCGGCCCATCTCGTCCATTCCAGTTAAGAAGTCTTCCTGAACAAGTCCCATTTGCCTGCAATGTCCCATATCCCTCTGAACGTTTCCTATCCATGTACCTGTCGAAATATCTTTGAAAACATTGTAATTAAACCTGTTTCTACAGCTTCCTCTGGCAACAAACTCCATATCCTCACCTCCCTCTGTGAGATGCCCCACAGATCCATTTTAAATCTCTCCCTTGTCACCATAAATCTCTTCCCTCTAATTTTAGACTGCACAATCATGGACTGTGAGCATTCATCTTGTGTGTGCCCCTCATGATTTTATACACCTCGATAAGGGGTCACCCCCCAACCTCCAACGCTCCAGGGAAGTAACCCCAGCCAATCCAGTCTCTGCTTATAACCCAAGGCATCCAGTCCTGGTAATGTGCTCCTGAAGCTTCCTATCCAGCGGAATGACATCCTTCCTATAGTTGGGCAACCAGAAATGCATACAATACTCCAAGTGTGGACTATCAACAACCTGTACAGTTGTAACATGACATCTCAACTCCTGTACTCAATGCCCTGAATGATGAAGGCAAGCATGCCAAACGCATTCTTCACTACCCTGTCTATCTGTCTTGCCACCTTCATGGAAGGATGTTCCTCTACTTCTGGGTCTCTCTGTTTTACAACAATCTCTGCCATTTACAGTATGTCCTGCCCTGGTTTAACATACCAACATGCAACACCTCACACTTGGTATTGGTTTATTGTGGTCACTTGTACCGAGGTACAATGAAAAACTTGTCTTGCATACCGTTCATACAGATCAATTTATTTCACAGTGCATTGAGGTAGTGCAGGGTAAAACAATACGGAATGCAGAGTAACATGTCAGAGCTACAGAGAAAGTGCAGTGCTGGTAGACAATAAGGTGCAAAGTCGTAACAAGTTAGATCGTAGGGTCAAGAATCCATCATATCTTCTGCCTGATGGGAGAAGAGAAGAGAGAATGACCCAGGTGGGTGGGGTCTTTGATTATGTTGGCTGCTTCACCAAGGCAGCGAGAAGTATAGACAGAATCCATGGAGGGGAGGCTGGTTTCCACGATGCGCTGGGCTGTGTCCACAACTCTGCAGTTTCTTGCGGTCCCGGGCAGAGCAATTGCCGTCCCAAGCCATGATGCATCCAGATAGGATGCTTTCTGTTCTGCATTGATAAAACTTGGTGAGTGTCAAAGGGGACATGCCAAATTTTTTAGCCTCCTGAGGAAGTAGAGAGACTGGTAAGCTTTCTTGGCCGTGGCATCTATGTGGTTGGACCAGGACAGGCTATCGGTGATGTTCACTCTTAGTAACTTGAAGCTCTCAACCCTTTTGACCTCAACACCATTGATGTAGACAGGTGCATGTGCACCGCCCCCTTTCCTGAAGTCAATGACCTGCTCCTTTGTTTTGCTGACATTGAGGGAAAGGTTGTTGTCATGACACCATTCCACTAAGCTCTCTATCTCTTCCTGTACTCTGACTCATCATCATTTGAGATATGGCCTACTCCGGTGCATCATCTGCAAACTTGTAGATGGAGTTAGAGCAGAATCTGGCCACGCAGTCATGAGTATATAGGGAGTAGAGTAGAGGGCTAAGGACACAGCCTTGTGGGGCACCAGTGTTGAGAATAATCGTGCTAGATGTGTCGCTGCAGATCCTCACCTGATTGCAGTCTTAGACAGTAAGTCCAGGATCCAGTTAGATGTGGATGCATCACGGCTTGGTATGGCAACTGCTCTGCCCAGGACCGCAAGAGGGAGATTTTGAGTCCCAGATCTCGGAGTTTGGTGATTAGTTTGCTCAGAATTACAGTCACAGAGTCACAGAGTGATACATGAAGGTGGGGCTGCAGTCAATAAACAATAGTCTAACATTGGTGTCTATTCTGTCCAGATGCTCAAGAGCTGAGTGTCGGGCAAGGGAGATGGGGTCTGCTGTAGACCTGTTACAGCGGTAGGTGAATTGCAGTGGATCGAGGTTGTCTGGTAGGCTGGAGTTGATGAGTGCCATGACCAACCTCTCAAAGCACTTAATGGTGATGGATGTCAGAGCCACTGGTCAGTAGTTATTTACACATGTTACCTTGCTTTTCTTTGGAACCGAGATGATAGTGATCTTGAAACGTGTGGGAACCTCAGACTGAAGCAAGGAGAGGTTAACTATGTCGGCAAATACCCCTGCTCGCTGACCAAGTTAAATTTCATCTACCATTCCCTGGCCCATGTTCCCAGTTTCCCCTGTCTGCACCAATGGTACGAGGTCGAGATGGTTGAGAGCTTCAAGTTCCTTGGAGTGAACATCACCAATAGTGCGTCCTGGTCCAACCACGGAGACGCTGTGGCCAAGGAAGTTCATCAGCACCTCTACTTTTTCAGGAGTCTAAAGAAATTTCACATGTCCCCTTTGACATTTTTTATTTTTATTGATGCACTATCTGGATGCATCTTTTTCAGGAGTCTAAAGAAATTTCACATGTCCCCTTTGACATTTTTTATTTTTATTGATGCACTATCTGGATGCATCACGGCTTGGCATGGCAACTGCTCTGTCCGGGACTGAAAGAAATTGCAGAGAGTTCTGGACACATCTCAGCACATCACAGAAACCAGCCGCCCCTCTATGCACCCTGTCTATACCTCATTGCCTCAGTAAAACAGCCAGCATAATCAAAGACCCAACCCACCCCAGGAGTTCTCTCTTCTCCCCTCTCCCATCAGGCAGAAGATACAAAAGCTTGACAGCATTTACCACCAAGCTCAAGAACAGCTTCTATCCTGCCGTTAAAAGTTTTTGAACAGTTCCCTAGTACGATAAGATGGACTCTTGAACTCACAATCCACCTCATTATGAACTTGCACCTTATTGTCTACCTGCACTGCACTTTCTCTGTAGCTGTGTCACTTTATTCTGCATTCTGTATTGTTTTACCTTGTTCTACCTCAATGCACTGTGTCATGAATTGACCTGTATGAATGGTATGCAAGACAAATTTTTCACTGCACTTCGGTACAAGTGACAATAATAAACTAATTCCAATTCCAGTCCAGTTAATCTGGATCCTGCTGTAATCTAGATAACATTCTCCACTGTCCACTACACCACCAATTTTGCTGTTATTTGCAGACATTTAACCATGCCTTCCACATTCTCTTCCAAATCGTTAACACAGATGAGCAATAACAGTGGACCCAGAACAGATCCCTGTGGTACACCACTGGTCACATGCCTCCATCTGAAAAACAACCCTCCACCACCACCCTCTGACTCCTCCCACCATCAATTTTGTGTCCAATTGGCTCGCTCACCCAGGATCCCATGTGATTTCACCTTCTGGACTGGCCTTCCTTGCGAGACCTTGTCAAAGGCCTTGCTAAAGTTCATGTGGACAATGTCTACCACCCTGTCCTTGTCATTCCTCTTCAAAACACTCAAACACGTTAGTGAAACACCATTTCCCACACACAGAGCCATGCTGACTGTCCCTAATCAGTTCTTGCCTTTCCAAATGCTAGTAGATCCTGTCCCTCAGAATCCCTCCAGTAACTTTCCCACCACTGATGTTCAGCTTAGCGGCCTGTAGTTCCCAGGCTTGTGTTTCCAGCCCTTCTTAAATGAGCCACCCTCCAGTCTTCCGGCACCTCACCTGTGGCTAAATGTGAGGCAAATATCTCTGCCGGGGCCACTGCATTTTCTTCCCTAGTCCTAATGTCCGAGGATACACTTGATCAGGCCCCAGGGATTTATGCACCGTAATATGCTCTTTGAGACCACCAGCACCTCCTTGATTGTACTGTGGTTTTGTTCCAAGACATAACTGTTCATGTCCCTTAATTCCTTTGCTTCCACGACCTTCTCCCTGGGAAACACAGATGAGTAATATTCCCCCTTCACCTACCCGAGGCTCCACATACAGACGACCACATTGATCCTTAAGGATACCTATTTTCTCCCTTATTACTCTTTTACCTCAATATACAGTACGTGGAATCCCTCAGGATTGTCCTTTATCTTAACTGCCAGAACTATCACATTTTCCTTTAGCCCTCCTGATTTCCCTCATAAGTTTACTCATATATCCACACAAGTGTACACCATCAGAGTGCCTGAGCTCCCGTCTGTGACAGGAGGGTTACGTTCAGGTGTACCACTGTTGGAGCAACGTTTCTCGATAATACAAATCTGTTGTGAAAAGCAAACCCTCCCTTCTGGTTGTACCTCCTCTGTCCAGTCCATTCCTCACACGGCTTTTATTATGCAAGTCTGGGAGTAATGATGAATTGCCTCAATTGTACAGGGTCTTGGTGAGACTGTAGATGGTGGAAATTGGTGTTTTATTGTCATATGTACTGAGGTACAGTGAAAAACTTTGTTTTCCATGCCATCCATACAGATCATTTCATTACAACCATGCATTGAAGGAGTACAAGGGAAAACAACAGCAGAATGCAGAATAAAGTGTTACAGTTACAGAGAAAGTGCAGTGCAGGCAGGCAATCAGGTGCAAGGCCATAATGAGGCACACTGTGAGGTCAAGAGTATATCTTATCATATAAGGGGGCCATTCATAGTCTTATAACAGTGGGATAGAAGCTGTCCGTGGGCTTGGTGGTACATGCTTTCAGGCTTTTGTATCTTCTGCCCGATGAGAGGGGGGAAGAAGGGAGAATGTCCAGGGTGGGTGGGGTCTTTGATTATATTGGCTGCTATCAAGAGAGAATGAGAAGTATAGACAAGAGTCCATGGAGAGGAGGCTGGTTTCTGTGATGTGTTGAGGTGTGTCCACAACTCTGCAGTTTCTTGTGGTTTCAGGCACAGCAGTCGCCGTACCAAGCCGTGATACATCCAGATAGCATTATTTTTATGGTGCATCAATGAAAATTAATGAGGGTCAAATGGGTCACGTCAAATATCTTTGGCCTCCTGAGGAATTAGAGGCGCTGGTGAGCTTTCTTCGTTGTGGCATCGACGTGATTTGACCAGGAAAGGCTGTTGGTGATGTTCACTCCTTGGAACTTGAAGCTCCCAACCCTCTCGACCTCAGCATCTTTGATGTAAATGGGAGCGTGTGCACCGCCCCCCTTCCTCAAATCAATGATGAGCTGTTTTGTTTGGCTGACATTGAGGGTAAGGTTGTTGTCACGACACCAGGCCACGAGGCTATGTCGTCCTTGCATTCCAACTGACAATATTCTGAGATTCAGACCACTCTGGTGGTGTCAACTGCAAATTTGAAGATGGAGTTAGAGCAGAATCTGGCCATGCAGTCGTGACTGTACAGGGAGTAGAGTAGAGACTGAGAACATAGCCCGTGGGGCACCAGTGTTCAGGATAATCATGATGGAGGTGTTGCTGGCGATCCTCACTGATTGTGGTCTGTTGATCAGAAAGTCAAGGATCCAGTTGCCAAGGGAGGTGTTGAGTCCCAGATCTAGGATTTTGGAGATGAGTTTGCTGTGTACAGTTTGGTCCCCTGAACTAGCCGTGACAGAGCAACATTGGAGGCAGTCGGAAGGAGTTTCACCAGGCTCATTTCTGGGGTGAGAGTGTTGTCCTATCAAGAGAGGCTGGACAGATTGGGTCTGTGTTCCATGGAGTTTAGAAGAATGAGGGGTGACCTTATTCAAACATAAAAGATCCGAAGGAGCTTGGCTGGGTAGATGTTGAGATGATTTCACGAATGAGAGAGTCACAGACAAGGGGACATAGTTACAAGTTCAGTGGCCGGTCATTTACAACTGAGGTGTGTAGAAATTTCTTCTCTCAGACGGTGCTGGATCTCTGGAATTCTCTGCCCCTGAGGGTGGAGATAGAGAAATGTTCACATGATCGAGGAATTGCGGGTAATGGGGAACTGGCAGAGAATAGGACTTGATGCCAGCATAGATCAGTCATGGTCATATTGAATGAAGGGGCTGTTCCTGTGCTGTACTGTTCTATGTTCCATTTTCCCTGTTTCGAAGAATCAGAGGAGCTCAGGGAAACACAAAATTCTTTCAGGGCTCAACAAGCAGGATGCAGGGAGGATATTTCTGCTCTCTGAGGAGTAGAGAGTCAGGGGTCACTGTCTCAGAATGGGGTGAACCATCCTCTGATGGTGTATCTTTGGCATTCTCTGCACCGGAGGGCTGTGGGGTCTCAGTCATTTAGTTCATTTAAAGTCACAGAGTCAAAGTCGTACAGCAGAGAAATGGGCCCTTCGACCCACCAAGTCTGTGCCAACCTATTTTCCCATCCAAACTCTCCCCAGAACTGAAGTCCTCCGATCCAGACAACATCCTGGGGAATCTCCTGTGCACACTCTCCAGCACAATCACATCCTTCCCACAGTGTGACGAGGAGAACTGGACACAATACACCGGGTGTGACATAACCAGTGTTTTGTAAAGTTGCAACAGGACGTCCCAACTGCTAGATTCTGAACCCCGACCTATGAGGACTGGAATGTCATAGAGTCACAGAGCGATACAGCATGGAAACAGGCCCTTCGGCCCAATTCATCCATGCCGACCAAGGTGCCCACCTGAGCTGGTCCCATGTGTCTGCATTGGGCCCAAATCCTTCCAAACCTTGCATCTCATCAGTTCTCTGCCCCAGGCCTCTTCTGTGCCCGTTCCACAGAGCCCCCAATTCTCCAATGTTACAAAAGATTATCCACCTCATTTAATACCACATTACAGAGGAGGAGGTGCTGGAGGTCTTCAAATGTGGAAAGGTAGATAAATCCCCAGGGCCTGATCAAGTATATCCTCGGACATTGTGGGAAGCTCAGGAAGAAATTGCAGAGTCCCTTGTGGAGATATTTGTATCATCGATATCTCCGGGTGAGATGCCAGAAGACGGGAGGGTGACTCATGTTGTGCCTTTATTGAAGAAAGGCTGCAAGGAAAAGCCTGGGAAGTACAGAGCGGTCAGCCTAACATCGGTGGTGGGGACGGTAATGGAGGGGATTCTGAGAGACGGGATCTACGTGCAGTGGGAAAGGCAAGGACTGATTAGGGATAGTCAGCGTGGCTCTCTGCATGGGAAATCCTGCTTCGTGAATTTGGTTGAGCTTTTTGAAGATGTGAGCAAGAAGATGGATGAAGGACGTGCAGTAGACGTTGTCTACATGGACTTTAGCAAGGCCTTTGAAAAGGTACCACATGGTAGGCGAGTCCGGAAAGTTAGATCACATGGGATCCAGGGTGAGCTGGCCAATTGGATTCAAAATTGGCTTGGTGGTCAGAGACAGTGGGTTGTGGTGGAGGGTTGTTTTTCTGACTGTTGGCCTGAGGCCTGTGACCAGCGGTGTGCTGCAGGTGTGCTGGGTCCACTGCTGTTCACCATTTAATTTGTGGTTCATAAGTTTGTGGATGAGATTAAAATTGGTGCTATAGTGGACAGTGAAGAGGGTTATCGAAGATTACAACAGGATCTTGATCAACTGGGCCAGTGGGCTGAGGAATGGTAGATGGAGTTTAATTCAGAGAAATGTGGGGTTTTGCATTTTGGGAAGACAAAGCAGGGCAGGATTTACACAGCAATTGGGAGGGCCCTGGAGGGTGTTGCAGAACAGAGAGACCGCGGGGCGCAGGTACATAGTTCCTTGAAATTGGCGACACAGTTAGACAGGGTGGTGAAGAAGGCATTTAGCACGCTTGCCTTCTTCGGTCAGAGTATTGAGTACAGGAGCTGGGACAACACGTTACAACTGGACAAGAAGTTGGTCAGGCCTCATTCGGAGCCCTGTGTACAGTTCTGGTTCTCCTGCTGTCGGAAGAACGTCATTGAACTGGAGAGGGTGCAGAACAGATTTCCGAGGACTGGAGAGCTTGGGTTATAAGGTGAGACTGGATCAGCTGCGACTTGTTTCCCTGGCGGGCAGGAGGCTGCCAGAGGAAGCTGTAGAGGTGGGTACAGCTACAAAGTTTTCAAAGACATTTGGACGTACATGGGTAGGAAGGGTTTAATGTGATAATGGGCCAAATGCAGGTAAATGGGACTCGTTCAGTTAGAAATTTGGGTTGGGCTGAAGAGCCTCTTTTGGCGCTGGGCAGCTCTCTGATTCCTCTTTTTCTCCGGGAACCACTCAGCCCAATCGCCTCCCCTGCCATCTGCCTCAGTCTCCACCACTTCCCAGCAAGAGCTCTCGTCACCACGCCCCACCTCTCCATCCCCACCCACAGTCTCCACCCTCAGAAAATGGTGTTTCCCCTTCACCACCATCAACGCAGCCCTCACCCGCATCTCCTCCATTTCCTGCACGTCTGCCCTCACCCCATCCACCAACTCACCCCCCTCCCCCGATATAACAGGGACAGGGTTCCCCTTGTCCTCACCGAACACCCCATGAGCCTCTGCTTCCAACAGATCATTCTCCGCAACCTCCGCCATCTCCCAACAGGATCCCACCACCAGGCGCATCATCCCCTCCCCTCGCCTCTCCACTTACCTTAAGGATCGCTCTCTCTGCGACTCCCCTGTCCGCTCGTCCCTCCCCACTGATCCCCCTCCAAGCACTTATCCCTGCAACCGTCCCAAATGTTACACCTGCCCCTACACCTCCTCCCTCACCACCATTCAGGGCCCTGAACAGTCATTCCGGGTGAGGCAGCGCTTCACATGTGAATCCATCGGGGTCGTTTATTGTATCTGGTGCTCCCGGTGCGGCCTCCTCTCCATCGGTGAGACCCGTCGCAGATTGAGGGATCGCTTCGTCGAACACCTTCGCTCCGTCCGCCGGAACAGTCAGGATCTCCCGGTGACCAGACATTTCGATTCCACTTCCCATTCCCACACTGACATGTCTGTCCACGGCCTCCTCTGCTGCCACGTTGAGGACAGACGCAGATCAGAGGAACACTTCATATTCCGCCTTGGCCGTCTCCAACCTGACAGCAACAACGTCGATTTCTCTAACTTGCGGTAACCACTCCCCTCTACCCCCGTCCTTTGATTTCCCTTCTCCCTCTGGCCCCATTACTCCTTCTCTTTCCCCTGCCCCGCCCCCACGACCTGCCCCTCACCCACACCTTCCTCCCTCTGGTTCCCCACCTCCTTCCCTTTATTCCATGGTCCACTGTCCTCTCCGATCGGATTCCACCTTCTTCAGCCCTTTGCCTCTTCAGCCGGTCACCTCCCAGCTTCTCACATCATTCCCACTTCCCCCTCCCCACCCACCTCCCTTCCCCCCTCACCTGGACTCACCGATCACCCGCCAGCAGCTCCCCCTCCCCCACCCATTTATTCCGGCTTCTCCCCTCCCTTTCCAGTCCTGATGAAGGGTCTCGGCCCGAAACGTCGACTGTTTATTTCCCCTCCACAGACGCTGCCTGACCCGCTGAGTTCCTGCAGCGTTTTGTGTGTGAAACTCCCCGCTCCGACCCGGAGAAAACCCCGGGAAGAAGTTTGTTGTCCATCCGGTATATTTGAGTGAATCCCCGGGAAAGTTTTGTGTCAGCCGCCCGACTGAGCCTGCGGCCGAGCGGCCTCTCCCCCGGTGCCGGGTCCGCGCTGCCCGAGTCTCCCCCCCAACCCCCGGGGACTCTCTAATTCTCTGCTTCTCCCCCCAGTCTCCGTCACCCTGGATGTGGGAACGGCGGGTCCGTGGCTCGAGGTGTCTGAGGATCGGAAGGGGGTGAGATGGACCCGGACCCGGAGGAGTCTCCCCGACACCGGGAAGAGGTTCACAGTCTGGTACTCTGTGCTGGGATCGGAGGGATTCACATCGGGGAGACATTACTGGGAGGTGGAGGTGGCGGGGAGTCGGGGCTGGAGTTTGGGAGTCGCCGCAGAGTCTGTGGAGAGGAAGAGATGGGTCGGACTGATCCCGGAGAACGGATTCTGGAGCATCGGGCAGGATGGTCACGGTCTTTATGTGAACACCTCCCCTCCATCCCGTCTCCCTGCCGGTCCCATCCCCGGGAGGGTGGGAGTTTATCTCAGTTACGGGTCCGGGACAGTTTCATTTTACAGCGCGGACACCAAGTCCCATCTCCACACCTTCACTGGGAATAAATTCACGGAGAAACTTTATCCTTTCTTCGGGACTTGGGATGAAAACCAGTGGCTGAGAATCTGCTCCGGTTCCGCTCCGGGTCTGTAACCGGGTCGGGTCCCGGGACCGGTGTCAGGAGGAAGTCAGTGTAAATATAAATGTGGGGAGAGTGAAATAAACACGAATTGACATTAGAACTGTCGACCCATTAATTTTAACGCGTTAACTGCATCCGGCAGCGGAACAGAAATACTTCTGTGAAAATACAAAGATTGAGCCGCGGGCGGCGGCTCCCCCGGGTCCTAAAGTCCACTGGATCTAAGGTGCTCTTGACTAGAAAGGAGGTAAAGTTGTGACGGGGGGAGTTGTCAATAGGAGGGAGGGGGTGAAATTGGAAATGACCAGAAGTGAGAGAAAGAAAGCTGAATGCTGGGAGTGTGAGATACAATCATCTGTCTCAATTCAGTGTCGACCCCCGAGGGCTGTAACTTGCCCAGTCAGAAGATGAGGCGCTGTTCCCCGAGCTTTGTGGAGACTCGTTGGAAAAGTGCAGGAGACCAAAGGCAGAATTCAGCCTGAGAGCGGGATGGGGAATCAAAGTGACAGCAGTTGGAGGCTCAGTTCCCCCGGTTATTGGTATTAGTTTATTATTGTCACTTGTACCGATCGTGCAGATCAATTCATTACACAGTGCAGTTACATTGATGATAGTACAGAGTGCATTGAGGTAGTACAGGTAAAAACAATAACAGTACAGAGTAAAGTATCACAGCTACAGAGAAACTGCAGTGCAGGTAGAAAATAAGCTGCAAGGTCACAAGGTAGATCGTGGGGTCAGTGTGCATTTCATTGTTTAAGGGAACAGTTCAATAGTCTTATCACAGTGGAACAGAAGCTGGTGGTTTGCGCCCTCAGGCTCCTGTATCTTCTGCCTGATGGAAGAGGAGAGAATAGAGAATGACCTGGGTGTGTGGGGTCTTTGATTATGTTGGCACTTCGCCAAGGCAGCGAGAGGTAAAGACAAGAGTCCAAGGAGGGGAGGCTGGTTTCCGTGACGTGCTGGGCTGTGTCCACAACTGTCTGCTGTTTCTTACGTTCCTGAGCAGAGCAGTTGCTGTACCAATCCGTGATGCATCCAGATAGGATGCTTTCTGTGGTTCATCAATAAATGTTGGTGAGTGTCAAAGGGGTCATACCGAATTTCGTTAGCCTCATGAGGAAGTAGAGGCCCTGGTGAGCTTTCTTGGCTGTGGCATCTACGTGATTTGACCAGGACAGGCTATTGGTGATGTTCACTGCCAGGGACTTGACGCTGTCAACCTTCATGACCTCAGTGGACCGAACGGGAGTGTTCTGGAAGGTTGAAGTGGTGAACGAGAGCAGGAAGCAGCACCGATACAGACATGATGTACCTGAGAAAAAGGTGAGGGAGGGGTCTGGCTGTGACTGAAACAAGGAACGTTCCACATATCCTAGAGAGGCCGGCAGAGCCTGGATCCCAACTGCTTCCCACATGGAACCAATAATTCGGTTTTGCACTGATTTTTTATGAAATCTTTTCCAAAGGAAATGAATCTGTTGTGAAAAGAGGAAATGCTGGAAACACGCAGCAGGTCGGGCAGGATCTGTGGATAGAAAAGGAGTGAGCGGTCCACGTCGGTGACGTCTGACGGAACTGATCCCAACGCTGCCTGACCAGCTGCGGACTTCAAGCATTTTCTGTTCATTTTATTTAATTTTCCAACATCTACTTTTACTGAAATGAATCTGATGTTCCACCATTCTGGAAAAAATACAGCATTTGGTTCATCGTTGCTCATGAATAGATGGTCATTGACTTCAGGAGAGGGGTCAGTGTCCATGCACCTGTCTACATCAATGGTGCTGAGGTTGAGAGCTTCAAGTTCCTTGGAGTCAACATCACCAGTAGCTTGTCCTGGTCCAACCACGTAGACGCTATGAACAAGAAAGCTCAGCAGCTCCTCTACTTCCTCAGGAGTTTAAAGAAATTTGGTGTGTCTCCATCGATCCTCTCCAATTTTTATTGATGCACAACAGAAAGCCTCCTATCTGGATGCATCACAGCTTGGTATGGCAACTGCTCTGCCTGGGGCTGCAAGAAACTGCAGAGTGTTGTGGACACAGCCCAGTGCATCATGGAAACCAGCCTCCCCTTCATGCACTCTGTCCATACATCTTGCTGCCTTGGTGAAGTAGCCAACATAATCAAAGACCCCACAACCCGGGTCATTCTCTCTTCTCCCCTCTCCCATCAGGTAGAAGATACAGGAGCCTGAGGGCACATAAAACCAGGCTCATGGACAGCTTCTATCCCACGGTTTCAAGACTATTGAACGGTTCCCGTATACGATGAGAAGGACTCTTGACCACGCAATCTGCCTTGTTATGTCCTTGCACCTTAGTGTCTACCTGCAATACACTTCCCTGCAGCTGTGATATTTTCCTCTGTATTTTGTTTATGTTTTACCCTGTACTACCTCAGTGCACTGTGTAATGAATTGACCTGTAAAATTGTTTGCAAGCCATGTTTTTCACTGAACCTCGGTACAAGTGACAATAATAAACCAATACCAATAATGCCCTGAATTCAGGGAGATACAACAGACCGCTGATGGAGGATTGTGGAGAAAAAAAAACTGCTGGCAGACCTCAGTGGGTCAAAAATGCAGAGTCCTGATCCAGAGTCTCGACCCGAAACGTCGACCGTCCCGCAGAATGACCCGCTGATTTCTTCCAGCAATGTATTTTTGCTCCTGAATTCAGGGAAACAGTCAATCCAGCTGATGGATGTGTGAAAATTCTGTTCATCGCAGTTCCGCTTTCAACCAGGAGATGGGGATGGCGGGCTCCCCAAAAATCTGTGCAATTTCACGGCGCAGGATCCCCACCTGCTGCTGGCAACCGGTACTGCAGGACGAGCAGGAACAGAAAATGCTGTCTGGGCTGGGACAGGCTGACGACAATATTGTTGAGGGAATGTGGACATCGCCAGCAAGTCCAGCATTTACTGCCCATCGAAGGTGAAGATTTGCTACTTCATCCGCTGCAGTCCGTGTGTTGAAGGAGCTCCTACTGTGCTGCGGGGCCGCGAGATTTGGACCCAACGACGATGAGGGAACAGCCGATTAAATAACCAGTGAGGACAGCTACCCGGGGAAAGGGAACCTGGAGCAGAAAAAATGAACAATTCCGATGTTCCAGGCCTTCACCGACCTGTGGACAGGAACGCAACCCATGGTGGTGAGGGGAAAGGAGGGACAGCGAGCTGGAGACACGAGAGACTGCAGGTTCTGGAATCTGGAGCAACAAAATGCTGGAGGAACTCAGCAGGTCAGGCAGCCGATGCGGAGGGAAATGGACAGTTGACGTTTCTCCTGTTGTTTCCTTTCCCCTCTGGGAGTTCTGGCTGGCGATGCCCACATTCCGTCAACAATAAATGTCCCAGCGGAGAGTTGCAGCGTTTTGTGTTCCTGCTCCTCCTGCAGTACCGGTTCCCAGCAGCAGGTGGGGATCCTGCGCCGTGAAACTGCACAGATCTTTGGGCCGCTCGCCATCCCCACCGTCTGGTTGAAAGCGGAACTGCAATGAACTGAACTTCCTCACATCCATAAATTGCATTGACGGTTTCTCGGAATTCAGGGCACGAACAACGATGAACCAACTACCGTGAATTTTTACGTTACAGCAGAACACCGGATTCATTTCAGGAAAAAAAAGCAAAAGCTGGAAAATCGAAGAAAGCACCAGAAAACGATTGAAATACGCAGCCGGTCAGGCAGCTTGGAATTAATCCAGTGAGACGCCACCGACGTGGAAAGCGAACTCCGCTTCTCTCCCCACAGATGCTGCCGGACCTGCTGAGTTCTTCCAGCGTTTTGTTTGTTGCTCCACATTCTGGCATCTGCAGTCTCTCGTGTCTCCACCAGATTCCGCACTCAGTACATCGCCTTCCATAATCTCTGACACCTCTCAGGTGTTCTCACCGTCAGACACATCGGCCCAGCTCTCCGCTCTCGGCATTGCGAAGGGAACATTCCCTCCGTGATGCTCTGATCCTCTCTTCTCTCTTCACCGACGCTCACTCCCTTCCCATGGCGCCTTCCCGTGCAACCGCAGGAGAGGCCACACCCGCCCTTTTACCCCCTTTCCCTCCACCCAGAGAGCCAAACACTCCCCTGTGGATACAAAATCGGATGCAAAATTGGCTTGGTGGCATGAGGCAGGCAATGGGAGTAGGGGGCAGGTTTTTAGACTGAGGCCTGGACCAGTGCTGCGCCGCAGGGATCAAGTGCTGGGTCCACCGTTGTTTGTCATTTATATCAACCATTTGGATGAGAATGCCGGGGGCTTGGTTAATTGGTTTGCAGATGCGAAGCAAGAGGGCAAAAATTTAAAGGGGAACTGGGGGGAAACTATTTCACACACAAGGAGGAGTTGGTAGCGGCAGGTACAATTACAACATTGAAAAGATATTTGGACAGGGACATGGATATCGGTACAGGTAGGCCTGGTCGGCATGGACGAGTCAGGCCGAAGGGCCTGTTTCCATGCTGTATATCTCAAAAACAAAATAGTCATAAAGAATCTGTCACTCAGCCTCACCCAAATGGGAAATCAGTCACCTCAGTGAGGAATGCGTGGTCTACCCAGTGTGATGTTCGATGTTCTGTGTTCTGTGTGCAGGGCTTGCTCTGGATCCAGATACGGAAATCAAACTATTGCAACAGCAGCCAGTTTAAATAATGGGCTGTGAGTGTGTTTTATTTGGACACAGTCTGTTCTACTGGGAATAAAAATACAAATCGGAAGGTAAACATTCTGTTGGCGTTGATTGCAAGTGGATTTGAACAGATGTCTTGCTGAAATTATATTTGTAAGATTATCAAATAATAAATCACATCATACTACTTATTTTGTGTTCTTATGTCTACACATCTCTCTGAATGATTTGTATGAGAAAGTGGGTGGCATGGTGAGCAGATGACACCAACATTGGTGGTGTGGTGGACAGTGAGGAAGGTTGTCTAACGTTACAACAGGATCGAGATCAACTGGGGACGTGGACAAAGGAATGGCAGAGGAATTCAACACAGTCAAGTGTGTAGTGATGCGTCTTGTGAAGTTAAACCAGGGCAGGAAATTCACAGTGAATGGCAGGGCCCTGGGGAGCGTCGTAGAACAGAGATACCCAGGGGAACACGGACATGGTTCCAAGACTGGAGACACAGGTCGACAAAGTGGTGAAGAAGGCTGATGGCACCCTTTCCTTCATCGGTCGGGGCATTAAGTGCGTGAGTTGGTTTGTCATGCTGCAGCTGGCTGAGACCACACTGAGAGTATTGATGCAGTTCTGGTCACCTCGCTGAAGAAAGGATGTCCTTCAGCTGGAAAAGGTGCAGAAAAGGTTCACAACAATGTTGGTGGGACTAAAGGGCTTGAGTTGAGGAGAGACTGGATTGGCTTAGTGTTTTCCCTGGAGCACAGAAGGCTGAGGGGTGACTGTGTTGACGTTTGTGACGTCACGAGTGGCGTGGATAATGTGGATGGTCACAGTCTCTTTCCCAGGGTTTTAGGTGAGAGCAGAAGGATTTAAGGGGGACTTGAGGGGCAAGTTTTTCCACATAGAGAGTGGTGGGTATATGAAACGAGCTGCCAGAAGATATGGTACAGACGAGTATAATTACAGCATTTAAAGACATTTGGTTCAGTTTGGAGGGATATAGGCCAAATGCAGACGAATGGGACTTACCCAGGAAGACATCCTGGTTGGCAGGGACGAGTTAGGCCACAGGCCTGTGTCTGTGCTGTCTGTCTCTGAGTTGAATAAGGAAGAGCAGGACTTTACATCGGAGCAGAGCTGTACAGGGGTGAGGTCAGGAAGTTTTCCTGCAGCCGTGTCTGAGTAATCCCAGTCCATCCGACACCTCACAACGTCATTTGCCTCCAGATCCCAATATTTTATTATCAAAGTTGTTTGCCTGAAAGTTTAAATTATTTATATTTAACCACCTTTTCCCCCTCCTGCTCCACACCTCTATTTATTCCCCAGCCCCTTCTGTCCTCTCTTGGTTCAGTCTGTCCACTGCTCTGAAGAACATCAGGAATAGAAGCAAGAAGAGGCCATTCAGCCCCTCACACCTGCTCTCCCATTAAATAAGATCAAGGCCACATCCCTGTGCTGATGCCATTTCCACTGATTCCCCCTCTTATCCAAAAATCTACCCGTGTCTCTCTTGAACGTCCTCAGTGTCTGAACGCCCACAGCCCTCTTGGGTTGTGAGCTCTACAGGTTCATTACCCACTGGGTGAACACATTTATTCTCATCTGAATGGCCGTCCTCTCACTGTGACCCCTTCTTCTGGACACCCCAGTTACCGGAAACATCATCCCTGCATCTAGCTGGGAAGCCCAGAAGGAGTCACAGGTTATCTCTCTCTCTCTTTCCCCCTCTATTACACAGACATACACACACACACACACACACACACACACACACACACACACACACACACACACAGGCTCAGGCATTTACCTTTATGCTGTTATATTATATTCATTCACTAACTGATCGTTGGATCTACAGATTTTTTTATATACTTTATTGTTCTTTATGATTATCCATGTCATGACTGTTCTCCTGATCTCTTTGTATTACATGTAGAAACATTGATATATTAATGTATTAATTTGAAAACTAATAAAAAGATTGAAAAAGAAAAAAAAGAAAGTGCACAGGCTATTTCCCAGGGAGAGGGGGCTAAAAACAAGAGGGCAGAGGTTTAAGAGCAGGGACAAGATTTAAAAGGGACATCGGGGCAGCTTCGCCACAGAAAAGGTGGTGCGTGTTTGGAATGAGCTACCAGAAATCGTGGTTGAGGCAGGCACATGAGTAACATTTAAAAGCCATCTATATAAGTACATGGAAAGGAGAGGTTTAGAGGGCCATGGGCCAAACGCGGACAGGTGGGACCAGCTGGCTGGGCAAGCTGGGACAGTCTGCACGGACAAGTCAGGCCAAAGGGCCTGTTTCCATCATGTTTGACTGACTGTTGACCCTTTGCTCCATGGTGCGGCCTTTTGGCTCACAGGAGGGCTCACAAGGGCTGGAGTGTGAGTGGGCGGGAGGGACTTGGGTTGGGGTGCAGGGAGGTGGGAGTAAAGAGGGAAAGGAGTAATGCTGAGGCTCAGAGAAGTGAGTGAGAAGGACAGTCTGGCAGCTGGTCAGCAGGCTCAACCTCCAAGGGGTTCCCGTCGCCCACCTGGGTCTCGGGCTCCTGAAGATCCCGCTCAGCTGCTTGGCCAGGGAACTGAACGTGGTGGGTCTGAGAGGCGTCTGGCTGACTCTAGGAGCAGCTGAGCTCCAGGCAGGGATCACAGGAAGGGGCCAAATAGTAAGCAGGATGCAACACATGGAAGGGTGTTGGTGAGAGCTCTGAGGAAGTGGGGCAGAGGCGAAGGGGCAGGGAAACCCTGAAGGAGGGAGATACAGGGACGGGGAGGATCAAGGTTGAGAGAGGTCCAGGTGAGGCTGAGTGGAAGTGAGGAAGGGGCAGTGTCTGAACGTCCACATAAAGTGAGGAAGAGGGAGGCAGTGACTGAACGTCCACGGCCCTCTTGGGTTGTGAGCTCTACAGGTTCATTACCCACTGGGTAAATACATTTATTCTCATCTGAATGGCCGTGCTCTCACTGTGACCCCTCCTTCTGGACACCCCAGTTACTGGAAACATCATCTCTGCATCTAGCTGGGAAGCCTAGAAGGAGTCACAGGTTATCTCTCTCTCTCTTTCCTGCTCTATCACACAGACATACACACACACAGACATGCACACACACACACACACAGATGCGCACACACAGACATGCACAGACGCGCACACACGCACACAGACACGCACACAGAAAAAGATTTATTATAAAATATAAAAGAAAAAAAAATCCCCAAAACAATAAGAAAAATTATAAACAATATATCAAACAAAACTAAGCTAAAAAAAATTCAAAAAAACCCAAAAGAAACAGAAAAGAAAAACTGGACTAAAATTTCTCAATAGAAACAGAGCAATATTATGTCGTCAACTCCGTTCCTCACACTTTCCCCCTGTTTCTGCCCCTCATGTACCTCTGTCAGGTTACCCCACAATCCCCTACGTTCCAGGAAATAAAGTCCCAGTCCACACAAACTCTCCTTGCAACTCAGGCTCCCAAGTCCAGGTAACATCCTGGTACATCTTTTCTGCACCTTTCACAGTTTAATAACATCTTCCCTGTAACAGGGTGACGTAAAATGCACACAATATTCCAAGTGTGTCCTTACCAATGTCTCTTTAACTGCATCATAACTTCCCTACTCCTATCCTCGGTGCACTGACTGACGGAGGCCAGCATGCCAAATGCTTTCTTCACCACACTATCTACTTATGATGCTGCTTTCAGTGAACTGTGCACTTGCAGTCCGAGTTCCCTCGGTTCCAAAACACTCGCCAGGGCCCAACCATTCACTGTGGAAGTCCTACCCTCGTTTGATCTCCCAAAATGCAAAACCTCACATTTATCTGGTTGAAAGCCATTTGCCAGTCCTCAGCCCACAGACCAAGCTGATCAAGATGCCCCTGTGATTTTTCTTAACATTCTTTCCACATTATCTACAACACCACCTATTTTCGTATCATCCACAAACTTACTGACCATGCCTTGTACATTCACATCCAAATTGTTGATATAGATGACAAACTAAGGTCCCAGCACCGACCCCTGATGTGCACTACGAGACACAGGCCTCCAGTCGAATAAACAACCCTCGACCATCACTCCATCCTGCCACTGACACAGTTATTAATCGTCCCCTGAATCCCATGCGATTTAACCTCCTAGTCTGACCTGCCACGAGGGACCTTGTCAAAGGTCTTGCTAAAGACTATAGAGAAAACATCCACTGCCCTACCCTCATCTACCCTCTTGGTTACTTCCTCAAGGAACTCCAAGAGATTGGTCACACACGATTTCCCACGCACAAAGCCATGCTGACTGTCCTGAATCAGACCCGGTCTCTCCAAATGTTGGTAAATCCTGTCCCTCAGAATCCTCTCCAGTAATTTATCAGTAATCAGGGAGAATCCCCTCCCATAACCGATATCAGAATCACTGGCCTGTAGTTTCCTCACTTATTTTTGTCACCCTTCTTAAACAATGGTCCCAAATGGGTGTTTCTCCGATTGGCAATCAGTGTGAGTGGGGTGCTGCAGGGGTCGGTGCTGGGCCCACAGCTATTCACAATATACATTAACGATTTGGAAGAGGGGAGCGAGTGTCGTGTACCTAAGTTTGCTGATGAGACAAAATTGAGTGGAAAAGCAAATTGTACAGAGGATGCGGAGAGTCTGCAGAGAGGTATCGATAGGTTAAATGAATGAGCAAGGGTCTGGGAGATGGAGTACAATATTGGTAAATGTGAGGTCATAAACTTTGGAAGGAAAAATAGAAGATCAGATTATTTTTTAAATGGTGAAAGACTGCAGCATTCTTTTATGCAAAGGGACTTGGGAGTGCTTGTGCTTGAATTGCAAAAGGTTGGTTTGCAGGCACAACAAGTTATCGATAAGGCAAATGGAATGCTGGCCTTCATTGCTGGAGGGATTGAATCTAAGAGCAGAGAGGTTATGCTGCAACTGAACAGGGCGCTGGTGAGGCCACACTTGGAACACTGCATGCAATTCTGACTCCTTTACTTGAGGTCAGATATATTGGCTTTGGAGAGAGTGCAGAGGAGGTTCACCTGGTTGATCCCAGAGATGAGGGGATTAGCCTCTGGGGAGAGATTGAAACACCTGGGACTATACTCAATTGGAATTTAGAAGAATAAGAGGGGATCTTACAGAAACATACAAAATTATGAAAGGGATAGATCAGATAGAGGAAGCAAAGTTGTTTCCACTATTAGGTGAGACTAGAACTTGGGGGCATAGCTTCAAGATTCAGGACAGAGATGAGGAGAAACTGCTTTTCCCAGAGAATAGTGAATCTCTGGAATTCTCTGCCCAGGGAAGCAGTGGAGAATACTTCATTAAATATATTTAAGATACATTTAAATAGATGTTTGCATTGTTAGAGAATTAAGCATTATGGGGAAAAGGCAGGTAAGTGGATCTGAGTCCACGGCCAGATCAGCCATGATCTTATTGAATGGCGGAGCAGGCTCGACAGGCTAGATGGCCTCCTCCTGCTCCTATTTCTTATGTTCTTATGAGCCACTCTCCAGTCCTCCGGAACCTCACCTGTAGCCAGGAATGAAGCAAAAGTCTCTGCAAGGGCCTCAGCAATTTCCTCTCCAGCTTCCCACAAGGTCCAATAATGCGTGAGGTCAGGCTCTGGAGATTTATCCTCCTTAATGCAGTTTAAGTCCTCCAATACCTCCTCCATGCTAACTCGGATGTGGTCCAAGACATCACCACTCATTTCCCCAATTTCCTTAGCTTCTATCATTATATCCACAGTCAAAACTAAAGAGAAATATTAATTAAAAATCTCACTCATTTCCTTTGGCTCCAAACACAGACGGCCATACTGATCTTTAAGGTGACCTATTGTCTCCCTCGCCACCCTTTTACCCTTAATATACCTGTAGAATCTCTTGGGATTTTGCCTCGCCCTGCATGCCAAATCCTTCTCATATCCTCATTTTGTCCTCCTAACTTCTCTCTTAAGTCCATTCCTACACTTCTTGAAGTCATCAAGAGATTCACTAGTTCCCAGTTGCTTACGTGCAGTGCATGCCTCCCTCTTTTTTCTTCACCAGAGCCTCAATATCTCTCAGCAACCAGGGTTCCAGAAACCTGACAGCCTTGCCCTTCACCCCAACAGGAACATGCAGGCCCTGAATTCTTGACATCACACTTTTGAAAGCCTCCCACTTGGCAGACACTCCTTTCTCCACAAACAATCTCAACCAATCAACCACTGAAAGATCCCGCCTGATGGCTCCAAAATTTGCCTCAGTTCGGGACCTTAACCTGTGAACCAGTCATATCCTTCTCCATAATTATTTTAAAACTGATAGAATTATGCTCACTGGAACCAAAGTTCTCGCCAACAGACACTTCCTCCACATACCCTAAATCATTTCCCAGAAGGAGGTCCTGTGTTGCACCCTTTCTAGTCGTTCCCTCTATATATTGATAAAGGAAGCTTTCTTGGACCAACTTCACAAATTCCACTTCATACAAACCTTTTCCACTATCGTTGCCCCAGTCAATATTAGCGAAGTTAAAATCTCCCACTAATAGAACCCAATCATGTTCACAACTAGGTGCAATCTCTCGACATATCTGCTCCTCCAATTCCCACTGACGACTGGGGGACCTATAATACAATCCCATAAGAGTGACCATCCCCTTCTTGTTTCTAAATTCTACCAATCTGGCATCAATGGATGATTCCCCCCAAAATATCGGCTCCAATGACTGTTGCCATGTTTCTTTCATCAAGAAGGCAACTCCCCCTCCTCTCCTACCTGCACCTCTACCACACCTTCAGCATCTGTATCCTGGAATATTGAGCTGCCAGTTCTGCCCTCACCTCAGCCAGGTCTCTGTTATGGCTATGATATCCCAGTTCCCAGACCCAATCAATGTCCTGAGTTCATCCGCTTTACCTGTCAAGCCTCTTGATTCTAAACCAATGGTCTTTCCTCTCCCTTAACTGTGTTCCTGTCTATCCTGGTGACTAAATTTTCCTCTCATTGACAACAATTTTATCCCCTGACTTCTCATCAACCACTCTACTGCTGAGGGCCCCACCCCACTGCCACACTAGTTTAAACCCTTCCCAGTAGCACCAGAAAATCTCCCACATGGGTTTTCACAGACTGCTCCCAGTGGGGATTTCTTTCTGCCCCTCCTTCTCTCAGTCTTCCAGTGCCTCTTTCTCTCCATCTGTCACTCAGCCTCACTCAAATGATAAATTGGGACACTGGCCACCTGACCAAGGATTGTGGGGCCTTCTCTCTGCTTTATACATGGCCGCGGGTACGCAGCAAAACATGATGCAACACCTGCCAGTAAAAATCATGGGTGAGGGTGTGTTTCATCTGTTCAGTGTTTGAGCTCTATATTAAACAGAGAGCACCGAAGATGAAGGAAGGTTTAAATACAAGAATAAAGATCTCCTCTCAAGTTATATGGGGTCCGGGTGAGACCGCACATGGAACACTGTGCACAGATCTGGTCTCCCTCCCAAAGTCAGCCGGTGGGATGAAGGGAAATGAAGAGAAGGATTCCCAGACTGATTTGGAGGGTGGGGCAGTGCGATCAGAGAGATTACACTGACTGGGCCGATCTCAAATTTAGAAGAATAGGACGTGGTCTGATTGAGACAGACACAGTCTGACAGGCTATTGACAGGGTAGAGGCAGGAATGATGCTTCCCCTGGCTGGGGGGTGGAACCAGGGGTCACAGACTCAAAATAAGAGGTCGCCTCAGCGGGACTGAGATGAGGAGAAATTTCCCCACCCAGAGTGCGGTGAAGCTTTGGAATTCTCTCCACAAGATTTCGGGATTAAAGGGCACAACGGTGATGGGGATGGTGCAGGAAAGTGGCGCTGAGGGAGAAGATCAGCCGTGTTCTGAGGGAAGGGCAGAGCAGGCGCAAGGGGCCGAATGGCCCACACCCGCTCCTGGTTCTTATTTTCCGAAAACATGACTTTACCTTTGCGTCTTGTTCTCGCTCGGCCTTCAGCCTGTCGGATCCCACAGGGGAGCGGTGAGAGCCCCAGAGACGCCATCAGCAGCCGCTGCGGTGCAGCTCCCGGCTCCCAGCAGCAGGAGGCGGGTTCAGGAGCAGCTGCAGACAACAGGCCCCGATCCACGGCGGGGAAAGGCCGCTCACCCTCCGTGTAGCTGAGAGATCTGACGGAATCTCCGCCACAGTCTCTGCACCCCCGGCACGGAAAGGTTTCGCGGCCCCGGCCGGTGTTGTAGCCTTTGCCCGAGCTGCAGCTCCCGATCTCCGGCCTCTGCCCGGGCCCACTCGCTCCCTGTTCCAAACCCCGGCCCGCCCTCCGCTCGCAGCGCTCAGCGTCCCGCCCACTCACTGGGCGGGGCTCACACTGACCAATCAGAGCCAGTCCGGCTCCCCAGCGGTATTGCTGATTGGATGTGGGTGTCCCTGGGGGCGGGGCGCCTCCGTGAGCTGCAGATGTCAATCTGACGGAATTGCCGAGTTTGTTCCCGGGATCACAGGGAGTTCCCCGCAGCGACTTTCTCACTCGCTTCGTTTATCGCCCTCTGCATGTGAACCGCACGTTAGTAAACTTGGTCACACGCATTATTTGGCGTTATTATGATTCGAATTTTTTTCTGGTTCATTTCTGTTTCTAAGTACTGAGCAAATGAATTGTTCTGTATGAACCGGATGCAAGAAAATATTTATTTCCATACTCATTGGGGTTTTACAATGAGGAATTTCGGGATTAAATGAGACCCGTTCAGCGCCAACCTCTTGGCAATCGGATTTCTGCGCCACACCCCCCGAGCCCCGCTGCTAACGCCGGTCCCGGGACCCAACCCATCACAAATCCGAAGCGGTTCCGGAGCGGATTCTCAGACACTTATTTACATCCCAAGTCCCGAAGAAAGGATAAATTTTCCCCGTAAATTTATTCCCAGCGAAGGTGTGGAGATGGGACTTGGTGTCCGCGCTGTAAAATGAAACTGTCCCAGACTCGTAACTGAGATGAACTCCCACCCTCCCGGGGATGGGACTGGCTGGGAGTGAGGATTCAGGGGAGGTGTTCACATTGAGTGCATCACCCCACCGCCCGATGGTCCAAAATCCAGTTTCCGGTATTAGCTCGACAATTCCCTCCCTTTCCACAAACTCTGAGGCGACTCCCAGCTTCCAGCCGCGATTCGCCGCCACCTCCACCTCCCAGTAATGTCTTCCCGATGTGAATCCCTCCGATCCCAGCACACACGGCAGTTCTGTAAACCTCTTCCCGGTGTCAGGGAGATTCCTCCAGGTCTTAGTATCTCTCACACTCTTCAGATCCTCAGACACCTCGAGCCACGAACTCGCCGTTTCCACATCCAGGGTCACACAGACTGGGGGGAGAAACAGAGAATTAGAGAGTCCCCGAGGATCGGAGGGAGGCTCGGGAAGCGCGGCCCCGGCACAATTGGGTGGCAAACAGAAACTTTCACACCATCATCGAAAAGACAACAAACTTCTCCCTCAGATTTGTTTTTTTACCCTGGCTGCAGAAGGGAGCTTCCCGGAATTGCCGGGAGAGGCAGCGGCGTCCGGTCGGGAAGAGCGAATGGGGAGAGTGGGGAGGATCGAGAGATTCACTGGCGGGAATGATCGAGTGTGTGCAACGAAGAACGCACTGAACTCCTGGTGAACCAACATTAACGCAACGCAGACTAAATATGGACGAAAATTTCAACCCAGGCCGACAGGAGCAACCAGGGTCTTTCCAGTTCACCAGGGTAAAAACTTTTCAGGATGGTGATGAACTCAGATTTCATCCCGTCAGAACAACTCCGCTGTGAAAAAAAATGCCGTCAATGAGTATTGCAATAATGCTGAAATCATTGGGGAAAAAAAAACAGGAGCCGGAGTAGGCCATTTGATCCTTCAAGCCAGCTCCGCCATGCGTCAACATCATGCTCGCTTTTCTACCTCACCATCATTTCCCTGCACCATCGCCATATCTCTCCATTCCCTGATGTACAGAAATCCATTGGTCTCTCATTCAAATAAACTCAACGACTGAGCCTCCACAGCTCTCTGATGCAGAGAATTCCAAAGACTTACCACCATCCAAGTGAAATGTTTCCTTATCTCTGTCCGAAATGGACTGTCCACCACTCTGCCAATATGCTAGAAGATGGCATCAGTTCGATCACCCTTGATCTTGATGAACAGTGCGGCAGGCATGTGGGGTCAAATGGCTTTCTCCTGCTCCTGTTCCTGATGTGGGATTCGGTGCTAAACCTGCTGTGTGTGTCTGTGACCGTGTGTGATCATTCACAGGATGTGTACTTCATCAAAGTCAGAATTCATTGGCCGCCCACAACTGCCCCTGAATTGATGACGTGACGTCGGTTCAGACGGAAGTGCCATTGGACAGCCAAACTGAAGAAGGTAGGCAGATTTACTTCTAAACGAAGGAAATCTGTTCTGTGTCCCATGCTGACCGTGCATCTGGGTATCTGTTTCTGTGTTTCCACGTGTTTCTCTGTGTTTGTGCGTTGGTCTGTGTGTGTCTACCATTTTGTTTGTCTCTGTTGGTTGGAATAAATATCAGTGGGCGTGTGTATCTGGGTAGGTACATATGTGCATGTGGGTAGGTACATATGTGCATGCGTATGTTATTGTGTGTCTCCATATGTGCATTGTGCATTGATGAGAGAGTGTGTGGCATATCTGTTGGTTCCTCAAATCAATGAATTCACTGGGTCTGAAGAGGATGAAGATGAAGACTGGGTCTGAAGATTCCAGGTTACAGGGGAAACTGACAACGTACATTGTGGAGGCTCTTGACCATAATCTGTCAATGCTCCCTGTGTATGTGTGTGAGCGGAGCTTTGCCAGGCTGGTTAGGCTGTCCGTGCTTGTCCCGAGACCAAATCTTGGGCCGAGGTCATTGCTGGTTTTTCTGCCGGTCTCATTCTTACAATGCAGCAATGCAGTGGTTTGTGAGGCTCGTGACCCTAGCAGGGGGCAGACTTGAGTCAACTAGAGTCTGCAGTCACATGCAGGTCAAACAGGGTGAATGAACATAAGAACATAAGAAATAGGAGCAGGAGGAGGCCATCTGGCCCATCGACCCTACTCTGCCATTCAAAAAGATCATGGCTGATCTGGCTGTGGATTCAGTTTCACCTATCTGCCTTTTCCCCATAACCCTTAACTCCCCTACTATGCAAAAACCAATCTAACTGTGTCTTAAATATATTAAATGAGGTAGCCTCCACTGGGCAGAGAATTCCACAGATTCATTTCTCTCTGGGAAAAGCAGTTTCTCCTCATCTCCGTCCTAAATCTGTTCCCCCAAATCTTGAGGCTATGTCCCCGAGTTCTAGTCTAAACTAACAGTAGAAACAGCCTTCCTGACTCGATCTTATCTATTCCTTTCATAATTTTACATGTTTCTATAAGATCCCCTCTCAGTCTTCTGAATTCCAGCAAGTATAGTCCCAGGTGACTCAATCTCTCCTCATAGGATAAAACCCCTCATCTCCGGAATCAACATGGTGAACATCCTCTGCACTGCCTCCAAAGTCAGTATATCTTTCCTCAAGTAAGGAGACCAGAACTACATGCAGTACTCCAGGTGCAGCCTCACTAGTACCCTGTACTGTTGCACCATAATCTCCCAGCTCTTAAATTCAATTCCTGTAGCAATGAAGGTCAACATTCCATTTGCCTTCTTGATAACCAGAAAACCAACCTTTTGTGATTCATGCACAAGCACTCCCAAGTCCCTTTGCACAACGGCATGCTGCAATCTTTCACCATTTAGATAATAATCTGATCTTCTATTTTTCCTTCCAAATTGGATGACCTTGCACTTACCAACATTTTACTCCATCTGCCAGACCCTTGCCCACTTACTTAACCTATCTATATCTCTCTGCAGACTCTCCACATCCTCCGCACAATTTGCTTTTCCAATCAATTTAGTATCAGCAGCAAACTTCGATGCGCTACACTCGGTCCCCTCTTCCAAATTGTTAATGTATATCGTGAACAGTTGCAGGCGCAGCACCGATCCCTGCGGCACCCCACTCACCACTGATTGCCAACCAGAGAAGCACCCATTTATCCCAACTCTCTGCCTTCTATTGGTTAACTAATCCTCTAGCTATGCTAATATATTGCCCCCAACACCATGCATCCTTAGCTTATGGATGTCTTTTACCTGCAGCACCTTATCAAACGCCTTCTGGAAATCCAAGCATACAACATCCACCTGTTCCACTCTGTCCACTGTACTCATTATATCCTCAAATAACAGGACCTGCCCTTCCTGAATCCATGCTGCATCTGCCTGATGGAACCACTTCTATCCAGATAGAACCACTTCTATCCTCCTTCTTCCTTAATGATAGCTTCAAGCATTTTCCCAACTGTAGACATTAAGCTAACTGGCCTATAGTTACCTGCCTTTTGCCTACATCCTTTTTTAAACAGTGGAGTGACATTTGCTGTCTTCCAATCTGCAGGGACCTGCCCAGAGTCCAGAGATTTTGGTAAATTATCACAAGTGTGTCTACTATAACTTCCACCATTTCTTTCAGTACCCTGGGATGCATCCCATCAGGACAAGGGTTCTTGTCTACCTTTAGGCCCACAAGTTTGCTCATCACTACCTGTTTAGTGATAGCGATTGTATCAAGGTTCTCACATCCCATTGCATCCATAACATCTCTATATGGCATGTTAGACGTGTCCTCCACCGTGAAGAATGACACAAAATAGTCATTCAAGGCTTCAGCCATTTCCACATTACCAAATATTAAATCCCCCTTCTCATTTTCCAAGGAACCTACATTCACTTTAGCCACCCTTTTCCACTTTGTATAATTATACAAACTTTTACGATCTGTTTTTATATTTTGTCTCAGTTTACTTTCATAATCTATCTTCCCTTTCCTTCTGGCTTAGTAGTTCTTTGTTGCTTTTTAAAGTTTTACCATTCTTCCAGTCTCAAACTACTCTTGGTGACTTTGTATGCATGAACTTTTAGCTTGATGCCTTCCTTTATTTCCTTAGTTATCCAAGGCTGGCTCTCCCCACTCTTACTGCCCTTGCTTTTAACTGTAATATACTTTTGTTGAGCACCATGAAAAATCTCTTTGAAAGTCTTCCACTGTTCCTCAACTGTCCCACCATGTAGCCTGTGTTCCCAGTCTACGCTAGCAAACTCCTCCCTCATCCCATTGTAGTCTCCTTTGTTTAGGCATAGATCAAACTATTGCACTCTCCATTTGCATGAGAAATTCAATCATACTATGGTCACTCTTTCCAAGAGGATTCCAAACTACAAGATCCTTAATTTTACCTGTCTCCTTGCACAGGACCAGATATAAGACAACATTTTCCCTTGTAGGTTCACTAACAGTGGTGCAGATTTCCTTTTGTGATCTAGGTCTATTTCTATGACAATCCCAGCTTTTATTCCCTATGATTGTATTTGATGAATTTTCATTCCCCAACTACCATGGTAGGATGGAAACTCATCTCTTGGGGTGTTGTTGAAGGATGGTTGAGTTCGTGATGCAGTTGTTCATTTAACAGTCCCAGTATTTGTTGTACTGTGCCCCCGTGGTGGTTGTGTTCAAGGATCTGACATCTCCACTGACTATGCGATAGGGATGCTTCCCAGAAGGTAGGTTTGATGCTGTAATAAAACTTCAATTCCCCTGCAGCCAAATATTAGAGACAATGTTCGTATTTAATAATTAATTAAAGGTATCCCATAAACTAGAACAAAGGAATTTGTATAGATTTTACCTTGCTTGATGGCATCAAACTGTTCTCTCAATACTGTGTTCAACAAGAAAAGATGATCAAATTTTTCAATCGGCAGGGCACCATTTATCACGGGCAACAGCTGCGTCTCATCAACAACTCTGTAAATATTAAACAGCTGGTTATAAACAGAGCATCAACAATTTTTGAAAAGAAAATTACGAATCCATGCAGAGTCTCAGTAAAGGTTGGGTCCTACCTTATCTCCTGTTGCACTTCTTCCTGAAATAAATAAAACACTAATCTGAATTGACTGAGACTGACCGTCCACATCCCAACAGCAGGAATTTCACCCAAATGATTACAAGTGGCTGAAAGTTCCCATTTCCCCACTTTCAATCCCGTAGACAAAATGACAGAATGAGGATATTTCAGAAGGAACATCAAACCACAGGAGAAATAACAAGGAATGTTCATTGTAACATTACTGAGTGGATGAAACTTATTGGAAAGACTAGACAGGTTCAGAACATTGATGGATTTGAGTGAGTAGGGGTGGAGAAAACATTTCTATTTGTGGGGACACCAGGAGTCAAAAACAAAATATAATGTGGTCTTTAATATATCCAGTGATGAAAATGTGGAACTTGCTACCCCAGGAGTGGTTGAAGCCGATATCGGAGATACATTTAAAGGGAAGCCAAATAAACACATGGTGGACCATGGAATTTGGGCATCGTTGATGGGTGTGGCAAGTAGATGGGAGTGGGGCTGTGCGGAGCTGATGCTGACAGGACCACAGGGCCACATGGACTGTCCATGATGTACAATGGAATGTAATCTGTGCTCAATAGATGTAAAAAAAACAGAAACTGCAATGTTCCCGAATGTAATTAGCCAGGGCTATTGGAAACTGGATACAGATGGTAAATCTGACGTGTGTGTGTGTCTGTGTGTTTATCACATTCTGGAATTGAACTTTCGTTCTCACGCTGACACTGTGCCCCACAGCCCACCGCACCAGGCACACTCAGAGCACGTGACTCTAACTGAAATTTAATGTGACTTTCACTTAAACTTGGACAACACAGAAACGATCGCAAGTTCAGTGTCAACATCACAGCAACCCACTCATAAGCAGCTTGCAGGATGTCCGGGTAAGCCACAGCTATTGTGGGAGGTCATTTAGTTTCAGGACAACAACAGCTCAGCCCCAGAACAGATAAAACTTTTGTCTGGTTTAAATCAGTTCTGAATTATTGGGAAAAATCTATTTTTTCCAGAACAGTCCTCCAGCGTTTTGTTGCTGTGCACTTTCGCTGAAACAAACTGTAATGTAATCCCTTACTTTCAGAAACACCACACTGTCCTTTTGATTTATCCGGTCCTGTAACTTTGAGAGTTCCTCCTGAATAGAATATAAATTCTCTTGAATCTCTCGAAGATTTTTTTGCATTGGATTTAGAATCCTCTCTTCTTCTTCCCTGATATCTATGAGTAAGCACTGCTCTTTCTCAGTGAGAAGCTGGTGCAGTTCAGAAAATTGGGATGTGATGTGGGACTGAAGGCTGCGAGACTGTTCCTGTCAAATGAAAGGTAAAGATTAATATATTGTGTTACTGTTTCGTATTTCCTTCCAACATGGAAGGGACAATTCGGCTCAGCAAAGTCGATGGGGTTCTCAGAGCAATCCCATCAATCCCATTCCCCCAATTAAACCAATGAAACTAATTTCCCTCGCATGCCCATTAACTCCCAATCGTTTCATGTACCACCCACCTTATAGTAGCCAATTACCCATTCAACCAGCATGTCTTTGGTATATGCGAGAAAACAGTCGTGGTCACAGGTCACTTTGAAACGCCACTCAGAGAGCACCTAGGGTCAGGATCGAACCCAGGTCTCCAGAACTACGAAACTGCAGCACTACCTGCTGCGATACTGTGCAATAAGGGGAACAAAACAACTGAACAAGATCAGAAATTCTGCACAGGAAGGCCTCACCCGAACTCCTGAAATCTTTTCTATCTGTTGCTGCTCCTTTTCCCGGATCTCTGATTTCTTTTTTGTGAGAGATTCTAAGGAAGATTTCACCCGGTCCTGGGAATCAGAGAGGAGTTAGACAATAAAGATGCAATAAAGTAATCAGCTGATCAAAATCTTTGTGATTTTACCTTGCAGGTTTCAACAGCTTCTTTAATCGGCAGGAAGCGGTGCTCTCTGTGTTCCCGCGCATCTCTGCAAATCACACAGATCAGTTTCTTGTCCGTTTCGCAAAACAGCTTCAGTTCTTCCTGATGTTCCTCACAGTGAAGTTTACTTTCCGTCTCTGTCTGATTAATGTTTAGTTTTCGAGCTTTCTCAGACAGATTTGCTAAGGCCCGACTTGCCCTGAGGGTGCGGTCCGAAAGCACCTCCCTACATTCCGGACAGGAGTTTCTCTCCCTTTCCCAACACCGTGTGATACAGGAGCGGCAGAAGTTGTGTCCACACTCCAGTGACACCGGATCGGTGAAGAAATCCAGGCAGATGGGACAAATTACCTCCTCGGTTAAACTCTCGACCTGGTCTTTCGAAGCCATGTTAAATTCCAGCACTTCCTGATTCAAACTCCTTTCACTTTCGGTGAACTCCTGCAGAATCGCGATTGTTCACTACGCACTCTGGGCTAGATTCTCCACTTACCACCCAGCCTGACACTGATCATCAAGCAGCTTCCACAACACCGGCTCGATCCACAAGGCCGGTTTAGCAGGTTGCATCATTGTCCAGGTTGGAGGGAGGTGCTGCGGTTGAATTAACTCTTATTTACCGAGGGTTTCCCTGGAGCTGAATTAAAGCTTCCTGGGATTCTGGAAATCCGCAAGTTGCTGTCTTCCCGTCGTGTTAGATGACGCTGGAAAATCAGCTGACGCAGAGCTGGTCAAGGATGGACCAACAATTCCTGAGGCTGGGAATGAGCTTCACCGTTGTTTCCATCAACTTTCCGTCCCGGTTCAGCTGAAAACCTCTGGTAAATCCGGCTGAAGCAGCAGCTCCATCGGTGACACACCTATTGTCTTTCTGTCCTCAACGCCATATTTGCGACTTCCTTGCGGATAGAAATGTACGCGGGAATATTGACCATTGAAGATAACGCCAATGGACGTGTGCAACGATGTTTATACAATTAAAATTCACATCGAGAGGGCGATAAACGGTGACAGTGAGAAAGTAGCTGAGGGGGAAATAAAAGGCTGCAGATGTTGGAATCCAAATGAAAAACACGACGATGCTGGAGGAACTCAGCAGGCCAGGCAGATGTTCACCAGGGCGGCCCGCCCCCACACACACCCACAGCCCATCGGCGATCCCGCTGGGGAGCCGAACTGGCTCTGATTGGCCGGAGGGTGAGCACGGCCCACTGAGTGGACGGGACGCTGAGCGCTGGGAGCGGAGGGCGGGTCGGGGTTTGGAACAGGGAGCGAGTGGGCCCGGGGAGAGGCCGCAGATGGGGAGCTGCAGCTCGGGCAAAGGCTGCGACACCGGCCGGGGCCGCGAAACCTTTCCGTGCCGGGGGTGCAGAGACTGTGGCGGAGATTCCGTCAGATCTCTCAGCTACACGGAGGGTGAGCGGCCTTTCCCCGCCGTGGATCGGGGCCTGTTGTCTGCAGCTGCTCCTGAACCCGCCTCCTGCTGCTGGGAGCCGGGAGCTGCACCGCAGCGGCTGCTGATGGCGTCTCTGGGGCTCTCACCGCTCCCCTGTGGGATCCGACAGGCTGAAGGCCGAGTGAGAACAAGACGCAAAGGTAAAGTCATGTTTTCGGAAAATAAGAACCAGGAGCGGGTGTGGGCCATTCGGCCCCTTGCGCCTGCTCTGCCCTTCCCTCAGAACACGGCTGATCTTCTCCCTCAGCGCCACTTTCCTGCACCATCCCCATCACCGTTGTGCCCTTTAAATCCAGAAATCTTGTGGAGAGAATTCCAAATCTTCACCGCTCTCTGGGTGGGGAAATTTCTCCTCATCTCAGTCCCGCTGAGGCGACTTCTTATTTTGAGTCTGTGACCCCTGGTTCCACCCCCCAGCCAGGGGAAGCATCATTCCTGCCTCTGCCCTGTCAATAGCCTGTCAGACTGTGTCTGTCTCAATCAGACCACGTCCTATTCTTGTAAATTTGAGATCGGCCCAGTCAGTGTAATCTCTCTGATCGCACTGTCCCACCCTCCAAATCAGTCTGGGAATCCTTCTCTTCATTCCCTTCATCCCATCAGCTGACTTTGGGAGGGAGACCAGATCTGTGCACAGTGTTCCATGTGCGGTCTCACGAGGACCCCATATAACTTGAGATCTTTATTCTTGTATTGAAACCTTCCTTCATCTTAAATGCTCTTCATTTAATATAGAACTCAAACAGTGATTTTAAATGGCAGATGTTGGACCATTTTCAGCTATGTACCTGGGGCTGTGCACAACTCAGAAAGGAAATCACACTGGGAAGGCAAGGGAGAGCTGTGTCAGAATTTATCATTTGAGTGAGGCTAAGTGACAGATGGAGAGAAAGAGGCACTGAGAGAAGGAGGGGCAGAAAGAAATCCCCACTGGGAGCAGTCTGTGCAGACCTTGGACCCTTCCCTCCCTCTGGGGGCCTTTTGGCTCACAGTGGGGTTCACAGGGCTGGAGGGTGAGTGAGTGGAAATAATTTAGTTTGGGGTACAGGGAGGTGGGATAAAGAGAGAAATAATTAGTTCTGAGGCCCAGAGAAGTGAGTGGGAAGGAGAACTCTCGGCAGGGATCACAGGAAGGTGTGATGCAGCAAGCAGAGTGTAACACAGGGAGGAGTGTGAAGGTGTTGGCGGCGAGAGATCTGAGGAAGTGTGGACAAGAGGCGAAAGGGCAGGGGAAACCCTGAAGGAGGGAGATACAGAGACGAGGAGGATCAAGGTTGAGAGCGGTCCAGGTGAGGCTGAGTGGAAGTGAGGAAGAGGCAGTGGATAAAGGTAAATGCCTGAGCCTCTGTGTGTGTGTGTGTGTGTGTGTGTGTGTGTGTGTGTGTGTGTGTGTGTGTGTGTGTGTGAAAGAGAGAAACAAGAGTCCAGGGATGTTTCCTGTAACTGGGGTGTCTTGTCGGATGGGTTGCAGTGAAGGGTGGACATTCAGATAAGAATAAATGTATTCACCAGGCAGGTGGTGAACCCTCAGAGCTCACAACCCACTCTTGTGTTCAAGAGGGACTTGGGTAGATTTTTAAATATGAAGACAATCAGTGGAACTGGCATCAGCACAGGGAAGTGGTGTTGATCTCACTTAATGGGAGAGCAGGTGTGAGGGGCTGAACGGTCTCCTCTTGCTTCTATTCCTGATGTTCTTCATAGCAGTGGACAGACTGAACTGAGAGAGGACAGAAGGGGCTGGGAAATAAATAGAGGTGTGGAGCAGGAGGGGGAAAAGGTGGTTAAATATAAATTCTGTGGAACAGTGATTAAAATACTTTAAACTGCACACAAACAATTTTCACAAGAAGAAGGCGGATCTGGAGGCAACGTGACATTGTGAGGTGTCGGATATCCTGGGATCACTCAGACATGACTTCACCCCTACACAGCCCTGCTCTGATGTGAGCTCCTGCTTTTCCTAATGAGACTCCCGGAGATAGACAGCAGGGATACAGGTTCATTGGCCTTAACCGTCCCTGCCAACCAAGGTGTTTTCCCAAGCAAGTCCCATTTGCCTGCATTTGACCCTAATCCCTCTCAACCTTCCCTGTCAAGAACCCATCCAAATGTATTTTAACTGTCATAATGATACCGACCCGTCCCGTTTCCTCCAGCAGCTTGTCTGATACACTCACCACCCTTTGTGTGGAAAGAAACTACCCCTCAGGTCCCCTGCAATCCTTCTTCTCACCTTCAGCCGATGCCCTCTAGTTTTAGACTCTCTCTACCCTTGGAAAAAGACTGTCACCACACACCTTATTCATGCCTTTCATGGTTTTATAAACCTCAATAAGGTCAGCCCGCAGCCTCCTTTGGTCCAGGGAAAACATAGAACAGTACAGAACGGGAACAAGCCCTTTGGCCCATGATGTTGTGCCAGACCAATTAAATTTGCAGTCAAATGCCCAACTAAACTCATGCATTCTGGCTACTCAATGTCCAAATCCCTCCATTTCTTGCACATTCATGTGCCTATCTAAGAGCCTTTTGAAAACCCCCATTGTATCTGCCTCCACCACCACCCCTGGCAGCGCATTCCAGGCACCCACCACTCTCTGTGCAAAAAAAACTCCCCCCCCCCCCCCCCCCATGTTTCTGAACTTACCCCCTAAAACAGTCCAAATTGATCCAGTGTCACCTTGTAACTCGAGCCCTATAGTCCCGGCAGCATCGTTGTGAATCTTTCCTGCACCCTTCCCAGCTGAATGACATCCTTTCTGCAGCCAGGCAACCAGAATCACATGCAATGCTCTGAATGTGTTCTCACCGAAGTCTTGTCCAGTTGGAACATGACGTCACTCTTGTACAAATACCCTGACTGATGAAGGCAACAGTGCCACATGTTTTCTTCGCCACCTTGTCTACCTCTATCTCCACTCTACAGGAACTATGTACTTGTTCCCCTAGGTATCTAGGTTCTACGACACTTCCCAGGGCCCTGCTATTCACTGTGTATATCCTACCCTGGTTTCACTTACCAAAAAGCATCACTACACACTTGTCTGAGTTGAATTCCTTCTGCCGCTTCTTTGTCCACCTTCCCAGTTGATCTGGATCCTGTTGTAACGTTAGACAACCTTCCTCACTGTCCACCACACCAGCAATGTTGGTGTCATCCGCAGGTTTACTCACCATGCCACCCACATTCTCATCCAAAGCGTTAATATATATTTGTATACATCAGAACACAAAAGAAATAGAATTATGTGATTTATTATTTGATAATGACATGAATATAATTTCAGTAAGACGTTTCATATAAGTTCAAATCCACTTGCAATGAATGCCAACATACTTTTACCTTCCCAATTGTTGCTATGTGTTTAAGTTTCAAATTCCAATATTAAGGCCCAAATTACATTTGTTCACCCTGTTGGGCTATGTTGGGTGTTCCATGTGTGGTCTCACCAGCATCCAATATCGATCTTTCTTGGATTCAAACCCTCCTACATTAAAGTCAAGAGACTGATTGCTGCCTAATTTTCTTGATCAAGTTTAAATCTTCATTGATGTTAATTCAATGTAGAACTCAGACATATAAAACACACCCATTATTTAAAATAGCTGATGTTGGAATATTTTGAGCTGCTTATCTGGGTCCAGAACAAGCCCTGCACACAGAACACAAAACATCACACTGGGTCGACCATGCATTCCTTAATGAGGTGACTGATGTCCTAGTTTCCCACGTGAGTGAGGCCGAGTGATGGATTGCTTCCATTTCTTTTTTTTTAAACTACAGCACGGAAACAGGCCTTTTAGCCCGACTCATCGATGCCAACCAAGGCGACGATCTGTGCTCGTCCCATTTGTCCGTGTTTGGACCATATTCTTCCAAACCTTTCCTGTCAATATACCTGTCCATATGTGTTTTAAACATGATATTTGTACCTGCCTCTACCAGCTCCAGTTGCAGCTTGTTCAATACACCCACCACCTTCTGTGTGGAAAAGGTTTCCCCTCCAGTCTCCTTAAATTTTTCCCCCTCTCGCCTCACATCCATAAACTTACTGACCATGGCCCAACCTTCTCATCCAAATTGTTAATATCAACAAGAATCACTAGAGGCCCCAGCACCAATCCCTGCGGCACACCGCTGGTCACAGGCCTCCAGTCTGAAAAACAGCCCTTCACTACCACGCTCTGCCTCCTGTCACCAAGAGAATTTTGTATCCAATTGGCGAGTTCACCCAGGATCCCATGCCGAAGGGCCTATTCCTGTGATGTCCTGTTCTGTGTTCAGTATTCTGAATATCTCAGCCAGGACCCCTGCAATTTCTTCCCTGGCTTCCCGAACGTTCCGACGATGCACTTAGTCAGGCCACATGGATTTATTCAGCTTTATGTGTTTAAGACTGCCTGCACCTCCTCTTAGAAAATATTTCAGGACATTACTATTTTCTTCCCTGGATTCCCCAGCTTCCATGCCCTTCTTCACAGTAAACACCAACAAGAGGAATCAGACCTCGCCCATCTCCTGTGGTTCCACACATGGGTGAGCAAACTGATCCTTAAGGGGACCTTTTCCTTCCCTAGTTACCCTTTTGTTCTGAATATACTTAAAAAAACTTCTATGATTCCCTTTTACCTCATAGCCAAAGCTGACCAATGTGCTCTTTTTGCCCTCCTGATTTCTGACTCCTGCACCAAGAGAATTGGTGTACTCCAACATCATTTGACTCTTCAAGGGATTTGTTTGATCCCACCTGCCTTAACCTGACACATGCCTACTTCTTTTTCCGCACCAGAGCCTCAATATCTCTTGTCAACCAGCGTTTTCTAATCCTGCCAGCCTTGCCCTTCACTCTAACAGGAACATGCTGACCCTGAAATCTGCCTGTTTCAATTTTAAAAGCCGCCCACTTGCCAGATGTGCCTTTACCTGTGAACGGCCTCTGCCAATCAACAGTCATAAGTTCCTGTATAATACCATCAAAATTAGCCTTGCTCCAGTTTAGATCTGGTCCACAAGTGGAGTCCTATCTTTTTCCATAACTATTTTAAAACTGATAGAGTGATGGTCACTGGTCCCAACGTGCTCCCCCACTGATACATCAACCACTTGCCCCGCCTTACTTCCTGAGAGGAGGTCAAGTTGTAACCCCCTCTCTGGAAGGGCCATCTACATAGAGCTTTTGAAAACTTTCCAGGACACGCTTTACAAATTCTACCCTGTCAAATCTCTCAGCACTCTGTCTGTCCTAGGCAACATGAGGGAAGCTGAAGTTGCCTCCTGTTACAACCCTAATATTCCCACATTTAAATGCAGTCTCCCTACATGTGGGCTAATTCCCACTGACTTTTGGGGTCCCATAGTAAATTCCAACAAATTTTGTTTCCCCACCCCTTGTTATTTCTACCTTCCACCAATACAGCCACGCTGGACGTTCCGCCAGGAATATCTCTCTCGGTAATGCAGTGATGTTCTCCCTGATCAACATCGCCACTCCCCCTCCTCTCTGACCTACCACACATGTAGGATATTTACCCCAGAACACTGAGCTGCCAGTCCTGCCCATCGCTTAACCCTGTTTCGGAAACAGCTGTAATAGAATAATCCTATGTCCCACAGTCCCAGATGGAGAGAAAGAGGCACTGGAGTGTCCGAGAGTCGGTGGGGCTGAAAGAAACCCACACTGCGAGCAGTGTGTGAAGACCGTTGACCTTTCACTCCCTGGGGGGGGGGGGGGGGGAGGTGTTCACTGGGCTGGAGAGTGAGTGAGTGGAAAGGACTTGGGCTGATTGAGTACATGGAGGTGGGGTGAGAGATGGTGCAGAGGCTGTCGAGGCCCAGAGGAAGGAGCCGGAAGGAGTGGCCTGTGCGGGAAACGAAGGAGGTGTAAGTAGGGTGTGGAGTGAAAGGGCTGAAGGAGAAAGGGTCCGAGGGAGGCTGCATGGAGGTTGAGGGGCAGGACAGAGGCTGAAGAGGAGGATCAAGGTTTGGAGAGGTTGAGGGGAGGCTGGGGGAAAGTGAGGAGGGGACAGTGGGTAATGTTTTCTGTGCCTCAACCCAATTCTGTGTGTGTGTGTGTTTGTGTGTGTGTGTGGGTGTGTGTGTGTGTATGTAAGGGAGGGAGAGAGGGAATGCACACAAGGTGATGGCCACTTCCGCATGTACCTCTCTCTGTGTGACTGTCAGCAATCATGCAATACCAACCAGAAGTTAAAAAAAATGTGTGGTGATCGATCCGAAACATACAAATTTCTTCCAGGCTTCACAGGGTAGATGCAGGGATGATGTTTCTGGTAACTAGGGTGCCGAGAAGGAGGGGTCACAGTGAGGGGACAGCCATTCAGATGAGAATAAATGTATTCACCCAGCAGGCTGTGAACCTGTAGAGCTCACAACCCAAGAGGGCTGTGGATGTTCAGACACTGAGTATGTTCAAGAGAGACATGGGTAGATTTTAGGATAAGAGGGGGAATCAGTGGAAATGGCATCAGCACAGGGATGTGGTGTTGATCTTATTTAATGGGAGAGCAGGTGTGAGGGGCTGAATGGCCTCCTCCTGCTTCTATTCCAGATGTTCTTCAGAGTAGTGGACAGACTGAACTGAGAAAGGACAGAAGGGGCCGGGGAATAAATAGAGGTGTCGAGCAGGAGGGGGAAAAGGTGGTTAAATATAAATTCTGTGGAACAGTGATTAAAATACTTTAAACTGCACACAAACAATTTTCACAATAAGAAGGTGGATCTGGAGGCAACGTGACATTGTGAGGTGTCTGATATCCTAGGATGACTCAGACATGACTGTACGGCCCTGCTCGGATGTAAGGTCCTTATTATAAGAACTTGATGTAATTAAATAAGACCTGGATTCAAATCATCTTGCAACAAAGGCCAGCGTACGGCTTCCCCACCTCTTTGTTGCTTTAAGTTTAGTTTTCAAATTCCAATGTTAAGGCACAAATCACATTCAATCGCTCTGTTGGGCAGGACACGTAATCATGCTTGAGACCAGACTCCAGGGACATACTGTAGCAGAGCTCAGAACAGAGTGTCAGAGAGTACCAGGTGCACAGAGGAAAACACTCCAGGATTTCCTCAAAGACTTCCGGGAATCCCCAGCCCATAACTGCTCCGCTGATGAATGAGCATTCAGGATTGCACTGAGGACCTCGAGTCTCTGCCTTAAAAGCACAGGGAAGCCCATAGTCCCTGTCAGAAGTACCACATCACCTCCCAAGCAAGTAGTTGATGTGTCAGTGGGGGAGATCCTTGGGAACAGTGACCATAATTCTATGAGTTTTTAAATATTTATGGAAAAAGATGGGACTGTCCAGAAGTGGAGTCCTAAATTGGAGGAAGGTGAATTTTGGTGGTATTAGAATGGAACTTGTGAAGGTGCATTGGTAGAGGCTGATGACAGGTAACCACTCATCTGGCAAGTGGGAGGCAAGTTGGAGGCTTTTAAAAATGAGATAGGAAGAGTTCAGGATCAGCCTATCCCTGTCAGAGTGAAGGGCAAGGCTGGTGGGATCAGGGAACCTTGGCTGACTGGGGTTACTGAGACTCTGGTCAGGAAAAAGTTGGGGACATACGTCAGGTGAAAGCAGCTGGCATCAGGCGATACCTTGAGGAGTATAACGGATGGAGGAGTGCACTGAAGAGGGAAATCAGGAGGGCAAATAGAGGACACGGGACAGCTCTGGCAGGTAAGATAAAGGGGAATCCAGAAAGATTCTCTAATATATGAAGAACAAAACAGTAACTAGGGAGAGAACAGCTCCCTTTAAGGAACAGTGTGGTCATCTATGTGTGGAGCCACAGGAGGTGGGTGAGGTCTTAAATAAACACTTCTCATCTGTATTTCTATCTGTGGAGAAAGTCATGGAAGCTGAGGAATTCAGGGAAGAGAATAGTAATGTCCTGAAACATGACAAAAGGGGAGGTGCCGGCAATCTTAAACACATAAAGCTGAATAAATCCCTGGCCAGACCAAGTGTCCCTTCTTACGTTGTGGTAAGCCAGGGAAGAAATTCTGCCCCAGCTGAGATATTCAGAACATTGAATATAGAACAGTACAGCACAGGAACAGGCCCTTCAGCCCACTATGTCTGTGCCGACCATGATGCCAAATTAAACTGATCACATTTGTCCATGACCCTCCATTCCCTGCCTGTTCATGTGCCTGTCTTAATGCCTCATCAGGATCTGCATCATGATCTTATCTGCTTCCACCACTCTGGCAGCACTTTCCAGGAACGTACCGCTCACTGTGTAAAAATCCTGCCTCTCACATCCCCTTTAAACTTTGACCCTCTCACCTTACCCGCTAGGATTTGGTATTCCTACCTTGGAAAAGGACTCTCACTGTCTAACCTATATATGCCTCTGAGAATTTGATATATTTCTGTCAGCTCTCCCCTCAGCCTCCACCGCTCCAGAGAAAACAACCCAAGGCTGTCCAACCTCTCCTTATAGCTAATGCTCTCTAATCCAGACAACATTCTGTGAACCTCTTCTGCACCTCTCCAAAGCCTCCACACCCTTCCTGTAATGCAGTGACCAGAACTGCACACAATACTTCAAATGGAGCCGGACCAAAGTTTATACAGCTGCAGCATGAATTCTGACATTTATACTCAAAGTCTCGACTGATGAAGGCAAACATGCCGGACATCTTCTTTATCACCCAACCTACTTGTGTTGTCACTTTCAGGGATCCATGGACTTGCACCCTGAGATCTCACTGTACATCGATGCTCCAGAGGATCCTGCCATTTACTGTGTACTTTCGCTTGCATTTGATCTCCCAATGTACAACACCCCGTACTTATCCATATTAAACTCCACCTGTTAATTCTCTGCCCATATTTCCAGCTGATCCATATCCTGTTGAAGCCTCTTACAACCATCCTCACTATTCACAAAGCCACAAATTTTCATGTCATTTGCAAACTTACTGATCACCCCATCTATATTTTCATCCAAGTCATTCATATACATTGCAAACAACAGAGGTACAGCACTGATTCCTGTGGGACACCACTGGTAACAGACCTCCAGTCAGACAAACACCCCTCCACCTTTACCCTCCGTGTTAAATGGCCAAGCCAATTGTAATCCAATCTACCAAGTCACCACAGATCTCACGTGTCTTGAATTTCAAGATCAGCCTGTGCTGAGGGACCTTGTCAAATACTTTAATTAAGTCCACAGAGACAACATCTGCTGACCTACCTTCATCAAACATCTTCATCACCTCTTTAAAAAACTTTATATCTTCATGAGCCGAGGGTGAGGTACCGGAAGACTGGAGGGTGGCTGATGTTGTGCCGTTATTTAAGAAGGGCTGTAAGGACAAGCCAGGGAACTGCAGGCCGGTGAGCCTGAAGTCAGTGGTGGGAAAGTTACTGGAGGGAATCCTGAGAGACAGGATCCATCTGCATTTGGAAAAGCACAGACTGATTAGGGATATTCAGCATGGCTTTATGTGTGGGAATTCGCAACTCACTGACTTGAAGAGATGACCAAGCGGATTCCTGAGGGCAGGGCGGTAACATTGTTTACATGGACGATCGCAATGCCTTTGACAAGGTACCACGTTGTAGGTTCGTCTGGAAGGTTACATCACATGGGAACCAGGGTGAGCTCGCCAATTGGATACAAATGGCTTGTTGGTGGGAGGCAGTGGGTGGTAGTGGAGGGTTGTTTTTCGGACTGGAGGCCTGTGCCCAGTGGCGTGCCGCAGGGATCAGTGCTGGGTCCGCTGTTGTCATTCATTTTAATGATTTGGATGAGTCTGGAGGTGGGATGGATCGTGAATTTGCAAATGCTACTGAAATATATGGTACAGTAGACAGTGAAGAAGGTTGTGTTTCAGTTTGATCACCACACATTCTTTTAAATATTGGATTGCATGACTTGCTTGCTGACAGTCAAAAAAAAGAGAGGAACACACGGGTAGGTGTCCCTCAGTGTGTGCGAGCTCCCATTCTCTATCTATCTCTCTCCTTCTCTCTGACACTTTTGTTTTTAACTCTCTCACTCTCTCACACACACACACACACACACACACACACACACACACACACACACACACACACACACACACACACACACACAGTTGGGCTGAGGTGCAGAAAACATTACCCACTGCCTCCTCCTCACTTTCCCCCAGCTTCCCCTCGACCTCTCCCAACCTTGAGCCTCCTCTCCTTCAGGATCCCCCTTGTGATTTATTTTTATGTGCAGGCCTTGTTCTGACGCTAGATATGGAGCTCAATATGTTGCCACACCTGCCATGTGAAATAATGGGGTATGGGTGTGTTTTATATGTTCACAGTCTGAGTTCTATATTGGATTAACATCGTTGAAGATTAAACTTTGAGCAATCAAATTCGGCAGAAATCATATTGTTGGTTTCAATGCGGAGTAGTGTGAATCCAAGAATAAAGATCTCCTGTATGAGGTCCTGGTGAGACCACAAATGGAAGACTGTGCAAAGGACTGGTCTCACTCCCAAAGTCAGCCTGTGGGATGAAGGGATTGAAGAGAAGGTTTCCCAGATTGATTTGTGGGCTGGGGTAGTGTCCTCGGAGAGATTACACTGACTGGGCCCATCTTAAAATTATTGTAATAAGAGGTGGTCTGATTGAGACAGACACAGTCTCACAGGGTAGAGGTAGGAAGGATGTTTCCTCTGGCTGGGGGCGGAACCAGGGGTCACAGTCTCAAAACAAGATGTCACCTCAGCAGGGCTGAGATGAGGAGAAATTTCCCCACCAGAGTGCTGTGAATCTTTCGAATTCTCTCCGCAAGATTTCTGGATTTAAAGGGCACAACGATGATGGGGCAGAAAATTGGCACTGAAGTAAAAGATAGGCCGTGTTCTGAGGGAAGGGCAGAGCAGGCTCAAGGGGCCGAATGGCTCTCACCTGCTCCAGGTTCCGATCTTCTGAAAACACGAGCTCGCCTTTGTGTCTTTTAATTTCTTGGCCTTCAGTCTGTTGGATTCCACAGGGAGGCGGTGACCAATGCACTCTGTGTGGAGCATCCTCTGTACCCCGTGTTTACTGCATTCAATACACTGTCTCCAATGCATGCAATAATATGCAGAGTTTGTTGTGTTCATTGTTTTTGTATCCAGTTCAAACTAGAAAGTGTGTCCAGGATACTGTGATGACTGTATTACACGTGCATTGACCCCAGTGTACACTGTGTATGCAGTGTGTGTTTAACCCAGCGTTCGTTCTCCATACAGTGAATAATTTCTGTTCAGTGTGCTCAGTGTGTGGTGTGGTTTGTGTGTGAACTTTATTCAGTATTTACTATGAGCTGCATTCACAGTGTGTACTGTGGTCACTGTGCACTGCATCCAGTGTGGACCACGTCCAATTTTGTTCCATGTTCAGAGTTTATTGTCCCCATTGTGTACACCGCTCATTGTGCAGCGTTTACTGCAGTCCGTATGTGAAGCACACATGCAGGGATCAACAAGGTGGTCACAGACTGCAAAGGACGCACACAGGTACAAGACCTCTCTCTTTCCTCCATGCAAAAAGGACAGTAACTCAATGTGCAAATTTCCTCTCCCCTTTTCCATCGCCCAGGCCCCTGCAGTCAGAAGGAGTCAGCCTCCTGCATCTGGGAGTGAGGGTGGAATTTGTGTGGTGGGTCTCTGGGGAATCCACCTTGCTCTGAATCAGACCTTGCAGTGGGTCCCAGATCCCAAACCCCACATGTCTCTCTCCCACTGGGACTGTATTCCCTTCACAGTGTTACTGTGCCTTCCCACCATTTCAACCACATCCTGCCCGGTGCAGCCGGACAGAGAACTGTGAGCTGTTTTCCGGTAACTCAAACGTTCTGTTCTATTGTTGTTCTCTGACATGACGTGCTGGCAAGATGCACCTGCCTTCACACAGCTGAGACTCCCCTATGGTCAGCACCCCGTGCTTTACCAAGAGGGACTTTCTTTCCCACTGCCGTAACAACAGAAGAAGTGAGGACCAGGGAGGTTCACTTCCAGCAGTGAAATGGGCCATTCAGCCCAACTGGTCCAGTCCAGTGCTGACACTCCACACCTTCCCATCTCACTGTCCTGTCCCCACCCTCCCATCTCACTGTCCTCTCCCCACCCAACGTCCCCAACGCCGAGCCTCTGATCAGCACAACCGGCTCCAGTGGGGAGGCCACATTGTCCGCAGGGACAACACCAGAGTCCCGAGACAAGCACTCTACTCCCAGCTCCATGCCAGCAAGTGATTCCCAGGAGATGAGAGGAAACGTTTCAAGGGCATTCCCAAAGTTTACTTAAAACAAAACCCTCACTGAGCCGTGGGAATTCCTGGCCCAGGACAGCTCACACTGGTGGAGAGGCATCCTGGAAGGCAAGAGTACTCCGAGTCTCTCTGATAGAGGCACAAGGAGGACCAGCACAAACGCCGGAAGGTGTGAACCCCCCACCCCCAGCCACTCCATCAAGCACCTCCTGCCCCACCTGCAGCAGAGTCTGCAGGTCCCACATTGGCCCCATCAGACACCGCAGCTGGACCAGATATGAAGCAAGTCACCGCCAACACTGCGGGACTGCCGGAGAAGATATCCCCAGTGTTTGCCCCAGACTTTTACTGATCGCCTCTCATATCTCTGCATGTGGCTTGCTGTCAGATGTTGACTGAGAAATACATCTGTGTGAGCGTGTTGTGAGAAAGGTTCTTTTGGTATCTTGAAGATAAGGGTCTGGACACACAGTCTTTGTAATTTAAAAATGGTTTATTAACAAAGACAAACACGGGACAGAATGAATGGGAACAGATGCACACTCGCACACTGTCAAGCATGAGATCATGAATGTGGAGGGAAATCGCGACAGGGGGTGAGGTTCACACACACACACACACACACACACACACACACACACACACACACAATAACTGGGTACAAATGATCAAGGAATAAACAATACAATGTTTGGACACCCTGATTCTGCACAAACATTGGCTCTTTGGTCTCAGGAGTACTTAACGAATTTCCCTGAAGTAGTGCACAGCTTACCTCAACATCCTTGGACAAAGAAAAAGAGAAAGAAAAACCAAACATGCAGCACTTTTATGCTGCTGGGGGTCTGGGTGACCCAGCAAGGACAAAGGTGTTTACCTAATGGGGCGGAGCCGGACCCCTGATTGACAGTGGTATAGCTTCCGACCTGATAGGCAATGCTATCATCCGAACATGGGGGTCAGTAGTGTTGTCACTGTCATCTAACCTCTGGCCTTTCATACTACAGAGCGCTTGGGGATTTTTCCTGCATTTACTCAGCGACTGCACCTAAATGCCAGTTGTTGTTGTTGACTGCTTCCTCCATCACTGCTGAACATGGAACACAGAACAATACAGCACAGGGACAGGCCCTTTGGCCCACGATATCTGTGCTGAACATTGTGCCTATTCAATCTCATCCCACTTGCCTGTACATGGTTCATATCCCTCCCTTCCCTGCCTATTCATGTGTCTGTCTAAATGCCTCTTAAATGTTGCTGTCGTATCTGCTTCCAGCACCACCCCTGGCAGCACGTTCCAGGCACCAACCATTCTCTGTGTGAAAAAACTTGCCTCATATATTTCCTTTAAACCTTCTCTCAACTTGTATATCTGCCCAGACGTATTTGACATTCCCACCCTGAGGGAAAAAGACTCTGTCTGTCTATCTGATCTGTGCCAGTTGTTGTTGTTAACTGCTTCCTGCACAGCTGCTGAAGCACTGTGTTCCCAGACTTCTGTTCCTCGTGATCCCTCCAGTGTGCTGACGCTCCCTCCCTGGTGAGGAGACAGGAAACCACCTCAATGGGGTGTGGACCAGAGTAATTCTCCACAACTGCCGCCGGATAGGGGGAGCACTGAGTGTGCTCTTGGAGTCTGTTGGCACATTCGGTCTCGACTGGGTGAAAGCAGAGAGTTGAGAGCGAATATCTGGAGCAATTTTTTTATTCAAAATAAACTTTATTCATAATAAAAGAAACTATATACAATAATAAAGCCGTTCAAACCTTTACATTTGTGTACAGTTCAATTCTTAGTGTTACCTTTTTTATATAAAAACAGCACCAATGCCACACGTGTGGCTCCCTGGGGTAATACCCCAATCCCATATTTACAACATTTGAGCGGCTTCCTCGCCTGATCTCACCCCTCCTCCTGTGGTAGAAGAACCCTAAACTGTCGTCCTTCCCCACCGAGCCCTTGCGTTGGCTGCACCCAGCTTCAGTGCGTCCCTCAGCACGTACTCCTGCAGCCTGGAATGTGCCAGTCAGCAGCATTCCCCTACGGACACCTCGCAGTGCTGGGAGACCAACAGTTTTCAGGCAGACCAAAGGGCGTCTTTCACTGAGTTGATGACCTTAAAGCAGCAGCTAATGTCCGTCTCTCTGTGTGTCCCTGGGAACAGCCAGTAGATCAGAGAATCCTCTGTTACGCTGCTGCTGAGGATGAAACGTGACAAAGAGCCCTGCATCTTTCGCCACACCCTCCTCGCAAACCCACAGGCCGCAAAGAGGTGGGCGACCGTCTCGTCCCCGGCGCTGGCATCCCCGGGGCAGCGCACGCTGGGGGTGATGCCCCAACCGTGCAGGACGGATCTGACTGGGAGCAATTCCCCCACCTGCTGGCTGCACAGAGAAATGCACCTCCTCCTTCCCGAGCGGTCTCCCAGAGCTGAGGATGACTCGCTTCCACTCCAGCGCTGAGGTGACTGATGAGGCCAAGGTCACAAATGTCGTGGGTGACCGGGCAGCAGTGATCCCTGTCGTCCTTAATCTTCTGAGACACAGACCACAACCTAGTACAGGAGTCTGGAAGCAAGAGGGAGATACCAGCGTTAATCTTGGATCTCATAAATAAAGGCACAAAGCACAAACGCAGGGAAATTATGTCGAATCTGTATTAAACACAGGTTAGGCCCCAACTGGACAACGGCGTCTATTTCTGGTCACCAAACCGAAGGAATGAAGTGAAAGTCCCAGAGAGGTTGCAGAAGATATTTACTGGAATGGTTTCAGGGACGAGCAGGTTCGGGTCCAGGCTGAGACTGGAGCAGCGGGAGCTGGGTCTCCTTGGAGCAGAGAGGTTGAGCGGGGAGTTGACAGAGTGTCCAAGGTCGGGTCTGGTTTGGAGAGTGGCAATAGAGGGAAGCTGTTTCCGTCCGTGGGAGGTTCAATGTGACACAGGTTTGAAGAGATAACAAGCGGAGAAGGAGGGAAAATGCATTTTCAACGCCGCGGGGGTGGGTGACGTGCAGCCAATTAGGCTTCCGACAGGGAATTGCACAATTTCAATGTTCCTGATCAACAGACAAAGTGAATTTTAATAACTGTACAACCAGCAACGGAACCATCGTGAAAGTGACACAAACCGATAGCATCTTCACCTGTGAACAGACTGGAGTGAATGTTGCAGCAACTTTCAACATCCCTGAGACAAATGATGCAGTGCGTCTCCAAATGTCGTTTGAGTTGAGGCCAGTTGCAATAGAGGCGAGAGCTCAGATGGATATTAAAATCAATTTCAGTTTTATTTTTAACACCGATGAGGCGGGAGAGAGGTCTCCGTCCGTCCTGATCCCGGGCTCCGAACGGAGATGCGGGTGACAGGTTCCACTGCCGAACAGGTGCAACATCTCGACAGAAACACCTGAGGTCTCGTTGGCGCCGGGCCCTGTCCCTTTTTGTCTTTTCACAGACTATCCCAACCCCTTCTTTTGGTTTCAGCTCTGTCCAGGCTTATTTAATGTCTTACTGACCCCTCCTTCATGTGAGTTGAGTTGGAAGTGGCCCGGATACATTCACACTGGACACTTGCAGCAACATGACGTTCATTCCCTGAGACTGCAGCGTGTGTGGTGGACAATCGCGGTACTGCAGGGGTTCAGCAGCTCGCAGAGAGTGAAAGGAATGTGAATCAGGAAGTGCAGGGAGTTAACATGGCTTCGAAAGGCCAGGTCGAGAGTTTAACCGAGGAGGCAATTTGTCCCATCTGCCTGGATTTCTTCACCGATCCGGTTACACTGGAGTGTGGACACAACTTCTGCCGCTTCTGTATCACACGGTGTTGGGAAAGTGCGGAGAGAAACTCCTGCCCGGAATGTAGAGAGGTGTTTGCGGACCGCACCCTCAGGGTAAATCGGGCCTTAGCAAGACTGTCTGAGAAACTTCGAAATTTAAACTTGAATCCGAAAGAGAAGGAAAGTAAACTTCACTGCGAGGAACATGAGGAAGAACTGAAGCTGTTTTGTGAAACGGACAAGAAACTGATCTGTGTGATCTGTGCGGCTGCGCGGGAACACAAGTCTCACAACTTCATGCCGGTTAAAGAAGCTGTTAAAATCTACAAGGTAAAAGCAAACCCATTCTTATCACCTGATTACTTCACTGCAGCGTTACTTGTCTCCCTCCTTGTGTATACAGAGTCATGGAGTCATAGAGATTTACAGCACGGTAACAGGCCCCTCGGCCCAACTGGTCCATGCTGATCAAGATGCCCCATCCAAGCGAGTTTCATTTACCAGCGTTTGCACCATAAGCTTCAAAAGATTTCCAATCAATGTACCTGTCCAAGTCTTTTAGAAGTTGTTATTGATCCTGCCTCAACCACTTCCCTGGGGAGCTCATTCCATATACATACAACCCTTTTTGCCCCTCATGTTCCTATTAAATCTTTCTCCTCTCGCCTTAAACCTATGCCCTCTAGTTCTTGATCACCCAGCCCTGGGGAAAAGACTGAGTGCATTCACCCTTTCTATGCCCCTCATGATATACACCTCTCAATCTCCTACGCTCCAAGGAGTAAAGACCCAGCTTGTCTAACCTCTCCCTATAATTCAGTCCCTCAAGTCCAGGCAACATCCTTGTAAATACTTACTGCACTCTTTCCAGTTTAATTACATCTTTGCTCTAGCAGGGCGACGAAACCTGAACACAATACTCCAAGTGTGGCCTCACCAGCGTCCTGTACAACTGCACCATGACATCCCAAGTTTTATACTCAAGGCCCTGACTTTGGAAGGCCAGCATGCCAAGAGCCGCCTTCACCACCCTGTCTACCTCTGACTCCATGTTCAGTGAGCCATGTACTTGTACTCCAAAGTCCCTCTGTGCTACAGTACTGCCAGTTTCATGCCATGCACCGTGAAAGTTCTACCTGGATTTGACTTTTCAGAATGCATCACCTCGCACTTATCCGAATTAAACTCCATTTGCCATTCCTCAGCCCATTTACTCAGCTGATCAAGATCCCCCTGTAATTTTTGACAACGTTCTTCAGTCCACTATACCACCTTTCTATGCATCATCAGCAAACTGTCTAAACATTCTTATCCAAATCATTGATACAGGTGAGTCCAGGACTGAGCCCTGAGGCACACCACTAGTCACGGGCCTCCAGTTTGAGAAACAACCTTCCACCATCACCCTCTGCTTTCTCACATTAAGCCAATTTTGTACCAATTCAGCCACCTCTCCTTGGATTCCATGCAATCTAACCTCCCAGAGCAGCCTACCATGTGGAACCTTATCAAAAGCCTGATTGAAGTCCACATAGAACACGTCTGCCGCCCTGCACTCCTTGACTTTCTTTGTCACATCTTGAAAAAACTCAATCAAGTTCTTAAAACACGATCTCCCATGCACAAAGCCACACTGACTACCACTAATCAACCCCTGCCCAGATGTCCGTATATCTTATCCCTCAGAACCCTCTCCAATAACTTAACTACCACAGATGTTAAACTTACTGGCCTAAAGTTCCTGCGTTTTTCTTTGCCGCCCTTCTTAAATAAAGGCATGACATTCACTAGCCTCCTGTCTACCAGCACCTCACCTGTGGCCAATGATGATGCAAATATCTCAGCCAGATCTCCCGCAGTTTCTTTTGCAGCTTCCTACAGTGTCCTTGGATAAATCTGGTCAGGCCCTGGAGATTTGTCTACCTTCATACCTTTCAAGACATCCAGCATCTCCTCTACTGTAATACAGACTATCCCCAAGACCTCCCCATTCACATTTCCTAGTTCTGAAGTTTTCACGTATATCTCCATGGTAAAAAAAACAGAGAAATAAGGACCTTTCTCATCATAAGGGACCTTTCCCATCTCCTACAGCTCCACATACAGCTATCCCCTTTGTCTTTGAGGGGACCTATTCTCTCCAGTTATTCTTTTTCCCTTAATATACATAAAATCTCTTTGGATTTTAGAACCATAGAACAATACAGCATAATACAGGCCCTTCCGCCCACCTTGTTGTGCCGCCCTTCAAACCACGCCTAAGACTATCTAACCCCTTCCTCCCACATATCCCTCCATCTTAAATTCCTCCATATGCTTATCTAACAATCTCTTGAACTTGACCAATGTATCAGCCTCCACCACCTCCCCAGGCAGTGCATTCCATGCACTAACCACTCTCTGGGTGTAAAACCTCCCTCTGACATCTCCCTTGAACTTCCCACCCATTACCTTAAAGCCATGTCCTCTTGTTTTGAGCATTGGTGCCTTGGGAAAGAGGTGCTGGCTGTCCACTCTATCTATTCCTCTCAATATCTTGTATACCTATATCATGTCTCCCCTCATCCTCATTCTCTCCAGTGAGAACAGCCCTAGCTCCTTTAGTCTCTCCTCATAATCCATACGCTCCAAACCAGGCAGCATCCTGGTAAATCTCCTCTGCACCCTTTCCAACGCCTCCACATCCTTCCTAAAATGAGGTGACCAGAACTGGACATGGTACTCTAAGTGTGGCCTAACCAGAGTTTTGTAAAGCTGCATCATCACTTCGCGGCTCTTAAACTCAATCCCCTGACTTATGAAAGCTAACATCCCATAAGCTTTCTTAACTACCCTATCTACCTGTGAGGTGACTTTCAGTAATCTGTGGATATGAACCCCCAGATCCCTCTGCTCCTCCATACTGCTCAGAATCCTGCTATTTATCTTGTACTCCGCCTTGCAGTTTGTCCTTCCAAAGTGTACTACCTCACACTTCTCTGGATTGTACTCCATCTGCCACCTGTCAGCCCAGCTCTGCATCCTATCAATATCCCTCTGCAAGCTTCGACAGCCCTCTACACTATCCACAACACCACCAATCTTTGTGTCATCTTCAAATTTGCTAACCCAGCCTTCCACCCCCTCATCTAAGTTGTTAATAAATATCACAAGAAGTAGAGGTCCCAGAACCGATCCCTGTGGGACCACTAGTCACAGCCCTCCAATCTGAATGCACTCCCTCCACCACAACCCTCTGCTTTCTACAGGCAAGCCAATTCTGAATCCGCACGACCAAGCCTCCCTGGATCCCTTGGCCTCTGACCTTCTGAAGAAGCCTACCATGCGGAACCTTGTCAAACGCCTTACTAAAATCCATGTAGACCACATCCACTGCACTACCCTCATCAATCTTCCTGGTTACTTCCTCAAAGAACCCTATCAGATTTGTGAGGCAAGATCTTCCCTTCACAAAGCCATGCTGGCTGTCCCTAATCAGTCCATGATTCTCTAAATGCTCATAGATCCTATCTCTTAGAATCCTTTCTAACAGCTTACCCACCACAGATATAAGGCTCACCAGCTTGTAATTCCCTGGACTATCCCTACTACCACTTTTGAATAAGGGGACAACATTCGCCACCCTCCAATCCTCCGTTACCATCCCCGTGGACAACAAGGACTTAAAGATCCTAACCAACGGTTCAGCAATCTCCTCCCTCACCTCACAAAGCAGCCTGGGGAATATTCCATCAGGCCCCGGGGACTTATCTGTCCTAATATTTTCTAACAACTCCAACACATCCTCCCTCTTAATATCTACATACTCTAGAAAATTACCCTCACCAACACTGTCCTCAGCATCATCAAGACCCTTCTTCTTGGTAAATACTGAAGAGAAGTATTCATTGAGAACCTCACCCACTTCCACAGCTTCCGGGCACATCCCCCCACCTTTGTCTTTAATCAGACCTACCTTTACCCTAGCCATCCTTCTGCTCTTTACTTACGAGAAAAAAGCCTTGGGATTCTCCTTAACCCTACTCGCCAAAGCCTTTCCATGTCCCCTTCTCACTTTCCTCGGCCCTTTCTTAAGTTCCTTCCTTGCTACTCTATATTCCTCACAAGCCCTGTCCGATCCTTGCTGCTTACACCTTATGTATGCTGCCGCCTTCTTCCTAACTAGTTGTTCCATCTCTCTCGTCACCCATTCACACATTGGTTCCTTCACCCTGCCATTCCTTCTCTGCCTCACCGGGACAAATTTAACCCTAACATCCTGCAAAAGATCCCTGAACATTGACCACATCTCCATAGTACATTTCCCTTCAAAAATGTCATCCCAATTTACACTTCCAAGTTCTCGCCTTATAGCCTCATAATTTGCCTTTCCCCAATTAAATATCTTCCCGTCCTCTTTCCTCCTATCCCTGTCCATGGCAATTCTAAAGGTTATGGAGCAATGGTCACTGTCCCCCAAATGCTCACCCACCAATAGATCTGTCACCTGTCCCGGTTCATTACCTAAAACTAGATCTATATGGCATTCCCTCTAGTCGGTCTGTCAACAAACTGTGTCAAGAATCTGTCCTGGACATACTTAACAAACTGCATCCCTTCCAAACCCTTGGCACTAAGTAGGTGCAAATCAATATTTGGGAAGTTGAAGTCTCCCATTATAATAACCCTGTTATATTCGAATCTTTCTAAAAAATGCCTCCCAGTCTGCTCCTTAGTATCCCTACTGCTACCGGGGGGGCCTATAGAATACTCCCAGGAGGGTAACTGCCCCTTTCTTGTTCCTAGCTTCCACCCACATTGACTCTAGAGAGGATCTTTCTACATTATCTACCTTTTCTGCAGCTGTAACAGTGTCCCTGACCTGTATCGCCACCCCTCCTCCTCTTCTCCACCTCCCCCCATCCCTTTTAAAACAGAAAACCAGGAATATTCAATATCCATTCCTGCCCCGATGTCAGCCATGTCGCTGTAATAGCCACAATATCATAGTCCCATGTACTTATCCAAGCACTCAGTTCATCTCCCTTATTCCTGATGCTTCTCGCATTTAAGTAACTGCACTTTAGCCCATCCACCTTACTACTTTTATAGCCTGTACTCTTGCTTCTCCTTCCTCAAAGCCTCTGTACCTGTCAGATCTGACTTTTCCCCATCCCCTTCTTCCTCTGACCTACTCCCCTAGTTCCCTTCCCCCTCGCAATCTAGTTTAAACCCTCCTGAACCACCCCAGCAAACCTGGCTGCAAGGATATTGGCCCCCCTCAGGTTCAGGTGTAACCCGTCCTCTCCGTACAGGTCCCACCTTCCCCAGAAGAGATCCCAATGATCCAAAAATCTAAAACCCTTCCTCCTGCACCAACTTCTCAGCCATGCATTTATTTGCCATCTCCTCCTATTCCTACCTTCACTATCGCGTGGCACTGGCAGCAATCCTGAGATCGCTACCCTCGAGGTCCTGTTCTTCAGCCTTCTGCCTAGCTCGCTAAACTAATTCTTCAGGACCTCAGACCTCATCCCCATTTTCCTTAATCTTCTCTGCTAAAGCTCTCCCATGCCCCCTTTTTGCCCTCCTGATTTCCTTCTTGAGTCCACTCCTGCATCCCCTCTTGATTCGCTTGATCCCAGCTGCCTATACCTGGCCCATGCCGCCTCCTTTTCCCTGACCAGGGCCTCAATATCCCTTGTTATCCAGGGTTCCCTGCTCCTACCAGCCTTGCCCATCACTCTAACAGGAACATGCAGACCTTGAGCTCTCACTCTCTCACCTTTTGAAAGCCTCCCATTTGCCTTTGGTCCCTTTCCCCACAAATAATCTGCTCAAATCAACCTTTGCAAGCTCCCATCTCAGACCATCAAAATTCATTTTGCCCCAATTTAGAACTTGAACCTGTGGACCAGTTCTGTCCATTTCCATAACTAGTTTAAAATTAATAGAACTATGGTTACTGGTCCCAATGTGCTCCCCCAATGACACCTTAGTCACCTGGCCCGCCCTGTTACCCTAGAGTAGGTCGTGCTTTGCCTTCTCCCTAGTAGGGGCCTCTATATATTGCCCAAGGAAACTTTCCTGGACACACTAATCAAATTACACCCCATCTAAACCCTTAAGAGTATGTGAGTCCCAGTCTATGTAAGGAAAGTTAAAATCCCCTGCAATGACAATCCTATCACACTTGCAACTCTGCACAACCTCCATGCATATTTGTTCCTCTAATTCCCGTTGATGATTTGGGGGCCTATAGTACAACCCCAACTATGTGATCATCCTCTTCTCATTTCTCAGCTCCATCCATAAACCCTCACTGGATGATCCTCCAGATATTTAAGCTCTGACTCCTGCTGTAACATTCACCTGAATCAAAAATGCAAATCCCCTTCCTCTCTTTTCCCTACCTGTACCCCGCCTAAAGCACCTGTACCATGGAACATTAAGGTACCAGTCCTGTCCCTCCCTAATTGTTTCTGTAATTGTGAGAATATCCCACTCCCACACAGTTATCCACACCCTGAGTTCATCCATCTTACCCGTCAGACCTCTTGCACTGAAATAAATGTAGTTTAATCCAGCAGGCTTTCCTCACTCCTGCCCATTCTTTTGCCCGTCCTGCCTATTCAACTGACTGACATCTGCAACGCTTTCTAGCCTCTCATTTGTTTCTCTAGTGCTTAGGATCCCAGCCCCTGCCAAATTAGTTTAAATTAGTATATGACAATAAACTGACCTGAATCTGCACGGCATGTTTTTAGTAAGTTTGCTGATGATACAAAGGTTGGTGGTGTTGTGGATAGTGTAAAAGGTTGCTGGACATTACAACAGGATATTGATAGAATGCAGAACTGGGCTGAGAAGTGACAGATGGAGTTCAACCCGGATAAGTGTGAAATGATACACTTTGGGAGATTGAATTTGAAGGCAGAATACAAGGTTAATGGCAGGACTCTTAGCAGTGTGGAGGAGCAGAGGGATCTTGGGGTCCACGTCCGTAGATCCCTCAAGTTTGCTACGTAGGTCAATAGGGTTGTTAAGAAGGCGTATGGAGTGTTGGCCTTCATTAGTCGGGGTATTGAATTCAAGAGCTGCGAGGTGATGTTGTAGCTCTATAGAACTCTGGTCAGACCACACTTGAAGTATTGTGTTCTGTTCTGGTCGTCTCATTATAGGAAGCATATGGAAGCTTTAGAGAGGGTGCAGAGGAGATTTACCAGGATGTTGCCTGGACTGGAGAGCATGTCTTATGAGGATAGGTTGAGCGAGCTAGGGCTTTTCTCTTTGGAGAGAAGGATGAGAGGTGATTTGATAGAGGTGTACAAGATCATGAGGCATAGATCGAGTGGACAGTCAGACTTTTTCCCAGTGTGACAATGGCGAACATGAGGGGACATAATTTTAAGGCGATTGGAGGAAGGTATAAGGGGGATGTCAGGGGTAAGTTTTTTACACAGAGAGTGGTGGGTGCGTGGAATGCACTGCTGGCAGAGGTTGTGGGGGCAGGTACATTAGGGACATTTAAAAGACTCTTAGATAGAAACGTGAATGATAGAAAAATGGAGGGCTTTGTGGGAGGGAAGGGTTAGATAGATCGTAGAGCAGGATAAAATGTCGGCACAATATTGTGGGCTGATGGGCCTGTACTGTGCTGTGGTGTTCTATGTTTTTGTCTAACTCCTTTACTCTCTGATTCCGAGGATCGGGTTAAATCTTCCTTGGAATCTCTCACAGAAAAGAAATCAGTGGTCCAGGAAATGGAGCGGCAACAGAAAGAGAAGATCTCCAGAGTTCGGGTGAGGCCTCCCTGTGCAGAATTTCTGATCTTGTTGTGAAGTTTTGTTCCCTTTAATGCCCAGTCGCAGAGTAGCACAGCTCCGGTGACCTGGGTTCGATCCTGACCCTGACCTCTGGTGCTTTCTGCATGAACTTTGCACGTTCTCCTTGTGACCATGACGGTTTTCACCCACGTCCCACAGACATGCTGGTTGAATAGTTAACTGGGTACTGCAATTAACCTTATGAAGGTGGTGATATTTGAAGCAGGTGGGAGTTAATGGGCCAGTGAGGGAGAATATTTTTCAGGGAAAAAGTGAGGGAATGGGATTGAAGGGATTGCTCTAGGAACCAGCATAGATTTGATGGGCTGAATAGTCACCTTCCATGTCATAAGAAAATACAGCACAGCAATATAGTAAATTAATTTTCACCTTTCATTTGACAGGAACAGTCACACAACCTTCAGTCCCACATCACATCCCAATTTGCTGAACTGCACCAGATTCTCACTGAGAAGGAGCAGCGCTTACTCAGAGATCTCAGGGAAGAAGAGGCGAGGATTCTAAATTCAATGGAGAAAAATCTTCGAGAGATTCAAGAGCATTTAACTTCTATTCAGGAGGACCTCTCAGATTTACAGGAACAGATGGATCAAGGGGACAGCATGATATTCCTCAAGGTGAGAGATGACATTACAATTCGGTTCAATTAAAGTGCATGGTCACAAACTGCAGAATGATGTATTTGAAATATGTGCAGTGTTTACCAATAGTTGTCAACTGATTTAAACCACAGATGTTTTGACTGTTGTTGTCCCCAAACTGGCCTCCCACAATAACTGTACATCACAGGACAGTCTGCAACCTTCTCGGGAATGAGTTACCCTGATCTTGACACTGAGCTGGTGATTGTTTCTGTGATTGCCGCGTATAATATCCCCTGAAACACACATTAAAATCCAGTTTCTGTCACTAGCTGTGAGTGGGTCTGGTGCAGTGGGTGTGAGGGTCCTTTGTCAATCTGTGGGAAGTGAGGTTTTTTACTTGGTGGTTCTATGTGGTTATATGTCCCTTCTGCAATATCCTCTTTCTCTGTGTGTCAGCGGGAGTGAGTGTTGGGAAGTGGGAATTTTCAGCAGCTTGGGTCAAATTCCTGTTGTCGGGATGTGGACAGTCAGTCTCAGTCAATTCAGATTTGTGTTGTACTTATTTCAGGAGGAAGTTCATTGGAAGAGGAGGTAGGACATGGTCTTTCCTGCAACTCTATATGGATTTGTAAAATAGATCAAATATCACTAATGCTCAGTTTATAACCAGCTGTTTAATATTTGCAGGATTAGTGATGAGCACCAGGCATTGTCAGTGACTGATGCTGCCTTGCTGTTTGAAAAATTCGATCACCCCATTTTGTTCAACACAGCGTTGAGAAAAGTATTTGACACAATTCAGCAAGGTAAAACATACAGTTTCCTTTGTCCTTCTTCATGAGACACTTTTGAGTAAAACTTAGATGCAAAGATTGACTGTAGTAACGGGCTGAAGGGGAGCTGAAGTTTTAATCTGGCACCAACCCCACCTGCTGGGAAGCATCACAGTCACATGCTCAGCTGGAGATGTCAGATCCCTGAACACACCGACACTGGAGCACAATACAACCAATACACGGGCTGTTAGATGAACCACTGCATCCTGAGCCCATCCACACTGCACAAACACGCCAACACATGAGTTTGAATCCCACCACAGTAGCCGTGGAATTAATATTCACAATGAAATGATAGGGAATAAAAGCTGGTATCAGTGTGGTGACCGGGATTGTCAGAAAAATACACCCAAGTCCTTCAGATGAGGAAATCTGCACCACTCACCGTCTGATCTGTCGGTGACTGCGGACTCTGTGTGACTCAGGTCTGCCGCCTACTGGACTCGCGAGCCTCACAGTTGTTATCAATTGAAGCGTTGCAAGAATGAGAGCGGACAGAGCAACCAGCATTGACCTCGGCCCAAGATTTCATCTCGGGAGAACACACACAGCCTAACTGGCCTGGCAAAGCTCCCCTCACACACATACACAAGGAGGATTGGTAGATTGTGGCCAGAGCCTCCAGAATGTACGTTGTTTTTTCCCTCAGTAACCTGTAATCCATTCTCTTCAGCCCCAGTGAATTTATTCGTTTGAGCAACTCTCACACGTCACACAATGTCAACACACACCATACATGTGGAGAAGCACAGTAACACACAAACACTTCAATGTGCACACACACTTATATTTAATCCAACCAATCCCCAACTCCCCACGCCCACCCCCACACTCACGCACAGAAACACATACCCAGACGCACAGCCGAATGGAACACACTGTCAGAGACACAGACACATATTTCCATTGAGGAATGAAACCTGCCGCCCTTACCCAGTTGCCTGTTATGTGGCACTGAACTGCTCTCTGACCTGACTCGTCACCTCATCAGTTCACGGACAGGCTCCAGGGTGAGATTCCTCAGGAGGATGATCTGGGAAGGGGTTTGGTAGATGTTTAACCCCAGGGAATTCAACACCCATTTGTGGCTATTAAACTGTGAACAGTCTGTGGTTGTACACTGAGGCTCCAGTTACAGCTTTAGTTCACTTGATTTCTCTTCTCCCCAAAAACCCGACCGTGCTGAGGGGGGTGGGTGGAGTGTTTGACTATTTCCAAAGCCGGGACCTCCCTCCACTGAATCCCCAGTGTTTCAGCAGTTCTCAGATCCTCATTTCCTCCCCTCGGGCGGTTCTTTTATAGAGTTAAGAAACAGGACAACAAGTCAGAAGCTGCGATCCCAACAGCAGCAACTCCCCCACATCCCCAGCATATCGACAGCTCTTTAGAGCCATAGAGTTACACAGCACGGAAACAGGCCCTTTGCCCCATCTCATCCTTTCCGGCCAAGAAGTCTTCCTGAGCAAGTCCCATTTGCCTGCGATGTCCCATATCCCTCCAAACGTTTCCCATCCATGCACCTGTCGAAATGTCTTTTAAACATTGTAATTAAACCTGTTTCTACAGCTTCCTCTGGCAACAAATTCCATATCCCTACCTCCCTCTCTGTGAGAAGATGCCCCACAGATCCCTCTTAAGTCTTTTCCCATCATAATTCTTTTCCCTCTAATTTTAGACTGTGCAATCCTGGGAAATAGACTGTGAGCCTTCACCTTATGTGTGCCCCTCATGATTTTCTACACTTCGATAAGGGGTTACCCCTCAACCTCCAAAGCTCCAGGGAAAATAACCGCAGCCTATCCAGTCTCTGCTTATAACCCAAGCCGTCCAGTCCTGGTAATGTGCTCCTGAAGCTTCCTGTCCAGCGGAATGACATCCTTCCCATAGTTGGGCAACCAGAAATGCACACAATACTCCAAGTGTGGTCTATCAACAACTTGTAACATGACATCTAAACTCCTGTACTCAATGCCCTGACCGATGAAGGCAAGCATGCCAAACACCTTCTTCATCACCCTGTCTACCTGTCTTGCCACTCTCATGGAAGTATGTTGCTGTGCCTCTGGGTCTCTCTGTTTTACAACAATCTCTGCCATTTACAGTACAAGTCCTGTCCTGGTTTAACGTACCAACACACAACAACCTTGCACTTGTCCAAGTTAAATTGCATCTACCATTCTTTGGCCCACTTTTCTGGTTTCCCAGTTTCTCCTGTCTACATCAATGGTAGGAGGTCGAGAGAGTTGAGAACTTCAAGTTCTTCAGAGTGAACATCACCAATAGCCTGTCCTGGCCCAACCATGTAGATGCCATGGCCAAGAAAGCTCATCAGCGCCTCTACTTCCTCAGGAGGTGAAAGGAATTTGGTTGGTCTCCATCGACCCTCACCAATTTTTATCAATGCACCACAGAAAGCATCCCATCTGGATGCATCACAGCTTGGTATGGCAACTGCTCTGTCTGGGACCACATGAAACTGCAGAGAGTTGTGGACACAGCTCAGCACATCACAGAACCCAGCCTCCCCTCTATGGACTCTGTCTATACTTCTCGCTGCCTCGGTAAACCAGTCAACATAATCAAAGACCCAACCCATCCCAGACATTCTCTCTTCTCCCCTCTCCCATTGGGCAGAAGATACAAAAGCCTGGAAGCATGGACCAGCAGGCTCAAGAACAGCTTCCATCCTGCTGCTAAAAGACTTTGAATGGTTCTCCAGTATGATAAAATGGAATCTTGACCTCACAATCGACCTTGTTATGATCTTGCACCTTATTGTCTGCCTGCAGTGCACTTTCTCTGCAAATGTGTCACTTTATTCTGCATTCTGTATTGTTGACCTTGTCCTACCTCAATGCACTGTGTGATGAATTGACCTGTATGAACGGTATGCAAGGCAAGTTTTTCACTGCACTTTGGTGCAAGTGACAATAATAAACCAATTCCAGTTCCAGTTCAGTTAATCTAGATCCTGCTGTAATCTAGATAACCTTCTCCACTCTCCACTATTCCACCAATTTTGCTGTCATTTGCAAACATTTAACCATGCCGTCTACATTCTCTTCCAAATCGTTAATGCAGATGACCAATAACAGTGGACCCAGAACTGATCCCTGTGGTACACCACTGGTCACAGGGCTCCAGTCTGAAAAACAACCCTCCACCACCACCCTATGGCTCCTCCCACCAAGTCAACTTTGTATCCAACTGGATTGCTCACCCTGGATCCCATGTGATCTCACCTTCTGGACTGGTCTTCCTTGTGAGACCTTGACAAAGGCCTTGTTAAAGTTCATGTGGACAATGTCTACCACCCTGTCCTCTTCAATCCCCTCTGTCACCTCTTCAAAAAACTCAATCACATTTGTGAGGTGAGATTTCCCACACACACAGCCATGCTGACTGTCCCTAATCAGTCCTTGCCTTTCCAAATGCTGGTAGATCCTGTCCCTCAGATTTCCTCCAGTAACTTTCCCACCACTGATATTAGGCTCAGCAGCCTGCAATTCCCTAGCTTATACTTGCAGCCCTTCTTAAATAACAGCACAACATGAGTCACCCTCCAGTCTTCCAGCAGCTCACTTGGAGCTAAATGTGAGGCAAATTTCTCTGCCAGGGTCCCTGCATTTTCTTCCCTTGTCCTAATCTCTGAGGATAATCCCCGGGGATTTATCCACCGTAATATGCTTTGAGACCACCTGCTCCTCCTTGTTTGCACTGTGGTTATGTTCCAAGACATCACTGTTCATTTCCGATAATCCCTTTCCTTATTCTCTCCCTTGTTACTCTTTTGCTCTCAATGGACTTGGAGAATTTCATAGAATTGTCCTTAATCTTAACTGCCAGAACTATCACATTTTCCTTTAGCCCTCCTGATTTCCCTCTCAAGTCTACTCATATATCCACACAAGTGTACAGTATCACAGAGTGTCTGAGCTCCTGTCTGTGACAGGAGGGTGATGTTCAGGTATACCGCTGTTGGAGCAACATTTGCTGATAGTACAAAGGTGTTGTAAATAGTAATTGATGCAAACCCTCCCTTCTGGTTGTACCTCCTCTGTCCAGTCCATTCCTCGTATGGCTTTTATTATGCAAGTCTGGGAGTAATGATGACTTGCTGCAATTGTACAGGGTCTTGGTGAGATCGCACCTGGAGGAAATTGGTGTTTTATTGTCACATGTACCGAGGTACAGTGAAAAACTTTGTTTTCCATGGCATCCATACAGATCAATTCATTACGACAGTGCATTGAGTTAGTTCATGGGAAAACAATAACAGAATTCAGAATAAAGTGTTACAGTTACAGAGAAAGTGCAGTGCAGGCAGACTCTAAGGTGCAAGGCAATAACGAGGTGGACTGTGAGGGCAAGGATCCATCTTATCGTACGAGGGGGCCGTTCAGTAGTCTTATAACGGTGGGATAGAAGCTGTCCGTGGGCCTATTGGTACTTGCCTTCAGGCTTTTATATCCTCTGCCCACTGGGACGGGAGAAGAAGAGATAATGTCTGGGGTGGGTGGGGTGTTTGATTACACTGGCTGCTTTACTGAGGCAGTGAGAAGTACAGACATGAGTCCATGGAGTGGAGGCTGGTTTCTGTGATATGCTGTGGTGTGTCCATGACTCTCTGCAGTTTCTGGCAGTCTCAGGCAGAGCAGTTGCCATACCATGCCGTGATGCATCCAGATAGCATGCTTTTTTATGATGCATCGATAGAAATTAATGAGGGTCAAATGGGACATTTCAAATATCTTTAGCCTCTTGAGGAAGTAGAGGCGCTGATGAGCTTTCTTAGTCATGGCATCCACATGGTTGGACCAGGCTATGGCTGATGTTCACTCATTGGAACTTGGAGCTCTCAACCGTCTTGACCTCAGCACCATTGATATAAACAGGAGCATGTGCACTGCCCCACTTCCTGAAGACAATGACCAGCTCTTTTGTTTTGCTGATATTTGAGCTGAAGATTGTTGTCATGACACCATGCCACGAGGCTCTCCGTCTCCTTCCTGTACTCTGACTGACAATTTTTTGAGATTAGGCCCACTCCGCTGGTGAAAACTGCTAATTGTAGGGAGAGCTAGAGCAGAATCTGGCCACGCAGTCGTGAGTGTACAGGGAGTAGAGTAGGGACTGAGAACACAGCCTGTTCAGGATAATCGTGGGGGGGGGGGGGGGTGTTGCTGCCTATCCTCACTGATTGTGGTCTGTTGATCAGAAAGTCAAGGATCCAGTTGCAAAGGGATGTGTTGAGTCCCAGATCCAGGAGTTTGGAGATGTGTTTGCTGTGTACAGTTCGGTCCCCTGAACTAACCAGGACAGAGCAGCATTGGAGGCAGTCGGAAGGAGATTCACCAGGCTCATTCCTGGGGTGAGGGGGTTGTCCTATCGAGAGAGGCTGGATGGATTGGGTCTGTGTTCCATGGAGTTCAGAAGAATGAGGGGTGACCTCATTTGTACATAAAAGATCCAAAGGGGCTTGGCCGGGTAGATGTTGAGATGTTTTCATGAGTGAGAGAGTCACACAAAAGCGGACATAGTTACAAGTTAAGGGGCCGGACATTTGCAACTGAGGTGTGTAGAAATTTCTTCTCTCAGATGGTGGTGGATCTCTGGAATTCTCTGCCCCTGAGGGTGGTAGAAGCCTGATCATTAGATGTATTTAAGGTGAAGATAGTTTGCAAGATTGAGGAATTGGGGGTTATGGAGAACTGGCACAGAAGAGGACTTGATGCCAGCATAGATCAGTCATGGTCATATTGAGTGAAGGGTCTGTTCCTGTGCTGTACTGTTCTATGTTCCATGTTTCGAAGAATGAGAGGAGATCTCAGGGAAACACAAAATTCTTTCAGGGCTCAACAGGAAGGATGCAGGGAGGATGTTTCCCCTGTCTGAGGAGTGGAGAGTCAGGGGTCACTGTCTCAGAATGGGGTGTACCCTCAGAGGATGGTGTATCTTTGGAATTCTCTGCACTGGAGGGCTGTGGGGCCTCAGTCATTCCGTTCATTTAAAGTCACAGAGTCACAAAGTCGTACAGCAGAGAAATGGGCCCTTCGACCCACCATGTCTGTGCTGACCTATTTCTCCATCCCAACTCTCCCCAGAACTGAAGTCCTCTGATCCAGACAACATCCTGGGGAATCTCCTCTGCGCTCTCTCCAGCACAACCACATCCTTCCCACAGTGTGACGAGGAGAACCGGACACAATGCACCGGGTGTGACCTAACCAGTGTTTTGTAAAGTTGCAACATGACGTCCCAACTCCTACATTCTGAACCTCGACCTTTGGCCCAATTCATACATGCTGACCGAGGTGCCCACCTGAGCTCGGCCCATGTGTCTGCATTGAGCCAAAATCCTTCCAAACCTTGCCTGTCATCAGTTCTCTGCCCCAGGCCTCTTCTGTGCCGGTTCCACAGAGCCCCCAATTCTCCAATGTTACAAAAGATTGTCCACCTCATTTTCTACCGCATTACAGAAGCGGAGGTGCTGGAGTTCTTTAAATGCAGAAAGGTAGATCAGGGCCTGATCAAGTTTCTCGTAGGACATTGTGGAAAGAAAGAAATTGTGGGGATCCTTGTGGAGATATTTGTACCATCGATATCTACGGGTGAGATGCCAGAAAACTGGAGGGTGACTCGTGTTGTGCCTTAGGCTGCAAGGAAAAGCCTGGGAAGTACAGAGTGGTCAGCCTAACGTCGGTGGTGGGGATGGTCATGGATGAGCTGGCCAATTGGATACAAAATTGGCCTGGTGGTCGGAGACAGTGGGTTGTGGAGGAGGGTTGTTTTTCAGACTGGAGGCCTGAGGCCTGTGACCAGTGGTGTGCTGCAGGGATCGGTGCTGGGTCCGCTGCTGTTCATCATTTAGCATGGTTTGTAAGTTTGTGGATGAGATTAAAACTGGCGGTATGGTGGACAATGAGGAGGGTGATCGAAGATTACAATGGAACCTTGATCAACTGGGCCAGTGGGCCGATGAATGGCAGATGCAGTTTAATCAGAGAAATGTGGGGTGTTGCATTTTGGGAAGACAAAGCAGGGCAGGACTTCCACAGCAATTGGTAGGGCCCTGGAGAGTGTTGTAGAAAAGAGAGACAGAGGGGCGCAGGTACATCATTCCTTGCAAGTGATGACACATTTAGACTGGGTGGTGAAGAAGGCATTCAGCACGCTTGCCTTCATCGGTCAGAATATTGAGTACAAGCACTGGGACTTCATGTTCTGTCGCAGGCCACATCATCCCAGACATTGTTCAGGCCACATTTGGAGCCCTGTGTACAGTTCTGGTTACCCTGCTGTAGGAAGGATGTCATTGAACTGGAGAGGGTGCAAAACAGATTTCCAAGGATGTTACCGGGACTGGAGGGCTTGGGTTATAAGGTGAGGCTGGATAGGCTGGGACTTGTTTCCTTGGAGGGCAGGAGGCTGCCAGAGGCAGATGGGAGGGTACAGTTACAAAGTTTGAAAGACATTTGGACAAGTACAAAGTGATAAAGGGCCAAACCCAGGCAGTTCCACAAGTTGGTCTGTACAGACATTGGGCTGAAGAGGCTCTTTCGGTGCTGCACAGCTCTCTGGCTCCATGATCTCCCCTTTAAATATCTCCAGTAACCACTCAGCCCAATCCCCTCCCCTCCCATCTGCCTCCGTCTCCACCACCTCCCAGCAAGAGCTCTCGTTACCCCGCCCCACCTCTCCATCCCCACCCACAGTGTCTCCACCCTCCTCACTCTCCCCACTCACTCTCCACGTCCACATGTCACTGCCATCGACATCTTTTACAGACCCACTGACTCCCACAGATACTTTGGCTACACCTCTTCCCATTCGGTGTAGCTGCTGCTCGACTGTCCTGGAGGCCGAGTGGCCTCTCCGCCAGTCCCGGTGCCGCGCTGCCCGAGTCTCCCCCTGACCCCCGGGACTCTCTAATTCTCTGCTTCTCCCCCCAGTCTCCGTCACCCTGGATGTGGAAACGGCGAGTCCGGAGCTCGAGGTGTCTGAGGATCGGAAGAGTGTGAGATGGACCCGGACCCGGAGGGATCTCCCCGACACCGGGAAGAGGTTCACAGACTGGGAATGTGTGCTGGGATCGGAGGGATTCACATCGGGGAGACATTACTGGGAGGTGGAGGTGGCGGGGAGTCGGGGCTGGGGTCTGGGAGTCGCCGCAGAGTCTGTGCAGAGGAAGGAAGAGGACGAACTGATCCCGGAGACCGGATTCTGGGTCATCGGGCGGGATGGTCACGCTCTTTATGTGAACACCTCCCCTCCATCCCTTCTCCCTGCCGGTCGCATCCCCGGGAGGGTGGGAGTTTATCTCGGTTACGGGTCCGGGACAGTTTCATTTTACAGCGCAGACACCAAGTCCCATCTCCACACCTTCACTGGGAATAAATTCACGGAGAAACTTTATCCTTTCTTCTGGACTTGGGATGGAAACCGGTGGCTGAGAATCTGCTCCGGTTCCGCTCCGGGTCTGTAACCGGGTCGGGTCCCGGGACCGGTGTCAGGAGGAAGTCAGTGTAAATATAAATGTGGGGAGAGTGAAATAAACACGAATTGGCATTAGAACTGTCGACCCATTAATTTTAACGCGTTAACTGCATCCGGCAGCGGAACAGAAATACTTCTGTGAAAATACAAAGATTGAACCGCGGGCGGCGGCTCCCCCCGGTCCTAAAGTCCACTGGATCTAAGGTGGTGTTGACTGGAAAGGAGATAATGTTGTGACGGGGGGAGTTGTCAATAGGAGGGAGGGGGTGGTTGGATATGACCAGAAGTGAGAGAAAGAAAGCTGAATGCTGGGAGTGTGAGATACAATCATCTGTCTCAATTCAGTGTCGACCCCCGAGGGCTGTAACGTGCCCAGTCAGAAGATGAGGCGCTGTTCCCCGAGCTTTGTGTCGACTCGTTGGAAAAGTGCAGGAGACCAAAGGCAGAATTCAGCCTGAGAGCGGGATGGAGAATCAAAGTGACAGCAGTTGGAGGCTCAGTTCCCCCGGTTATTGGTATTGGTTTATTATTGTCACCTGTACTGATCGTGCAGATCAATTCATTACACAGTGCAGTTACATTGAGATAGTACAGAGTGCATTGAGGTAGCACAGGTAATAACAATAACAGTGCAGAGTAAAGTGTCACAGCTACAGAGAAACTGCAGTGCAGGTGGAAAATAAGGTGCAAGGTCACAAGGTAGATCGTGAGGTCAGAGTCCATCTCATTGTTTAAGGGAACCGTTCAATAGTCTTATCACAGTGGGACAGAAGCTGGTGGTTTGCGCCCTCAAGCTCCTGTATTTTCTGCCTGATGGAAGAGAGAATGACTTGGGTGTGTGGGGTCTTTGATTACGCTGGCATTTCGCCAAGGCAGCGAGAGTCCAAGGTGGGGAAGCTGGTTTCCGTGACGTGCTGGGCTGTGTTTACCACTCTCTGCAGTTTCTTGCGGTCCCGAGCAGAGCAGTTGCTGTACCAATCCGTGATGCATCCAGATAGGATGCTTTCTGTGGTTCATCAATAAATGTTGGTGAGTGTCAAAGGGGACATACTGAATTTCGTTAGCCTCATGAGGAAGTAGAGGCCCCTTTCTTGGCTGTGGCATCTACGTGATTTGACCAGGACAGGGTATTGGTGATGTTCACTCCCAGGAACTTGAAGCTCTCAACCCTCTCGACCTCAGTGGACCGAACGGGAGTGTTCTGGAAGGTTGAAGTGGTGAACGAGAGCAGGAAGCAGCACCAATACAGACATGATGTACCTGAGAAAGAGGTGAGGGAGGGGTCTGGCTGCGACTGAAATAGGGAATGTTCCACGTATCCTACAGAGAGGCCAGCAGAGCCTGGATCCAAACCGGTTCCCACATGAAACCAATAGTTCGGTTTTGCGATCATTTTTTATGAAATCTGTTCCAAAGGAAATGAATCTGTTGTGAAAAGAGGAAATGCTGGAAACACGCAGCAGGTCGGGCAGGATCTGTGGAGAGAGAAAAGGAGTCAGCGGTCCACGTCGGTGACGTCTGACGGAACTGATCCCAACGCTGCCTGACCGGCTGCGGACTTCAAGCATTTTCTATACGTTTTATTTAGTTTTCCAGCATCTACTTTTACTGAAATGAATCTGATGTTCTACCATTCTGGAAAAAAAATCGTTGCTCATGAAGAGCTGATCATTGACTTCAGGAGAGGGGGAGGTGTACATGCACCTGTCTACATCAATGGTGCTGAGGTTGAGAGCTTCACGTTCCTTGAAGTGAACATCACCAATAGCTTGTCCTGGTCCAACCACGAAGACGCCACGACGAAGGAAGCTCACCAGCGCCTCTACTTCCTCAGAAGTTTAAAGAAATTTGATGTGTCGCCATCGACCCTCTCCAATTTTTATTGATGCACAAGAGAAAGCCTCCTATCTGGATGCATCACAGCTTGGTATGGCAACTGCTCAGCCTGGGACCGCAAGAAACTGGAGAGAGTCGTGGGCACAGCCCAGTGCATCATGGAAAGCAGCCTCCCTTCCAATGCACTCTGTCTATGCATCTTGCTGCCTTGGTGAAGTAGCCAACATCATCAAAGACCCCACCACCTGGGTCATTCTCTCTTCTCCCCTCTCCCATCAGACAGAAGATACAGGAGCCTGAGGCCACATGCCACCAGGCTCAAAGACAGCTTCCATCCCACGGTGATAAGACTATTGAACGGTTCCCGTATACGATGAGAAGGACTCTTGACCACGCAATCTGCCTTGTTATGACCTTGCCCCTTATTGTCTACTTGCAATTCACTTCCCTGCAGCTGTGACATTTCACTCCGTATTTTGTTATTGTTTTTACCCTCTACTACCTCAGTGCATTGTGTCATGAAATGACATGTATAAACTGTGTGCAAGACATGTTTTTCACTGTACCTCGGTACAAGTGACAATAATAAACCAATGCCAATAATGCCCTGAATTCATGGAGACACGACAGCAGATGGTGGATTGTGGAGAAAAAAAACTGCTGGAAGAACTCAGTAGGTCAAATATGCAGAGTCCTGATGCAGGGTCTCGACCCGAAACGTCGACCGTCCCGTACAATGACCCGCTGATTTCTTCCAGCAGCGTATCTTTTGCTCCTGAATTCAGGGAAACTGTCAATCCAGCTGATGGATGTGAGAAAATTCTGTTCATCGCAGTTCCGCTTTCGACCAGACGGTGGGGATGGCGGGCAACCCAAACATCTGCGCAGTTTCACGGCGCAGGATCCCCACCTGCTGCTGGCAACTGGTACTGCAGGAGCACCCGGAACAGAAAATGCTGTCTCGGCTGGGACAGGCAGGCGAATATATTTACGGAACGTGGGCATCGCCAGCAAGGTCAGCATTTACTCCCCAGCGACTGCACTTCAGACGCTGCAGTCCGTGTGGTGAAGGAGCTCCCACAGTGCTGCTGCGCAGCGAGATTTGGACCCAACGACGATGAAGGAACGGCCGATTAATTAACCAGTGAGGACAGTTACCGGGGGAAAGGGAACCGGGAGCAGAGAAAATAAACAGATTCCGATGCTCGAGGCCTTCACCGAGCTGGGGGCAGCAACAGTGACAGGAACGCAACCCATGATGGTGAGGGAAAAGGAGAGACAACGAGCTGGAGACACAAGAGACTGCAGGTTCTGGAATCTGGAGGAACAAAATGCTGGAGGAACTCAGCAGATCAGGCAGCCGTGTCGACGTTTCTCCTGTTGTTTCCTTTTCCCTCTGGGAGTTCTGGCTGGCGATGCCCACATTCCGTAATGTCCCAGCGGAGAGTTGCAGCGTTTATGTTCCTGCTCCTCCCGCAGTACCGGTTCCCAGCAGCAGGTGGGGATCCTGCGCCGTGAAACTGCACAGATCTTTGGGCCGCTCGCCATCCCCACCGTCTGGTTGAAAGCGGCACTGCAATGAACTGAACTTCCTCACATCCATGAGTTGGATTGACGGTTTCTCGGAATTCAGGGCACGAACAACGATGAACCAACTGCCGTAAATTTTTACGTTACAGCAGAACACCAGATTCATTTAAAAAAAAACAAATGTTGGGTTGGAAAACCGAAGAAAACATATTTATATTTATTTATTTAAAGAATATATTTAAGACGCAATTAAATATATTTTGCACAGTTGGGGAATTAAGGGTTATGGGGAAAAGGCATGTAGGTGGAGCTGAGTCCAAGGCCAGATCAGCCATGATCTTATTGAATGGCGGAGTAGGCTCAATGGGCCACATGGCCTCCTGCTCCCGTTTCTTATGTTCTTATGAACCACTCTCCAGTCCTCCGGAACCTCATCTGTAGCCAGGGATGAAGCAAAAGTCTCTGCAAGGGCCTCAGCAGTTTCCTCTCCAGCTTCCCACAAGGTCCAAGAATGCATGAAGTCAGGCTCTGGAGATTTATCCACCTGAATGCCGTTTAAGGCCTCCAATACCTCCTCCATGCTAACTCGGATGTGGTCCAAGGCATCACCACTCATTTCCCCAATTTCCTTAGCTTCTAACATTATATCCTCAGTCAAAACTAAAGAGAAATATTAATTAAAAATCTCACCCATTTCCTTTGGTTCCAAACACAGACGGCCATACTGATCTTTAAGGTGACCTATTGTCTCCCTCGCCACCCTTTTACCCTGAATATACCTGTAGAATCTCTCGGGATTTTGCCTCGCCCTGCATGCCAAATCCTTCTCGTATCCTCATTTTGTCCTCCTAACTTCTCTCTTGTCCATTCCTACACTTCTTGAAGTCATCAAGAGATTCACTAGTTCCCAGTTGCTTACGTGTAGTGCATGCCTCCCTCTTTTTCGTTAACCAGAGCCTCAATATCTCTCATCAACCAGGGTTCCTGAAACCTGACAGCCTTGCCCTTCACCCCAACAGGAACATGCAGGCCCTGAATTCTTGACATCACACTTTTGAAAGCCTCCCACTTGGCAGACACTCCTTTCCCCACAAACAATCTCACCCAATCAACCACTGAAAGGTCCCGCCTGATGGATTCAAAATTTGCCTCAGTTCGGGTCCTTAACCTGTGAACGAGTCATATCCTTCTCCATAATTATTTTAAAACTGATAGAATTATGCTCACTGGAACCAAAGTTCTCGCCAACAGACACTTCCTCCACATACCCGAAATCATTTCCCAGAAGGAGGTCCTGTGTTGCACCCTTTCTAGTCGTTCCCTCTATATATTGATAAAGGAAGCTTTCTTGGACCAACTTCACAAATTCCACTTCATACAAACCTTTTCCACTATCGGTGCCCCAGTCAATATTAGCGAAGTTAAAATCTCCCACTAATAGAACCCAATCATGTTCACAACTAGGTGCAATCTCTCGACATATCTGCTCCTCCAATTCCCACTGACTATTGGGGAACCTATAATACAATCCCATAAGTGTGACCATCCCCTTCTAGTTTCTAAATTCTACCAGTATGGCATCAATAGATGACTCCCCCCAAAAAATCGGGTCCAATGACCATTGCAATGTAATCAAGAAGGCAACTCACCCTCCTCTCCTACCTGCACCTCTGTCACACCTTCAGCATCTGTATCCTGGAATATTGAGCTGCCAGTTCTGCCCTCACCTCAGCCAGGTCTCTGTTATGGCTGTGATATCCCAGTTCCCAGACCCAATCAATGTCCTGAGTTCATCCGCCTTACCTGTCAAGCCTCTTGATTTTAAACCAATGGTCTTTCCTCTCCCTTAACTGTGTTCCTGTCTATCCTGGTGACTAAATTTTCCTCTCATTGACAACAATTTTATCCCCTGACTTCTCATCAACCACTCACCCGCTGAGGGCCCCACCCCACTGCCACACTAGTTTAAACCCTTCCCAGTAGCACCAGAAAATCTCCCACATGGGTTTTCACAGACTGCTCCCAGTGGGGATTTCTTTCTGCCCCTCCTTCTCTCAGTCTTCCAGTGCCTCTTTCTCTCCATCTGTCACTCAGCCTCACTCAAATGATAAATTGGGACACTGGTCACCTAACCAAGGATTGTGTGGCCTTCTCTCTGCTTTATACATGACTGCGGGTACGCAGCAAAACATGATGCAACACCTGCCAGTAAAAATCATGGGTGAGGGTGTGTTTCTTCTGTTCAGTGTTTGAGCTCTATATTAAACAGAGAACATTGGAGATGAAGGAAGGTTTAAATACAAGAATAAAGATCTCCTCTCAGGTTACCTGTGGTCCTGGTGAGACCGCACATGGAACACTGTGCACAGATCTGGTCTCCCTCCCAAAGTCAGTCGATGGGATGAAGGGAAATGAAGAGAAGGATTCCCAGACTGATTTGGAGGGTGGGGCAGTGCGATCAGAGAGATTACACTGACTGGGCCGATCTCAAATTTAGAAGAATAGGACGTGGTCTGATTGAGACAGACACAGTCTGACAGGCTATTGACAGGGTAGAGGCAGGAATGATGCTTCCCCTGGCTGGGGGGTGGAACCAGGGGTCACAGACTCAAAATAAGAGGTCGCCTCAGCGGGACTGAGATGAGGAGAAATTTCCCCACCCAGAGTGCGATGAAGCTTTGGAATTCTCTCCACAAGATTTCTGGATTAAAGGGCACAACGATGATGGGGATGGTGCAGGAAAGTGGCGCTGAGGGAGAAGATCAGCCGTGTTCTGAGGGAAGGGCAGAGCAGGCGCAAGGGGCCGAATGGCCCACACCCGCTCCTGGTTCTTATTTTCCTAAAACGCGACTTTACCTTTGCGTCTTGTTCTCACTCGGCCTTCAGCCTGTCGGATCCCACAGGGGAGCGGTGAGAGGCCCAGAGACGCCATCAGCAGCCGCTGCGGTGCAGCTCCCGGCTCCCAGCAGCAGGAGGCGGGTTCAGGAGCAGCTGCAGACAACAGGCCCCGATCCACGGCGGGGAAAGGCCGCTCACCCTCCGTGTAGCTGAGAGATCTGACGGAATCTCCGCCACAGTCTCTGCACCCCCGGCACGGAAAGGTTTCGCGGCCCCGGCCGGTGTCGCAGCCTTTGCCCGAGCTGCAGCTCCCGATCTGCGGCCTCTCCCCGGGCCCACTCGCTCCCTGTTCCAAACCCCGGCCCGCCCTCCGCACCAGGCGCTTAGCGTCCCGCCCACTCACTGGGCGGGGATCAGTCCCCGACCAATCAGAGCCGGGACAGCTCCCCAGCGGTATCGCTGATTGGATGTGGTTGTCCCTGGGTGCGGGGCGCCTCCGTGAGCTGCAGATGTCAATCTGACGGAATTGCCGAGTTTGTTCCCGGGATCACAGGGAGTTCCCCGCAGCGACTTTCTCACTCGCTTCGTTTATCGCCCTCTGCATGTGAACCGCACGTTAGTAAACTCGGTCACACACATCATTTGGCGTTATTATCAACAGTATTTTTCTCGAGTATATTCCAGAACGAAGAGGCAAATATAGGGATAAGGGTAAAGAGAGAAAGAGAGAGAGATCCCGGGCTCCGAACGGAGATGCGGACAGGAGGTTCTGCATGAAACCTGTTCCCAGTTCTCTTCCGGACAGATGTTTGGGACAGATGCTTTAGATGGATTTCAAGAGTTTGTCAGCTGACCCAGCACTGGAAGGTGATGACATCGATGCTGCAGTGAATCTTATTTTCCCACTTGGGGAATTTTTGGTCTTTCCCTGACCAGCGCCCCGTCATTTCCCAGTGACCTCTGTCATGCGGGGAAAAGAGCAACCTGCGGGAATTCCAGAATCTGCATGAGCCTTTAATTCGGTAAATAAGAGTTAGTTCAACCGCAGCATCTCCCACCGTCCTGGACGGACAATGATGCAATGGCTTCCTGCCAACCGGCTGAACCGACCTTGTGGACGAACCGCTGCTGTGGAAGCCGCCTGATGATCAGTGTGAGGCTGGGCGGCGTGGGGAATCCAGTCCTGTGTGCCGCCTCTCAGGCACTGAAGAGATTTCCAGGGCAGGGAGAGGGAAATTCTTTTCACTTGTCGGCCGTGTCCAGAACGAGGGAGACGGGACGTGTCATTTGAGCTGGACCGGACGTAGGTGAAGTCAGGAAGCTTCTTCTCACGAATGTCAGTGGAAATCACCGAAAAGCTAAACGCGTTCCACCCTGTGACGCATAATTTCCAGTCCTTATTTCCTGCAGCCATATCTCAGTAATCGCCACTGTACCTGTCACCTTGCAACACAATATTCTCTTTTTTACAGAATAATTGTTTTAAAAGTGACTCTAAATTGATATTTAACCAGCGTTCTAAACCCCAGTCGGCCTCTTTTGAGGACCTGTTCCTTTCTGTCCGCCACAAACTGTCACAAGCCTTTCTTTCTGGATTCATTTATTTTGAGCCGTTTGTCGTTTTCCTGATCTCTCCGTCACTTGAGACTGGTTGGAAGTGGCCAAGACACCTTCACATTGAACACTTGCCGCAAAACAACATTCACTCCCCGAGCACTGCAGAGTACGTAGTGGACAATCGCGGTACTACAGGGGTTCAGTTGCTTCTCGAAAGTGAAAGGATTGTGAATCACGAGGTGCGGGGAGTTAACATGGCTTCGAAACAACATTTTGAGAGTTTAACCGAGGAGGTAATTTGTCCCATCTGCCTGGATTTCTTCACCGATCCGGTGTCACTGCAGTGTGAGCACAACTTCTGCCGCTCCTGCATCACACGCTACTGGGAAAGGGAGGCGAGAAACTCCTGCCCGGAATGTAGAGCGCAGTTTGCAGACCGCACCCTCAGGTCAAGTCGGCTCTTAGCAAGACTGGCCGAGAAAGCTCGAAAACTACACCTGAAGCAGAGAGAGAAGGAAAGGAAAGTTCACTGTGAGGAACATGAGGAAGAACTGAAGCTGTTTTGTGAAACTGACAAAAAACTGATCTGTGTGATCTGTGCAGTTGCGCAGGAACACAGAGAGCACCGCTTCCTGCCGATTAAAGAAGCTGTTAAAATCTACAAGGTAAAAATAACCCAGTTTTTACTCATCTGTTTACTTTGTTTCGGCTTTATTGTGTAACTCCTTTACTCTCTGATTCCCAGGACCAGGTTAAATCTTCCTTAGAATCTCTCACAAAAAAGAAATCAGACATCCGGGAAAAGGAGCAGCAACAGTTAGAGAAGATTTCCGGAGTTCGGGTGAGGCCTCCCTGTGCAGAATTTCTGATCTTATGTAGTTTTGTTCCCTTCAATGGATGGTAGCACAGTATCACAGCAGGTAGTGCTGCTGTTTCTCAGCTCTTCTGACCTGGGTTCGACCCTGACCTCTGGTGCTATTTGCGTTGAGTTTGGATGTTCTCCCGGTGACACGACGGTTTTCACCCACATCTTAAAGATATGCTGGTTGAATGGTTAATTGACTCCAGTACATTAACCCCGTGAAGGTGGGTGGTATGTGAATCAGGTGGGACTTTACGGGCATATGATGGAGAATAGGTTTGAGGGAAATGGCTGGGAATGGGATTAATGGGATTGCTCTGAGAACAGACACCTCGATGGACCCAATGGTCATTTTCCCTGCCATAAGGAAATACAGCACGCAATATAGTAAATTGATCTTCACCTTTCATCTGACAGGAACAGTCACACAACCTTCAGTCCCACATCACATCCCAATTTGCTGAACTGCACCAGATTCTCACTAAGAAGGAGCAACGCTTCCTCAGGGATCTCAGGGAAGAAGAGGAGAGGGTTCTAAATCCAATGGAGACAAATCTTCGAGAAATTCGGGAGAATTTAAATTCTGTTCAGGAGGAAATCTCAAAGTTACAGGAACGGATGGATCAAAAAGACAGCATGATATTTCTCAAGGTGAGAGATAACATTACAATTTGGTTCAGTGAAAGTGCACAGTCACAAAGTGGGAAGTGATATATTTGAATTGTTGTAAACTAATTTAAACCAGGCAGATATTTTGACTGTTCTGGGCTGTTGTTGTCCCCAAACCGGCCTCCGACAATAGCTGTGCATCACAGGACAGTCTTCAACCTTCCGGGGACTGAGTTACTCTGATCTTCACACTGAGCTGGTTGATCGTTTCCGTGATCCCCACGTATAATATCCCCGGAAACTCACATTAAAATCCAGTTACTGTCACACGCCGTGAGCGTGGGTGTGAGGGTCTCTCTGTCGATTAGAGGGAACTTAGTTTGAATTCTAGAACGTTACACACACTTCAGATTTATCATCCATACTCGGCTTTCGCCAGCGGAGATTAATTACTTCAGGGAAGTTTGCACTGTCTTCTTTTTCAAGTCTATGTCATTGCCATTCGGCCAACTTCTCCTTCAGTTTTACTGACCCGCACAAGCCTCCTCCCACCTATTCACTACATCCATCAACAGTGTCCCCAACTCCATGGTCCCACATGTGTTTATCCAACTTCCCCATTGCATCAAATATCTGCTGTCTGCTTCAACTACACCCGTGGCAGTGACTTCCGCATTCTCTTCACCGTATTTATTATGGCATTTATGAAAAAAATGGTATCGATATCCTGCTGTCGGGATGTGGACGGTCAGTCTCAGGCAATTCAGATTTGTGTTTCATTTATTTCAGGAGGAAGCTCATTGGACGAGCAGGTAGGACGCACTCTTGACTGAATGGATGGATTGCAAAATAATTCAAAATTGTTGATGCTCCGTTTATAACCAGCTGTTTACTATTTGCAGCGAGAGTGACGAGGCCCAACTACTGTCAGTGACCGATGGTGCCCTGCCGATTGAAACATTCGATCACCTCTTTTCGTTGAAAACATTGTTGAGAGAATCGTTTCATGCCATTAAGCGAGGTAAAACTTGTACAGTTACCTTTGTCCTTGCTGATGATACAGCATTAAGTAATAATTAGATGCAAAGACTGACTGTAAGAATGTCTCAGGGGGAATTGAAGTTTTATTCCGCCACCAAACCCACTGCATCCTGAGCCCATGCACACTGCGCAAACGCAAGACATGAGTCTGAATTCCACCACAGTAGTCGGAGAATTAAAATTCATTCAAAGAAAGCAGAGGGAAGAAAAACGAGGATTGTCGTGGAAATAAACCAGGATCCTTCAAAGCAGGAAAGCTGCGCCACGAACCCTGCCTGACCTGTCCCTGACTGCAGTCTCTGGTTGACTCAGGTCTGCCCCCTGTTGGACTCAATTGTTCTCAATCCACCACAGTGAAGCATTTCAAGAATGAGACCGGAAGAAGAGCATTGACCTTAGCCCAAGATTGGATCTCGGGAGAAGTACGCACAGCCTATCCGATCTGGTAACGATCCCCTCACACACATACACAAGGATTGACAGATTATGGCCAGAGCCTCCACAATGTACCATCTCAGTTCCCTCAATAACCTCGAATCCATCCTCTTGAGACTCATTGAATTCCTTGATTTGAGGAACCCACCCCCAACACACACACACACACACACACACACACACACACACACACACACACACACACACACACACACACACACACACACACACAGACTTACAGTCAGAGTAGGACACACAGTCAGAGACACAGACACATATTTCCATTCAGGAATTAAACCTGCCGCCCTTACCCAGTCTGCCTGTTATGTGGCACTGAACTGCCCTCTGACCTGACTCGTCACATCATCAGTTCGCGGACAGGCTCCAGGGTGAGATTCCTCAGGACGATGATCTGGAAAGAGGTTTGGCGGATATTTAACCCCAGGGACTTCAACACCTATTTGTGGCCATCAAACTGTGAACAGTCTGTGGTTGGACACTGAGGCTCCAGTTACAGATTTAGTTCACTTGATTTCTCCTCTCCCCACAAACCCGATCGTGCTGAGGCGGGTGGGTGGAGTGTTCGGCCCTTTCAGAAGCCGGGACCTCCCTCCACTGAATCCCCAGTGTTTCTGCAGTTGTCAGATCCTCGTCCCCCCCCCCCCCCCCCCCCCCGGGCAGCTCTTTTATCGAGTCGAGAAACAGGACAACAAGTCAGAAGCTGCGATCCCAATGGCAGCATCTCCCCCACATCCCCAACGTCTCGTGTTTTCATTAGTGAGAGAGTCACGGACAAGGGGACAGAGTTACAAGATGAGGTGCCGGTCTTTTGAAACTGATACGTGTGGAAATGTCTTCTCTCACTCGAGAATAAATGTCTGTAATTCTGTGCCCCAGGGGGTGGAGGAGGCCAGACCATTCGATATATTGAAGGAGGAGATGGATAAATATTTGAAAGATCCAGGAATTGAGGATGGCGGGGAAGTGACACAAAAGAGCAGCTGAGGGCAGCGGAGATCAGACCCGATCATAGTGAATGACGGAGCAGGTTTCAGGGGCCAGATGGCCGATTCCTGTTCTTATGTTCTTGTGTTCTTATCTTTTTGTGTATCGATAAAAGGATGCACTTGGCATAGAGGGAATTCAGCAAAGATTGACGTCACCAGTTAAAGGGATGCTGTGTTTTCTGTGTGGGGACAGATGGAGACCGCGTAAACCAGATACAAGGAGACGTTCTGGACTCAGAGACTGGAGAATATTTGAAATTCTCTGCACCGGAGGACTGTGGACGTGCAGTTCATCTGAAACGGGGACGGACAACATTCTGGATATCAGGGGAATGAAGAGACAAGGGGACAGTGCGGGGAGAATGTGCTGAGGCAGCAGGTCGGCCGTGCTATTGATGAGGTTCAAAGGGCTTCTCTGCTTCTCCCCCCAGTCTCTGTGACCCTGGATGTGGAAACAGCGGCTCCGTGGCTCGAGGTGTCTGAGGATCGGAAGAGGGTGAGACGGACCGGGACACGGAGGGATCTCCCTGACACCGGGAAGAGGTTTACAGTCTGGTCTTGTGTACTGGGAGCGGAGGGATTCACATCGGGGAGACATTATTGGGAGGTGGAGGTGGCGGGGAATCAGTGGTGGGGGGTGGGTGTCGCCGCAGAGTCCGTGGAGAGGAAAGGGGATGTCAAACTGATGCCCGAGAATGGATTCTGGATCGTCTGGAGACGGGATGACAAGTTTCATGTGAACACCTCTCCTGAATCCCGTCTCCGTGCCGGTCCCATCCCCGGGAGGGTGGGAGTTTATCTCAGTTACGAGTCCGGGACAGTTTCATTTTACAGCGCGGACACCAAGTCCCATCTCCACACCTTCACTGGGAATAAATTCACGGGGAAAATTTATCCTTTCTTCTGGACATGGGATGAAAACAAGTGGCTGAGAATCTGCAGCGGTTCCGCTCCGGGTCTGTAAATAGGTCGGATCCCGAGACCAGCGTCAGGAGCTCCGGGGCTGTGGGGCAGAAACCCCGCTGACAACAGGTTGGCGCTGAACGGGTCCCATTTAATCCCCAAATTCCACACTGTAAAACTCCAATGAGCCGGGAAATGAAACCGGTGTAAATATAAATGCGGGGAGAATGAAATAAACACGAATTGATATTAGAACTGGACCCTTTAATTTTAAGGCGTTAACTGCATCCGTCAACGGAACAGAAATACTTCTGTGAAAATATAAAGATTGAAACAATCGCCCTTCCGCGGATTCAGCAGCAGCCGCGGGCTGCGGGTCCTGAGTTCTCCGGCTCCCTGGGGTCCTAAAGGCCACTGATCAGAAAAGTGGCAGAAGTGGTGACGCTGTCTGGAAGAGGGAGGTAAAGGTGTGACTGCGGGAGACGTGAATACAAGGGAGGGTGAAACTGGAAATGACCAGAAGTGAGAGAAAGAAAGCTGAGTGCTGGAAATGTGAGATACAAGGAAGGGCTAATTATATGAAACGGTTGAATTCAGTGTTGAGTCCCGAGGGCTGGAACGTGCTCAGTCAGAAGATAAGGCGAGGTTCCCCGAGCTTTGTGCAGACTCGTTGGAAAAGTGCAGGAGACCAAAGGTAGAATTCAGCCTGAGAGTGGGATGGGGAATTAAAGTGACAGCAGCTGGAGGCTCAGTTCCCCCGTGTGAACCGGACGGCAGTGTCTGCAAAGCGGTCGCACAGCCTGCGATCAGTAACCCAGTGTAGAGCGGACCGCATTGTGAGCAGCAAATGCGGCTCACGGAATTGGAAGAGGTGCAAGTAAATCACTGCTTCACCCAGGGGAGTGTTTGGCTCTCTGAATGGTGAGAAAGAAGGAGGTAAAAGTGCGGGTGTGGCCTCTGCTGCGGTTGCACGGGAAGGCGCAATGGGAAGGGAGTGGGTGTCAGTGGAGAGAGAAGAGGGGATCAGAGCATCACGGAGGGAATGTTCCCTTCGCAATGCCGAGAGTGGAGTGTTGGGCCGATGTGTCTGACGGTGAGAACACCTTAGAGCTGTCAGAGATTATGGAAGGCGATGTACTGAGTGCGGAATCTGGTGGAGACACGAGAGACTGCAGATGCCGGAATGTGGAGCAACAAACAAAACGCGGGAAGAACTCAGCGGGTCAGGCAGCATCTGTGGAGGCAAAGAGATGGTCAACATCGCGGGATCATGACTCTGGTGGGGTGGAAGGCGAGGACGGCGGAATCCTGTGCTCGCTCTGGGTGAGTGGAGGCTGGGGGTTCGGAGAGAGCGAAGAAGAGATGTGTTTGAGTGTCCGCTCAACTATGGTGGACGAGGGAGCAGGGATGAGGGAAAGGAGGACACGCCGGGGGCACTGGTGGGGAAGGTGCCGTCAGAAAAGATGCAACAGGGCCCGAAATCCCGGGAGAATGGAATGGAGTCCTGACAGGAAGCAGGGTGGGAGGAAGCGCAGTCAAAGCAGCCGAGGGAGACCGCGGGCTTGTCATGGACTTTGGTCACTCGCTTTTTCCATGACATGGAGACAGAGAACTGGAGAAACCGAAGGGAAGAGTGGGTTCCGGACTCATTTTACATCAGATCTGTTCCGAAGAAAATGAGACTGTTGTGAAAACAGGGAATGTGGAAACACGCAGCGGGTCAGGCAGGATCTGTGGGGAGAGAAGCGGAGTTCGCGTTCCACGTCGGTAACGTCCAAGCTGCCTGACCGGCTGCGTATTTCAATCGTTTTCTGATTCTTTTTTCGATTTACCAGCATTTGCTTTTTTTCCTGAAATGAACCTGGTTTTTTTGCTGTACAGTGCAAAACATGTCTTGCATACCGTTTATACACGTCAATTCATTTTACAGTGCATTGAGGTAGTACAGGGTAAAAACAATAACAAAATACAAAGTGAAATGTCGCAGCTTCAGGGAAGTGCATTGCAGGGACAAGGTCATAACAAGGTAGATTGCGAGGACAAGAGTCAATATCATCGTATAAGGGAACCGTTCAGTAGTCTTATAACCATGGGATAGAAGCTGTCCTTGTGCCTGGTGGCATGTGACCTCAAGCTCCTGTACCTTCTGCCTGATGGGAAAGGGGAGAAGAGAGAATGACCCAGGTGGTGGGGACTTTGATCATATTGACTACTTCACCAAGGCAGCAAGATGTATAGACAGAGTGTATGGAGGGGAAGTTGGTTTCCATGATGCACTGGGCTGTGTCCGCGACTCTCTGCAGTTTCTTCCGGTCCCAGGCAGATCAGTTGCCATACCAAGCTGTGATGCATCCAGATAGGAGGCTTTCTGTTGTGCATCAATAAAAATTGGAGAGGGTCAATGGAGACACACAAAATTTCTTTAAAATCCTGAGGAAGTAGAGGAGCTGGTGAGCTGTCTTGGTCATGGCGTCTACGTGGTTGGACCAGGACAAGCTATTGCTGACATCACTCCAAGGAACTTGAAGCTCTCAACCTCAGCACCATTGATGTAGACAGGTGCATGGACACAGCCCCCCCTCCTGAAGTCAGCGACCAGCTCTTCATGAGCAACGATGAACCAACAGCGGTATTTTTCCAGAATGGTGGAACATCAGATTCATTTCAGTAAAAGTAGATGCTGGAAAACTAAATGAAACGAACAGAAAATGCTTGAAATACGCAGCCGGTCAGGCAGCGTTGGGATCAGTTCCGTCAGACGTCACCGACGTGGACCGCTGACTCCTTTTCTCTCTCCACAGATCCTGCCCGACCTGCTGCGTTTTTCCTTTGGAACAGATTTCATAAAAACTGAGTGCAAATCCGAATTATTGGTTCCATGTGGGAACCGGTTGGAATCCAGGCTCTGCCGGCCTCTCTGTAGAAGAGTGGAACATTCCTTGTTTCAGTCGCAGCCAGACCCTTCCCTCACCTCTTTCTCAGGTACATCATGTCTGTATCGGTGCTGCTTCCTGCCCTCGTTCACCACTTCAACCTTCCAGAACACTCCCTTTCAGTCCACTGAGGTCGGGAGGGTTGAGAGCATCAAGTTTCTGTGAGTGAACATCACCAATAGCCTGTCCTGGTCAAATCACGTAGATGCCACAGCCAAAAAGCTCACCAGGGCCTGTACTTCCTCAGGAGGCTAACGAAATTCGGTTTGTCCCATTTGACACTCACCAACATTTATTGATGAACCATAGAAAGCATCCTATCTGGATGTATCACAGCTTGGTACAGCAACCACTCTGCTTAGGACAACAAGAAACTGAAGAGAGTTATGGACACAGCCCAGCATATCACGGAAACCAGCCTCCCCTCCTTGGACTTTACCTCTTTCTGCCTTGGTGAAGTAGACAGCATAATCAAAGACCCCACACACCCAGGTCACTCTCTCTTCTCTCCTCTTCCATCAGGTCGAAGATACAGGAGCCTGAGGGCGCACACCACTTGCTTCTATCCCACTCTGATAAGACTATTGAATGGTTCCCTTATACGATAAGATGGACTCTGACCTCAAGATCTACCTTGTGACCTTGCACCTTATTTTCTACCTGCACAGCAGTTGCTCTGTAGCTGTGACACTTTATTCTGTAGTGTTATTGTTTTTACCTGTACTACCTCAATGCACTCTATACTAACTCAATGTAACTGCACTGTGTAATGAATTGACCTGTACGATCGGGACAAGTGACAATAATAAACCAATACCAATACACGGGGGACCTGAGCCTCCAGCTGCTGTCACTTTGATTCCCCATCCCGCTCTCAGGCTGAATTCTGCCTCTGGTCTCCTGCACTTTTCCAATGAGTCTCCACAAAGCTCGGGGAACAGCACCTCATCTTCTGACTGGACACGTGACAGCCCTCGGGGGTCGACACTGAATTGAGACAGATGATTGTATCTCACACTCCCAGCATTCAGCTTTCTTTCTCTCACTTCTGGTCATTTCCAATCTCACCCCCTCCCTCCTATTTACACCTCCCCCCGCCACAACTTTACCTCCCTCCCTTCCAGTCAGCACCGCCTCCGGCGCCACTTCCTCTTTTTCATTTCCAATATTTTTATTAATTCCACAAAGAAAATACAGAGTACATGGATCAAAACGAAGACAAAAATTCTACTAAATATGTTGCGTTAAATCGTACTTGAAATCTCAATACTCTATATTATTAATCAAAAATGATAATTAATTAATAACGAATAAATTGGAATAATTATGTTATAAAAACAATCTAAACCCACTACGAAGACCGAAGCTGTTGAGTGAAAAAAAGGACAAGGAAAAACCCTTCACCCAGATCAAAGGTTTTGAAAATAGTTCAAAAAAGGTCCCCGCAATGTTTGAAAGTCTAAGTTAGATTCAGAAATTGAACAACGGATCTTCTCTAAATTTAGGTATGACATAACATCCAGTGACCATTGAGCATGAGTAGGCAGAGGAACTTCCTCCACTTAAGCAACACAGCCCTCCTGGCTATAAGAGTAAGAAAAGCCAAAATGTGTAGATCAGAAGTCTCCAAATTTATATCTTTTTCTCCAACAATCCCAATTAATGCAGTTAAAGGATTAAGTTTAAAATTTATTTTAAAAAGCACAGAAAAGTTTGAAATACCTCTATCCAGTATTTTCTGAGACTCTGACATGTCCAAAACATGTGAATTAAACAAGCCTGTCCGTTATTGCATTGTTCTATCAAAGTAAACTTTATTCATAATACAAGAAATTATATACAGTAAAAAAAACTGTTCAAACCTTTACATTCGTGAACAGTTCAATTCTTAGTGTTACCTTTTTATATATAAAAAAAAACACAGCACCGATGGCACACGTGTGGCTCCCTGGGGTGATACCCCAATCCCATATTTACAACATTTGAGCGGCTTCCTTGCCTGACCCGGCCCCTCCTTCTCCTGTGGCAGAAGAACCCTAAACTGTCGGCCTTCCCCACCGAGCCTTTGCGCTGGCTGCACCCAGCTTCAGTGCGTCCCTCAGCACGTACTCCTGCAGCCTGGAATGTGCCAGTCAGCAGCATTCCCCTACGGACACCTCGCAGTGCTGGGAGACCAACAGTTTTCGGGCAGACCAAAGGGCGTCTTTCACCGAGTTGATGACCTTCCAGCAGCAGTTGATGTCCCTCTGTGTGTGTGTCCCCGGGAACAGCCAGTAGATCAGAGAATCCTCTGTTACGCTGCTGCTGAGGATGAAACGTGACAAGGAGCCACGCGTCTTTTGCCACACCCTCCTCGCAAACCCACAGCCCACAAAGAGGTGGGCGACCGTCTGTTCCCGATATATATATCACCGCATTTATCACAATGAGAAGATACAGTATATCCGAATAAAAACAGGATAGCTTCTCTTTGGACACGTGAGCTCTACTGAACACTTTAAATTGAAGGAGAGAGTGACGGGCGCATAATGATGAAGTATTGACCAATTAAAAAATTTCATTGCAAGTTTCCTCAGAAATTGAAATCTGCAAGTCTTGTTCCCAAGCACTTTAATTCTATCTAAAGGAGCCTTATTCATTCCTAATAATCTGTCATAAATATTGGATATTGAGCCATCATAAAAAGGCTTCAAATTAAAAATTACGTCTAGTAAGTTCTTATCAGGAGTTAGAGGAAATGAGTGTAATTGAGATCGGAGAAAGTCTCTAATTTGTAAATATTTTAGTTGACAGTTGTTCAAATGAAGAAAGATTTCCTCCAAGAAACAGATCCTGAAAACAAGTAATACCCAATCTATCCCACTCTTTAAACACAGCATCAGTCATAGAAGGTTTAAAAAACAGTTAGAAAAAAATGGGACCAGACAAAGAAAATCTTGATAAGCCAAAGTATTTTCTAAATTATAAACAAATCCTCAAAGCATGTTTAACTACCAGATTATCAGTTAGTTTATTTAATGATAAAGGAAGTGAAGAGCCAAGCAAAGAAATAATAGAAAAAATTTTAACGGAGTTAGCTTCCAAAGAAACTCATACTGGACAAGCCTCATGATTAATATAATGTAACCAAAACGTAAGATTTCGTATATTGACTACCCAGGAATAGAACCTAAAATTAGGTAAGGCTAATCCTCCATGCTTTCTAACTTTCTGAAGGTGAGCTTTATTTAATCTAGGATGTTTGTTTTTCCATATGTAAGAAGATATAATTGAATCAAGAGAATCAAAAAAGGACTTAGGAATAAAAACAGGTAGGGCCTGAAATAGGTCTATAAATTTAGGTAGAATAGTCATTTTAATAGAATTAATTCGGTCAATCAACGATATAGAGAGTGGTGACCAATTTGATAAAACCCTTTTCACATAGTTCGGTAAGGTAAGAAAATTTTCTTTAAATATATGTTTATAGTTTTTAGTAATTGTTACGCCCAAATAGGTAAAATGATTTCTGACAACTTTAAAAAGAAGGTTATTATCAAATGATATCAGATTATTCAAAGGGAAAAGTTCACTCTTGTGTAAATTCCATTTATATCCTGAAAACTGGCTAAAACAGGAAAGTAGAGAAAGCAAAGTCGGTAACGAGGTCTCAACATTAGAAATAAAGAGTAATAAATCATCAGAATAGAGCAAAACTTTGTGGGTAATACCTCTTCTAAAGATACCAATGATATCTCTAGATTCTCAAAAAGCAATTGCCAAAGGTTCTAAAGCCAGATCAAAGAGCAAAGGGCTCAAAGTGCATCCTTTTCTGGTTCCGTGTTGAAGTTTAAAAGGTTCAGAATTTTGAAAGTTAGTAAGAACACGAGCAGATGGGGATAAATAAAGTAATTTAATCCATTGAATGAAATTGGGCCCAAAGTTAAATTTCTCTAAAGTTTTAAATAAAAAATTGCATTCAACCTGATCAAAGGCCTTCTCAGCATCCAGAGATATCACACATTCCGATATTTCCTTAGAGGGAGAATAGATAATATTCAGTAAACGATGAACATTAACATGATAATAACGATTTTTAATAAGACTAGTCTGATCATCAGATATAATTGATAGTAAAATATTTTTCAATCTGTGAGCCAGAACTTTAGATAAAATTTTAACAATCACGTTAAGTAAAGAAATTGATTTGTATGAAGAACATTCCGTTGGGTTCTTATTTTTCTTAAGAATGAGTGAAATGGAGGCTTCATAAAAAGATTGTGGTATCCTACCCAATTTAAAAGAATCCGGAAAAAAAACAGAACATAAGTGAGGTATAAGCAAAGGGGAAAAGGCCTTATAAAATTCTCCAGGAAATCCATCAGAACCCGAAGTCTTTCCAGAGTGCAAAGAATGTACAACCTTGGCGATTTCCTCATAAGGAATAGATTGATCCAACCATTTTCGGTTATTGGAATAGAGTGTAGGAACGTTTAATTGGTCAAAAAATATTCATTACGGTATCATCTTTAGGAAAATCAGAACTATAAAGGTTAGAATAAAATTCTCTAGAAGTATCAATTATTTCTAAATGATCAGTTGTCCTCTCACCATTGGCTTTGCAAATTTCTTTAATTTGTGGTCTAGCAATAGAGGTTTTTAGTTGGTTAGCCAGTAATTTACCTGTTTTATCTCCATGAGTGTAAAATTGACTTTTATCTTTTAAAAGTTGACTTTCAAATAGATATGTTAAAAGAAGATCACATTTAGACTTAATTTCAACTCGCCTTTTATATAGAGCAGGATCTGGATCCAAGGCATATTTTTGGTCTAATAGTTTTGTCAAAGCCAACCCGCGCTTCTGGAAAGAATCAGACAACAGCATAACCAAAGAACTTACGATAAATGCTTTATTAGCTTTCGCTAGCGGGAGTGGGAAAATAGACGGTGTAAACCATATAACTCTAACTCTATACCGAGACCCACTCAAAGAAGGCTTGGCCACAGCGTATTTTTATACCCTTTTTCATGGGGACGTTAGGTAAGAAACTACTCTAACACAGGCAATTGTTTACATAAAGTTTCGAACAAGCTATAGGTAAAAAAAACTACTTCTTCCCACTTGCACCTGCTATTAAAACTAGACATAACTAAATCACACCATAATGAAATCATTCTTTACCTTGAAAATCCTTTCACAGTGAAAACCATACTAAAAAGCATACTATTAACCCTCACACTGCCAGTCGTTAACTCTTGCGTTCCCAGCTATCTTTCACAGTTTCAACTGATTAGTTAAATCAACTCTCTCTCTGTTAGCTTTTTTCTTAATGCTTGCCGTATAAGGAATAATTTGTCCTCTAATAGCCTTAAAAGCATCCCATATAATAAGACTAGAAGTCTCTTCCGGTGTATTCTCTTTAAAGAAAAGAATAATATGTTTCTCCAAAAATTTTAAAAAGTCTTTATCAGATAACAAAGTTAGATTAAAACGCCAAAATCTGTTTGTTTGAGGGAATCCAGGAAGATTTAAAGATAAAAACACATGAGCATGATCTGAAAGAGCAATCTCTTCATATTCACTGAATCGAACTGATGGAATCATTTGATTATCAATAAAAAATTGTCAATCCTGGAATATGTATGGTGAACGTGAGAGAAAAACGAATATTCCATATCTTCTTGATGTAAAAAACGCCAAGCATCAGTGACACCAGATTTCATTAAAAACGATTGAAAAATAAAGCTGATTTATTTAGAGCTGCTGGTTTAGTAGATGACTTATCTAATCTTGAATCTAACCAACAATTAAACCAGGAAATAAAGATTCAAATCTGGCAAAAGTGCAAAAAATCGTTCAAAAAATCCTGGGTCATCCATGTTTGGAGCATAAATACTGGCAGATACCATTAATCTATTATCTATTATTCCTGATACCATATCAAAGCGACTGTTAGTATCACTTATTACCTAATGTTGATCAAATGAAACTGTATTATCTATAAAAATTGAGACTCCTCTAGATTTAGCTCAGAAAGAGGAATGAAATTGCAAACCTTTCCATTGACTAAAGAAGTGTGAGATATCACAGTTGCGTATATGAGTTTCTTGTAGAAAGATAATAGGAGCCTTAAATTTTTTAATATAGGCAAAAATCTTATTATGTTTCACAGGGTGATTTAACCCTTTCACGTTGAAACTAAGTAAATTAATAACTGAATCCATTTTAATATTGTTTAAATGCAAGTAAAAAAAAAGATAATGAACAAACCATACTGGAATGTAGATTCAAACCAAACTGTGGACTTCCAGATAAGGTAACTAAGCAACAGACTTGGCTGAGAGCCCAAAACAGCTTCCAGAGAGAGAAACCAGCCCCCCTCCCACCACCCAAAGACAGAAAACCGGCCAATAGGCCCCCGACAGCTAATGCTATAGACAGATTAAACATAAGCAATTCTGCTCTCTAAGTTTCAAGGTTAGTTATTTCCACCCCAGTCAAAACAATGAATTGAAAAAAAAGTGGTTACAAAATTGTGAAAAAACATGTATCCTTATTAAATCTTGTTAGTAAAAAATCTCCAAAGAATATATTTAAAGTAACATATCAAAAAAAGATCAAAAAATCAAAATACATAGACATTCAAAGTATGAGTAAGGGGTTACCAAGAGTAAAAACAGTAAATGTTCATGGAAAAAAGTACAAGATCATTCAATCCTCATCTTCCAGAAAATGTTGAGCTTATTCGGGCGAACGAAGCCATTTCTGCGAGCCATTTTTCAGAATAATTCTACATCTTGCAGGGTAATAGAGAGAAGGCTTAAAGGCTTCATGATAAAGTTCCAACATGACCTTTTTAAATTTAATGTGTTCATTCATAACCTCGGGTGAGTAATCTTCAACAATTCTGATCTTGTAATCTTGGTAATTAATCATTCCTCTTTGACGGGAGTCACGAATTAGAAGCTCCTTAATTTGAAAATCACGGAGTGAGATGATAACTGACCTGGGTCTGTCTTGAGTAGGAAGTTTGTACAACGGTGATCTGTGTGCTCGATCAATCTTAGGCTGAGATTTTAATATAGTAGGAAATAATTGAGCCAAGATTTGCAAAGAATTCCGTAGGCTGGTTCCCTTCAACTGCTTCTTTAAGACCCAAAATACGAAGGTTGTTTCTTCTGCTTCTGTTTTCTGTCGATAATCTCTCTGCTTTAATTTTTCAATAGATTTTGCTTGCTTTTTACAAAGGATCTCCAAGTCATCAATTTTCCCATCAAAAATCGAGAGAGACGCTTCATTCACTTTAATTCGTTCGTCATGATCATCTAAGGTTTATTGAATACAATCAAACTTGGAATTAAGCTGTCGAAGCTGCTCGGAAGAATCATCCATGTGATTTCGAAGCAATCGGAAAATAGATTCCAGAGTTACAGGAGGATCATCTTCCTTAGTGGTTTCCATAGCTTTCGCACTCCTTGTCGTCATAGTAAAGTAAAATCACGTTTAAAATTATTATTGAGATTGAGAAGGAAGGATTTCAAACCCGGCTGAAAGAGTAGGAGCAAGGGCAAATAGCTGTTACTCCAGCAACGACCAGCAGACGACTCCCACTTTCACTGACCCAATGGACTTTAGGACCCGGGGGAGCCGCCGCCCGCGGCTCAATCTTTGTATTTTCACAGAAGTATTTCTGTTCAGCTGACGGATGCAGTTAACGCGTTAAAATTAATGGGTCGACAGTTCTAATGTCAATTCGTGTTTATTTCACTCTCCCCACATTTATATTTACACTGACTTCCTCCTGACGCCGGTCCCGGGACACGACCCTGTTACAGGCCCGGAGCGGAATCGGAGCAGATTCTCAGCCAGTTTCCATCGCAAGTCCCGAAGAAAGGATAAAGTTTCTCCGTGAATTTATTCCCAGTGAAGGTGTGGAGATGGGACTTGGTGTCCGCACTGTAAAATGAAACGATCCCGGACCCGTAACTGAGATAAACTCCCACCCTCCCGGGGATGGAACCGCCAGGGAGACGGGATGGAGGGGAGGTGTTCACAGAAAACTCGTCACCAAACCGCCCGATGGTCCAGAATCCGGTCTCCGGGTGCAATTGCACATATCGCTCCCTCTCCACAGACTCTGCGGCGACTCCCAGACACCAGCGCCGATTCCCCGCCACCTCCACCTCCCAGTAATGTCTCCCCGATGTGAATCCCTCCGATCCCAGCACACGAGTCCCGGAGTTGAACCTCTTCCAGGTTTCAGGGAGATCCGCCCGGGTCCGGGGCAATCTCACACTCTTCCGATCCTTAGACACATCGAGCCACCGATGCGCCGTTTCCACATCCAGGATCACAGAGACTGGGGGGGGGGGGGGGCGAGAGAAGCAGAGAATTAGAGAGTCCCCGGGGGTCGGGGGGAGACTCGGGCACCGCGGCACCGGCACCGGGAGAGAGGCCGCTCGGCCTCAGGGACTGTCGGGCGGCCGACACAAACCTTGCCCGGGATTTCACCCAACTAGACCGGATGGACAACCAATTTCTTCCCGGGCTTTTACCCTGGGACGGGGCGGGGAGTTTCACACGCAAAACGCTGCAGGAACTCAGCGGGTCACGCAGCGTCTGTGGAGGGGAAATAAACAGTCGACGTTTAGGGCCGAGACCCTTCATCAGGACTGGAAAGGGAGGGGAGAAGCCGGAATACAAGGGTGGGGGAGGGAGAGCAGCTGGCGGGTGATCTGTGAGTCCAGGTGAGGGGGGAAGGGAGGTGGGTGGGGAGGGGGAAGTGGGAATGATGTGAGAAGCTGGGAGGTGACCGGGTGAAGAGGCAAAGGGCTGGACAAGGTGGAATCCGATCGGAGAGGACAGTGGACCATGGAATAAAGGGAAGGAGGTGGGGAACCAGAGGGAGGAAGGTGTGGGTGAGGGGCAGGTCGTGGGGGCGGGGCAGGGGAAAGACTAGGGGTAATGGGGCCAGAGGGAGAAGGGAAATCAAAGGACGGGGGTAGAGGGGAGTGGTTACCTTAAGTTAGAGAAATCGACGTTGTTTCCGTCAGGTTGGAGACGGCCAAGGCGGAATATGAAGTGTTCCTCTGATCTGCGTCTGTCCTCAACGTGGCAGCAGAGGAGGCCGTGGACAGACATGTCAGTGTGGGAATGGGAAGTGGAATCGAAATGTCTGGTCACCGGGAGATCCTGACTGTTCCGGCGGACGGAGCGAAGGTGCTCGACAAAGCGATCCCTCAATCTGCGTCGGGTCTCACCGATGGAGAGGAGGCCGCACCGGGAGCACCAGATACAATAAACGACCCCGATGGATTCACATGTGAAGCGCTGCCTCACCCGGAAGGACTGTTTCGGGCCCTGAATGGTGGTGAGGGAGGAGGTGTAGGGGCAGGTGTAACATTTAGGATGGCTGCAGGGATCAGTGCTGGAGGGGGATCAGTGGGGAGGGACGAGCGGACAAGGGAGTCGCAGAGAGAGAGATCCTTGAGGAAAGTGGAGAGGGGAGGGGAAGATGCACCTGCTGGTCGGATCCCGTTGGTAATGGCGGAAGTTGCGGAGAATGATGTGTTGGAAGCAGAGGCTCTTGGGGTGGTCGGTGAGGACAAGGGAACCCTGTACCTGTTATGTCGGGGGGTGGGGGTGGATGAGGTGAGGGCAGTCGTGCGGGAAATGGAGGAGATGCTGGTGAGGGCTGCGTTGATGGTGGTGAAGGAGAAACCCAGTTTTCTGAAAAAAAGAGATCTCGGATGTCCTGGAGTGGAAAACCTCATCATGGGAACAGATGCGGCGGAGACGGAGGAACTGAGAGAAGGGAATTACATCCTTACAAGTGACAGGGTGGGAAGAGATGCAGCCAAGGTAACCGTGGGAGTCAGTGGGTTGCAAAAGATGTCAGTAGAAAGACAGTGTCCTGGGATGTCAGGAGTGAGTGGGGCAGCGACGTGGGGACGGGGAGAGCGAGTGGGGAGAGTGAGGAGGGTGGAGAGACCGTGGGTGGGGATGGAGAGGTCGGGCGTGGTAACGAGAGCTCTTGCTGGGAGGTGGTGGAGACGGGAGGCAGATGGGAGGGGAGGGGAGGGGATTGGGTTGAGTGGTTACTGGAGATATTCAAAGAGGAGATCATGGAATCAGAGAGCTATGCAGCGGCGAAAGAGGCTCTTCAGCCCAGCTCGTCTGTACAGACCAAGTTGCTGAACTGCCTGCGTTTGGCCCTTTATCACTTTAAACCTTTCCTATCCATGTACCTGTCCAAATGTCTTTCCAAACATTGTAACTGTACCCGCCTCTACAGCTTCCTCTGGCAGCCACCAGCCTCCAGGGAAACAAGTCCCAGCCTATCCAGCCTCACCCTATAAACCAAGCCCTCCAGTCCCGGTAAAATCCTTGGAAATCTGTTTTGCACCCTTTCCAGTTTAATCACAGCCTTCCTACTGCAGGGTAACCAGACTTGTACACAGGACTCGGAACGTGGTCTGACCAAAGTCTTGTACAGCTGTAACGTGATGTCCCAGCTCCTGTACCCAACATTCTGACCAATGAAGGTAAGCGTGCTAAATGCCTTCTTCACCACCCTGTCAAACTGTGTCGCCACTTCCAAGGATCTGTGAACCTGCGCCCCTCGGTCTCTATGTTCTGCAACACTCTCCAGGGCCCTACCAATTGCTGTGTAAGTCCTGCCCTGCTTTGTCTTCCCAAAATGCAACACCCCACATTTCTCTTGAATTAAACTCCATCTGTCATTCCTCGACCCACTGGCCCAGATGATCAAGGTGCCGTTGTAATCTTCGATAACCCACTTCACTGTCCACTATAGCACCAGTTTTAGTCCCATCCACAAACTTATGAACCATGCTGAATGATGAACAACAGCGGACCCAGCACCGATCCTTGCAGAGCACCGCTGGTCATAGGCCTCAGGCCTCCAGTCAGAAAAACAACCCTCCACCACAACCCACTGTCTCCGACCACAAAGCCAATTTTGTATCCAATTGCCCAGCTCGCCCTGGATCCCATGTGATCTAACTTTCCGGACTAGACTACCATGTGGTACCTTTTCAAAGGCCTTGCTAAAGTCCATGTAGACAACGTCTACTGCACTTCCTTCATCCATCTTCTTGGTCATATCTTATAAAAACTCAACCAAATTCACGAAACACATTTCCCATGCAGAGAGCTATGCTGACTACCCCTAATCAGTCCGTACCTTTCCCAGTGCATGTAGGTTTCGTCTCTCAGAATCCCCTCCATTACCGTCCCCACCACCAACGTTAGGCTGACCGCTCTGTACATCCCAGGATTTTCCTTGCAGCCTTTCTTCAATAAAGGCACAACATGAGTCACCCTCCAGTTTTCTTGCACCTCATCAATGGATATCGATGATACAAATATCCCCACATGGGACCCCTCAATTTCTTCCCGAGCTTCCCACAATATCCTGGGATACACTAGATCAGGCCCTGGGGATTTATCTACCTTTCTGCATTTTAAGACTTCCAGCAGTTCCTCTTCTGTAATGTGGTAGAAAATGAAGTGGATAATCTTTTGTAACATTAGAGAATTGGGGGCTCTGCGGAACTGGCACAGAAGAGACCTGGGGCAGAGAAATGATGACCGGCAAGGTTTGGAAGGATTTGGGCCCAATGCAGAAAAATGGGACAAGCTCAGGTGGGTACCCTGGTCGGCATGGATGAATTGGGCCGAAGGGCTTGTTTCCATGCTGTATTGCTCTGTGACTCTATGACGTTCCAGCCTTCATGGGTTGGGGTGCAGAATGTAGGAGTCGGGACGTCATTTTGCAACTTTACAAAACACTGGTTAGGTCACACCCGGTGCATTTCGTCCAGTTCTCCTCGTCACACGATGAGAAGGATATGATTGTGCTGGAGAGAGTGCAGAGGAGATTCCCCAGGATGTTGTTTAAATCGGAGGACTTCAATTCTGGGGAGAGTTTGGATGGGGAAATAGGTCGGCACAGAAGTGGTTGGTCGAGGGGCCCATTTCTCTGCTGTACGACTTTGACTCTAGACTTTAAAAGCAATGAATGACTGAGGCCCACAGCCCTCCGGTGCAGAGGATTCCAAAGATACACCATCCTCTGAGGGTACACCCCATTCTTAGACAGTGACCCCTGACTCTCGACTCGTCAGATCGGGGAAACATCCTCCCTGCATCCCTTGTTGAGCCCTGAAAGAATTTTGTGTTTCCCTGAAATCTCCTCTCATTCTTCGAGACATGGAACATGGAACATAGAACAGTACAGCACAGGAACAGCCCCTTCATTCAATATGACCATGACTGATCTATGCTGGCATCGTCCTCTTCTGTGCCAGTTCCCCTTAACCCTCAATTCCTCGATCATATAAACATTTCTCTATCTCCACCTTAAATACATCCAACAATCAGGCCTCTACCACCCTCAGGGGCAGAGGATTCCAGAAACCATAGAAACCATAGAAAAATACAGCACAATACAGGCCCTTCGGCCCACAATGTTGTGCCGTCCTTCAAACCACTCCTGTCTATCTAACCCCTTCCTCCCACATATCCCCCTATTTTAAATTCCTCCATATGCTTATCTAATAATCTCTTGAACTTGACTGACGTATCTGCCTCCACCACTACCCCAGGCATTGTATTCCATGCACCAACCACTCTCTGAGTGAAAAACCTTCCTCTGATATCTCCCTTGAACTTCCCACCCATTACTTTAAATCCATGCCTTCTTGTATTGAGCATCGGTGCCCTGGGAAAGAGGCGCTGGCTGTCTCCTCTTAATATTTTGTATACCTCTATCAAGTCTCCTCTCATCCTCCTCTCCAAAGAATAAGGCCCTTTCTCCCTTAGTCTCTCCTCATTATCCATACTCTCCAATCTAGGAGGCATCCAGGTAAATCTCCTTTGCACCATTTCCAACGCTTCCACATCCTTCCTATAATGAGGAGACCAGAACTGGTAGAGTACTCCAAGTGTGGTCTAACCAGAGTTTTGTAGAGCTGCATCATTACCTTGCGGCTCTTTAAACTCAAGCCCCGGACTTATGAAAGCCCACATCCCATAAGCTTTCTTAACCACCCTTTTCACCTGTGGGGCAACTTTCAGTGATCTGTGGATATGAACCCCTAAATCCATCTGCTCCTCCACACTTAACCAGTAACCTGCCATTAACCTTGTACTCCGCCGTGGAGTTTGTCCTTCCAAAGTGTACCACCTCACACTTATCCGGATTGAACTCGATCTACCACTTCTCAGCCCAGATCTGCATCCTATCAATATCCCTCTGCAAACTCCGACAGCCCTCCACACTATCCACAACACCATCGACCTTTGTGTCGTCTGCAAACTTGCTAACCCACCCTTCCACCCCCTCATCCAAGTCATTAATAAACGTAGAGGTCGCAGAACCAATCCTTGTGGGACACAACTAGTCACAGCCCTCAATCTGAATGCACTCCCTCAACCACAACCCTCTGCTTTCTACAGGCCAGCCAATTCTGAATCTGCACAGCCATGCTCCCCTGCATCGCATGCCCTCTGACTTTCTGAAGAAGCCTACCGTGTGGAACCTTGTCAAACACCTTACTAAAATCCATGTCAACCACATCTACCTCACTACCCTCATCAATCTTCCTGGTCACCTCCTCAAAGAACCCTATCAGGCTTGTGAGATATGACCTTCCCTTCACAAAGCCATGCTGGCTGTCCCGAATCAGCCCATGATTCTCTAAATGCTCATAGATCCTATCTCTTAGAAACCTTTCCAACAGCTTGCCCATCATAGACGTAAGGATCACTGGTCTGTAATCCCCTGGACTATCCCTACTACCTTTTTTGAATAAGGGGACAACATTTGCCACCTTCCAATCCTCCGTTACCATCCCCGTGGTCAATGAGGACTCAAAGATCCGAGTCAACGGCTCAGCAATCTCCTCCCTCGCCTCTCGGAGCAGCCTGGGGAATATTCCGTCAGGCCCTGGGGACTTAACTGTCCTAATATTTTCTAACCACTCCAACACATCCTCTCTCTTGATAACTTCATGTTCCAGAACCTTAACCTTACTAACACTGTCCTCGGCGTCATCAAGGCCCCTCTCTTTGGTGAATACTGAGGAGAAGTATTCATTGAGAACCTCACCCACTTCCACAGCTTCCAGGAACATCTTCCCACCTTTGTCTCTAATCGGTCCTACCTTTACTCTCGTCATCCTTCTGCTCTTCACGTACGTGAAAAAAGCCTTGGGATTCTCCTTAACCCTACTCGCCAAGGGCTTTTCATGTCCCCTTCTTGCTCTCCTCAGCCCATTCTTAAGTTCCCTCCTTCTACCCTATATTCCTCATGAGCCCTATCTGATCCTTGCTGCTTACACCTTATGTATGCTGCCTTCTTCCTCCTAACTAGTTGTTCCACCTCTCTTGTCACCCATGGTTCCTTCACCCTGCCATTCTTTCTCCGACTCACCGGGACAATTTTATCCCTAACATCCTGCAAGAGATCCCTGAACAACGACCACATCTGCATCGTACATTTCCCTTCAAAAATGTCATCCCAATTTACACTCCAGCTTTATAGTTATAGCCTTATAGCCTCATAATTTGCCCTTCCCCCAATTAAATAACTTCCCGTCCTGTCTGCTCCTATCCTTGTCCATGACAATGCTAAAGGTTAGGGAGCAGTGGTCACTGTCCCCCAAATGCTCGCCCACCGAGAGATCTGTCACCTGACATGGTTCATTACCTAATACTAGATCTAATATGGAATTTCCTCCAGTCGGCCTGTCAACATATAGTGACGCCACCAGAGATCCACACCGACTAAGAGAAGAAATTTCTACACACCTTCGTTTTAAATGACCGGCCCCTTAACTTGTAAATATGCCCCCTTGTCCGTGAGTCTCTCACTCGTGAAAACATCTCAACATCTACCCGGCCAAGCCCCTTTGGATCTTTTATGTTTGAATAAGGTCACCCCTCATTCTTCTAAACTCCATGGAACACAGACCCAATCCGCCCAGCCTCTCCTGATAGGACAACCCTCTCACCCCAGCAATGAGCCTGGTGAATCTCCTTCCGACTGCCTCCAATGCTGCTATGTCCTTTTTAGTTCAGGACACCAAACTGTACACAGCAAGCACATCTCCAAACTCCTAAATCTGGGTCTCAACACCTCGCTTTGCAACTGGATCCTTGACTTTCTGATCAACAGACCACAATCCGTGAGGATAGGCAGCAACACCCCCTCCACGATTATCCTGAACACTGGTGCCCCACAAGGCTGTGTTCTCAGTCCCTACTCTACGCCCTGTACACTCACGACTGCGTGGCCAGATTCTGCTCTAACTACACCTTCAAATTTGCAGTTGACACCACCGTAGTGGGCCGAATCTCAAAAAATTGTCAGTTGGGATGCAAGGACTACATAGCCTCACGGCATGGTGTCATGACAACAACCTTTCACTCAATGTCAGCAAAACAAAAGAGCTGGTCATTGATTTGAGGAAGGGAGCTAATGCACACGCTCCCATTTACATCAATGGTCCTGAACTCAAGAGGGTTGGGAGCTTCAAGTTCCAAGGTGTGAACATCACCAATGTGTAATGCTCAAGTCACATGGATGCCACAACTAACAAAGCTCACCAGTGCCTCTAATTCCTCAGGAGGCTAAAGATGTTTGACATGTCCCATTTGACCCTCACTAATTTTTATCGATGCTCCATAAAAAGCATCCCATCTGGATGCATCAAAGCTTGGTATGGCAACTGCTCTGCCTGAGACCGCAAGAAACTGCAGAGAGTTGTGGACACACCTCAGCACATCACAGAAACCAGCCTCCCCTCCATGGACTCTTGTCGGTACTTCTCGCTGCCTCTTTATAGCAGCCAGTATAATCAAAGACCCCACCCACCCTAGACATTCTCTCTTTTTCCCCTCTCCCATCGCGCAGAAGATACAAAAGCCTGAAAGCACACACCACCAGGCTCAAGGACTGCTTCTATCCCACTGTTATAAGACGATTGAATGTCCCCCTTATATGATAAGATGGATTCTTGACCTCACTGTGTGCTTCATTATGGTCTTGCACCTTATTGTCTGCCTGCACTGCACTTTCTCTGTAACTGTCACACTTTTTTCTGCATTCTGTTATTGTTTTCCATAGTACTACCTCAATGCACGGTCGTAATGAAATAATCTGTGTGGATGACATGGAAAACAAAGTTTTTCACTCAGTACATGTGACAATAAAAAAAAGATTTCCCCCGGCTACGGTCTCACCAAGATCCTGTACAATTGCAGCAAATCATCATTACTCCCAGACTTGCATAATAAAGACCGTGTGAGGAATAGACTGGACAGAGGAGGTACAACCAGAAGGGAGGGTTTGCATCAATTACTTTTGACAACACCTTTGTATTATCGATAAATGTTGCTTCAACAGCGGTATACCTGAACATCACCCTCCTGTCACAGTAGACTTGAGGGGAAATCAGGAGGCAAAAGGAAAATGTGATAGTTCTGGCAGTTAAGATAAAGGACAATCCTGAGAGATTCTACAAGTACATTAAGAACAAAAGAGTAACAGGGGAGAGAATAAGCAAAGGAATTAAGGGAAATGAACGGTGATGTCTTGGAACATAACCACAGTACAAACAAGGAGGTGCTGGTGTTCTAAAAGCATATTACGGTGCATAAATCCGCGGTGCCTGATCAAGTGTATCCTCAGACATTAGGACTAGGGAAGAAAATGCAGGGACCCTGGCAGAGATATTTGCCTCACATTTAGCCACAGGTGAGATGGAGAAACTGGAGTGTGGCTCATGTTGTGCCATTCATTAAGAAGTTCTGCACGGACAAGTCAGGGAACTACAGGCCGCTGAGCCTAACATGTGGTGGGAAAGTTACTGGAGGGACTCTGAGAGACAGGATCTATCAGCATTTGAAAAGGCAAGGACTGATGAGGGACAGTCAGCATGGCTCTGCGTGTGGGAAATAGTGTCTCTCAAATGTTTTTGAGTGTTTTGAAGAGGTGACAAAGAGGATTGACGAGGACAGGGTGGTAGACATTATACACATGAACTTTAGCAAGGCCTTTGACAAGGTCTCACAAGGAAGGCCAGTCCAGAAGGTGAGATCACTTGGGATCCAAGGTGAGAGATGCAATTGGATACAAAGTTAACTTGGTGGGAGGTGCCAGAGGATGGTGGTGGAGGGTTGTTTTTCAGACTGGAGCCCTGTGACCAGTGGTGTACCACAGGGATCGGTTCCGGGTCCACAGTTATTGGTCCTCTGTATTCACGATTTGGAAGAGAATGTAGAAGGCATGGTTAAATGTTTGCAAATGACAGCAAAATTGTTGGAACAGTAGACAGTGCAGAAGGTTATGTAGATTACAGCAGGATCTGGATTAACTGGACTGGAATTGGAATTGGTTTATTATTGTCACTTGTAGCGAAGTACAGTGAAAAAATTGCCTTGCATACCTTTCATACAGGTCAATTCATCACACAATGCATTGAAGTAGGAAAAGGTTAACAATACAGAATGCAGAATAAAGTGGCACAGCTGCAGAGAAGGTGCAGTGCAGGCAGACAATAAGGTGCAAGGTCATAACAAAGTAGATAGTGAGGTCAAGAGCCCATTTTATCGTATTGGAGAACCATTCAAATTCTTTTAACAGTAGGATAGAAGCTGTTCTTGAGCCTGGTGGTCCATGCTTCCAGGCTTTTGTATCTTCTGCCCAATGGGAAAGGGGAGAAGAGAGAATGTCTGGGGTGCATTGGGTCTTTGATTATGTTGGCTGGTTTACTGTGGCAGTGAGAAGTATAGACAGAGTCCATGGAGGGGAGGCTGGTTTTTGTGATGTGCTGAGCTGTGTCCACAACTCTCTGCAGTTTCTTGCAGTCCCAGGCAAAGCAGTTGTGATACTAAGCCGTGATGCATCCAGATGGGATGCTTTCTATGGTGCATCGATAAAAATTGGTGAGGGTCGATGGAGACACACCAAATTTCTTTCACCTCCTGAGGAAATAGACGCACTGGTGAATTTTCTTGGCCATGGCGTCTACGTGTTTGGCCAGGACAGTCTATTGGTGATGTTTACTCTGCAGAACATGGAGTTCTCAACTCTCTCGACCTCCTACCATTGATGTAGACAGGAGAAAATGGGAAACTGGGAAAGTGGAGCAAGGAATGGTAGATGCAGTTTAACTTGGATAAATGCGAGGTGTTGCATGTTGGTATGTTAAACCAGGACAGGAATTGTACTGTAAATGGCAGAGATTGTTGTAAAACAGAGAGACCCAGAGGCACAGCAACATACTTCCATGAAAGTGGCAAGACAGGGAGACAGGGTGGTGAAGAATGTGTTTGGCGTGCTTGCCTTCATCGGTCAGGGCAATGCGTACAGAAGTTCAGGTGTCATGTTACAACTGTACAGGTTGTTGATAGACCACATTTGAAGTATTGTGTGCATTTCTGGTTGCCCAACTATAGGAAGGATGTCATTCTGCTGGACAGGAAGCTTCAGGAGCAAATTACCAGGACTGGACGGCTTGGGTTATAAGCAGAGACTGGATAGGCCGGGGTTATTTCCCTGGAGCGTTGGAGGTTGTGGGGCGACCCCTTATCAAGGTAAATAAAATCATGAGGGGCATATGTAAGTCTTTCCCAGGATTGCGCAGTCTTGGAAGGAAAAGATTAATGGTGAGAGGGGAAAGACTTAAAAGGGATCTGTAGGGCATCTCACGCAGAGGGAGGTGGGGATATGGAATTTGCTGCCAGAGCAAACTATGGAAACAGGTCTAATTGCAATGTTTTAAAAGACATCTAGACAGGTGTGTGGACAGGAAAAGTTTGGAGGGATATGGGACATCGCAGGCAAATGGGACTTGCTCAGGAAGACTTCTTGGCCGGACTGGACGAGATGGGCCGCAGGGCCTGTTTCCGTGCTGTGTAACTCTATGACTCTAAAGAGCTGTCGACATACTGGGGATGTGGGGAAGTTGCTGCTGTTGGGATCGCAGCTTCTGACTTGTTATCCTGTTTCTCGACTCGATAAAAAGAGCAGCCCGAGGGGAAGAAACGAGGATTTGACAACTGCAGAAACACTGGGGATTCAATGGAAGGAGGTCCCGGCTTCTGAAATGGTCAAACACTCCACCCACCCGCCTCAGCACGGTCGGGTTTGTGGGTAGAGGAGAAATCAAGTAAACTAAAGCTGTAACTGCAGCCTCAGTGTCCAACCACAGACTGTCCACAGTTTAATGGCCACAAATGTGGTGTTGAAGGCCCTGGGGTTAAACATCTGCCAAACCTCTTCCCAGATCATCCTCCTGAGGAATCTCACCCTGGAGCCTGTCCGCGAACTGATGATGTGACGAGTCAGGTCAGAGGGCAGATCAGTGCCACGTAAACAGACAGAATGGGTAAGGGCGGCAGGTTTCATTCCTGAATGGAAATATGTGTCTGTGTCTTTGACTGTGTGTTCCATTCGGCTGTGCGTCGGGTATGCGTTTGTGTGTGTGTGTGTGTGTGTGTGTGTGTGTGTGTGTGTGTGTGTGTGTGTGTGTGTGTGTGTGTGTTGATTCGAGTAAATATCAGTGGGCGTGTGTATGTGGTTATTGGTTTATCATTGTCACTTGTACCAAGGTACAGTGAAAAACTTGTCTTGCATACCGATCGTACAGGTCAATTCATTACACAATGCTGTTACATTTTGTTAGTACAGAGTGCATTGAGGTAGTACAGGTAAAAACAATAACGGTATTGGATAAAGTGTCACAGCTGCAGAGAAAGTGCAGTGCAATAAGCTGCAAGGTCACCACAAGGTAGATCGTAAGTTCAGAGTCCATTTTATCGTATAAGGGAACCATTCAATAGTCTTATCACTGTGGGGTAGAAGCTGTCCTTAAGTCTGGTGGTATGTGCCCTCAGGGTCCTGTATCTTCTACCCGATGGAAGAGAAGAGAGATGTTGAGTGTGAACATTGAAGTGTTTGTGTGTTACTGTGTGTCTCCACATGTATGATGTGTGTTGACAATATGTGGCATGTGTGTGAGTTGCTCAAATAAATAAATTCACTGGGTCTTAAGGCAATGGGTTCAAGGTTACTGAGGGAAAGAACAACGTTCATTTTGGAGGCTCTGGCGACATCTGCCAATCCTCCTTGTGTATGTGTGTGAGAGGAGGTCTGCCAGGCTGGTTAGGCTGTGTGTGCCTCTCCCAAGATGATATCTTGGGCCGAGGTCAATGCTGGTTGCTCTGTCCACCGTCATTCTTGCAACGCTTCAATGTGGTGGTTTGATAACAACTGTGAGGCTCACGAGTCCAGCAGGGGGCAGACCTGAGTCACACAGAGTCTGCAGTCGCCGACAGGTCAGATGGTGGGCCGCGCAGATTTCCTTCTCTGAATGACTCGGGTGTATTTTTCTGACAATCCCGGTCACCACACTGAAACCAACTTTTATTTCCTGTAATTTTCTTAAGTGAATTCTAATTCAAAGTGCAATGCGGTGGGATTCAAACTTATGTCTTGGCCTGTTTGTACAGTGTGGGTGGGTTCAGGATGCAGTGGTTCATCTAACAGCCTGTGTGCTCCTGTGTCCGTGTGTTCAGGGATCTGACATCTCCAGCTGACCATACGACAGTGAAGCTTCCCAGCAGGTGGGATTGGTGCTGGAATAAAACTTGGGTTCCCCTTCAGACCAGTATTACAGCCAATCTTTGCGTCTAAGCTTTACTTCAAGGTGTCTCATAAACAAGAACAAAGGAATCTGTATTAGTTTTACCTCGCTTAATGGCATCAAACGTTTTTCCCAACACCGTGTTCAGCAAATAGGGGTGATCGAATTTTTCAACCAGTCGGGCACCATCTGTAACGGACAACGCTTGGTCATCATCACTAATCCTGCAAATATTAAACAGCAGGTTATAAAGTGAGCATCAGAGATATTTGAACTATTTTGCACATCCACATATGGTTTCAGTCAAGACCATGTCTTACCTCCTCTTCCGACGAGCTTCCTCCTGAAATAAATAAAACACAAATCTGAATTGACTGAGACTGACCGTCCACATCCCGACAGCAGGAATTTGACCCAAGTTATCACAAGCTGCTGAAAATTCCCACGGCCCAACTCTCACTCCCGCTGACCTACAGACAGAATGAGGATATTGCAGAAGGGACACAGAACCACGGGAAAATGTAGAAGGAATATCAATGAAAATTATACCTGAACTGAGAGGATGAAACTGGACAGGTTCGGTATTTTTAGCTGGATACGATGTCAGGCATGATAAGATTGAGGAATTTAAGATTAGTGATGGATTTAATTGGATGGAGGTGGAGAAAGTATCTGTACTTTTGGGGAGACCAAATATGAAAGATAAAATGCCAGGTGGTCTTCAATAAATCCCATCAGAAATGCAGTGAAGAGAAGATGCAATTCACTGCCACAGGTGTGGTTGAAGCAGACAGCAGAGACTGAATGTAATGGGGAAGTTGGATAAACACATGAGGGACCATGGAGTTGGGGGGCTGTTCATGGGTGTGGTGAGCAGGTGGGAGTAGGCTGTTGAAGCAGGTAAATTTATCGGAGAGGATGGACAGAATGGCCTGTCTATGATGTAAAATACATTATAATCCCATGCGGAACATATCTGAAAAGAAAACAGACTGCAAATTTCCTTAAAACAACAAACTGATGGAAACCGGATACAGATGCTAAATCTGATGTGTGTGTCACATTCTGGAATTCAACCTCAGATCCCAGTGATCCACAGAGAGACCCTCACACCCACTGCACCAGACACACTTACAGCATGTGACTGTAAGTGGATTCTAATGCGAGTTGTAGCGGATATTATACGTGGGAATCACAGAGACAATCAACAGCTCAGTGAGATCACAAGAACACACCCTCGAGAAGGTTGAAGACTGTCCTGTGAGATACAGATATTGTGGGAGGCCAATTTGGGGACAACAACAGCCCGGAACAGTCAAAACATCTGTCTGCTTTAAATCAGTTAAGAACTGTTGGTAAACGCTTCATTTATTTCAAATACATCATTTCGTGACTGTGCACTTTTAAAGAACCAGATTGAAATGTAATCTCTCACCATGAGAAACATCACATTATCTTGTTGATCCATCCATTCCTGTAACTTTGAGAGTTCCTTCTGAATAGAATTTAAATTCCCTTGAATCTCTCGAAGATTCTTCTCCATTGGATTTAGAACCCTCTCCTCTTCCCTGAGATCTCTGAGTAAGCGCTGCTCCTTCGCAGTGAGAATCTGGTGCAGTTCAGCAAATTGGGATGTGATATGGGACTGAAGGCTCTGGGACTGTTCCTGTCAGATGATAGGTGAAGATCAATTTACCATATTGCTGTATTCAATTTACTTATGACATGGAAGATGACCATTCTGCCCGAAAATATCTATGCTGATTCTCAGAGCAATTCCCTTGCTCCCATTCCCTCACATTTTCCTGAAACCTGATCTCCCTCACTTGCCCATTAACTTCCACCTGGATTCACATGTCCATAAGAAACAGGAGCAGAATTAGGCCATTCGGCCCATCGAGTCTGCTCCACCATTCGATCATGGCTGATTTATTTTCCACTCTCAACCCCGTTCTCCTGCCTTTTCCCCATAAACTTTGACCCCCTTACAAATCGAGAACCTATCAATCTCCGCTTTAAATATACCCAATGACTTGGCCTCCACAGCCGTCTGTGGCAATGAATTCCACAGATTCACCACCCACTGGCTAAAGAAAACCCTCCTCATCTCCTATCTAAAGGGACATCCTTCTATTCTGAGGCTGTGCCCTCTGGTCCTAGACACTCCTACTACTGGAAACAACCTCTCCACATCCACTATATCCAGGCCTTTCAATATTCAGTACGTTTCAGTGAGATCCCCCTCATCCTTCTAAATTCGAGCGAGTACAGGCCCAAAGCCATCAAACACTCCTCATGTTAACCCTTTCATTCCCGGGATCATTCTTGTAAAACTCTTCTGGATCTCTCCAATGCCAGCAAATCCTTTCGTAGATATGGAGCCCAAAACTGCTCACAGTACTCCAAATGTGGTCTGACTAACGCTTTATAAAGCCTCAGCATTACATCCTTGCATCCATATTCTAGTCCTCTTGAAATAAATGCTAACGTTGTATTTGCCTTCCTTACTACCGACTCAACCTGCAAGTTCACCTTTAGGGAATCCTGCACAATGACTCCCAAGTCCCTTTGCACCTCCGATTTCTGAATTATCTCCACTACTAGAAAATAGTTAACGCCTTTACTCCTTCTGCCAAGGTACATGACCGTACACTTCCCTACGCTGTATTCCATCTGCCACTTCTTTGCCCATTCTCCCAAGCTGTCCATATTCTGCAGACTCCCTGCTTCCTCAACGCAACCTGCCCCTCCACCCAGCTTTGTATCATGCACCAATTTGGCCACAAAGCCATCAATTCCATCATCAAGATTACTAACGTAAAACGTGAGAAGCAGCGGACCCAACACCGACCCCTGCAGAACACCACTGGTCACCGGCAGGGAATCAGCCAATCACATACCACCCACCTTACCGGGGTTAGTTACAGAGGCCAATTAACCGTCCAACCAGCATTTCTTTGGGGTGTGGGCGGAAACCGTCGTGGTCACAGGGAGAACATGCAAACTCCACGCAGACAGTACCAGAGGTCAGGGTCAAACCCAGGTCACTGGAGCTGCGCTGCTCTGCGACAGTGCATCAGAGGGAACAAAACTACATAACAAGATCAGAAATTCTGCACAGGAAGACCTCACCCGAACTCCGGAGATCTTCTCTTTCTGTTGTTGCTCCGTTTTCTGCAAGTCTGATTTCTTTTTTGTGAGAGATTCGAAGGAAGATTTAACCCGATCCTGGGAGTCAGAGAGTGAAGGAATTAGACTAAAAGATGCAACAAAGTGAACAGGTGAGTAAAAATCGGGTTATTTTTACCTTGTAGGTTTCAACAGCTTTTTTAATCGGCAGAAAGAGGTGCTCTCTGTGTTCCTGCTCATCTCTACAAATCACACAGATCAGTTTCTTGTCCGTTTCACAAAACAGCTTCAGTTCTTCCTGATGTTCCTCGCAGTGCAGTTTACTTTCACTCTTTATCGGATTCAGGTTTGTTTTTCGAGCTTTCTCAGACAGAATTTCTAAGGCCCGATTTACCCTGAGGGTGCGGTCCGCAAACACCTCTCTGCATTCCGGGCAGGAGTTTCTCTCCGCATTTTCCCAACGCCGTGTGATACAGGAGCGGCAGAAGTTATGTCCACATTCCAGTGACACCGGATCGGTGAAGAAATCCAGGCAGATGGGACAAATTGCGTCCTCGGTCCAACTCTCGACCTGGCCTTTCGAAGCCATGTTTACTCTGCGCACTTCCTGATTCACATTCCTTTCACTTTCGGGGAGCTGCTGAACCCCTGCAGTACCGCGATTGTCCACTACACACGCTGCAGTCTCAGGGAATTAATGTTATTTTGCTGCAAGTGTCCAGAGAGAAGGTAACGCGGCCATTTCCACATCAGGGAGGGATCAGAAATACACTTAACAGGTCTGAACATCAATGAAGCCGGAGAGAAGAGCCTGGTTCAGTCTAAGGCGGGACTGACAGAGACCAGGCCTGAAAAGGGAGACACAAGATACTGCAGATGCTGGAATCTGGAGCCAAACACGAGCTGCTGGAGGAACTCAGCGGGTCGGGCAGTATCTGTGGAGTGAAATACACAGTCGACGTTCGGGGTCGAGACAGTCCAGATGAAGGGTCTCGACCCGAAACGTCGACTGTCCATTTCCCTCCAGAGATGCTGCCTGACCCGCTGAGTTCCTCCAGCAGCTCGTTTTGTTAAGCTCGAGGCTGAAAGAGAGGCAGACTGGGGTGTAAAACGGTGGTTAAATATAAATGTAGAGCAGCTATTACATCAGTTAATGTGATGCAGCGGGGGGTGTGGAGAGAATATTGTGTTGCGAGGAGAGAGATGCAGCGGCGATGACTGAGATGTGTCTGCAGGAAAAAGCACAGGACTGGACTTTACACGTCACAGGGTGAAAACGTTCAGCTTTTCGGTGAAGTCCTGATTTCCACCGCCCTTCGTGTGAAGAAGCTTCCTGAATTCACCCACGTCCGACCCGGCTCCAATGTAAGGTCCGGTCTCCCTTGTTCTAGGCTGGGCCCATAAATGGAAATAGTTTTCCCCTGCCTGCCCTGTAAACACCTTCAGCCCCAGAGAGCCGGCACACTGGGCTGGATTCCCAACTTGCCGCCCAGCCTCACACTGATCATCAGGCGGCTTCCACAACAGCGGCTCGTCCACAAGGCGGATGTGGGGCCCAGTCTCCCTCTTAAATACGGTTCAGATCGGGACAGCACACAAAGAAAAATCCCAGACAGCAGGAGTGAGTTTCTCAAAAAAGTCAGTTTATTCAGGCCCTGTTACAGTGCACACTGGGTAACGCCGAGTGTGAGCTCAAAGATCCTCCACTGATCAAAAAAAGAACTTCAGGCGCTTTACAGTATTTGTGTTACAACGGTCACATGCAGATTTTACAATTTCACAATTCACCAGGATCCGAGTTCCTTTTGTGGTATTTGACCGTTGTTTATCTCTGCGGAAGCCGCCTCTTTCTGCCTGACAGCCATTTCCCCCAGGCTCTCTGTCATTTGCTATTTTAGTTTCTGATCTTGTTTTTCTGTCGTGACTCTGCTGATCGAATGATAAACTCTCCTGCACTCTGTCTGCGCTCCAACCTCCACCTGTTGATCTTTACTCCAACTTGCTCCGCCTTGCGGTCCAAACACTTCCCCGATCTAACTGCTGCGCTGCTTCTTCTAACGTGACCTTTCAATGACCTTCTCTCTGGGCCTCATTTTCCCGTAATTTCCCAGTTTGTGCGACACCTAGTTTGCCCATATTACGAACTTTCCCGCTTTCCTTCTGATTCCCAGAGATTCCTTCTTCAGATATCACTGCCTGGCACGTGTGGTGGGAATGTTACTTGCCACCTCTCAGCCCAGGCCTGGATATTGCCCAGGTCTTGCTGCATTTGTGTTGTGGTCTGCTTCAGCTTCTGAGTTGTGCCAGATGGTGCTGAACATTGTGTAACCATCAGTGATCATCCCTATTTCTGACCTCACGACTGAAAGAAGGTCATTGATGAAGCAGCTGAAGATGTTTGGGCCAAGGACACTACCCTGAGGAGTTCCTGCAGAGTTGTCCTGTAACTGAGACGATTGGCCTCCAAACACCGCCACCATCTTCTTTTGTACCAGGGATGATCCCAACCAGTGGAGGGTTTTCCCCTGATTCCCATCAACTGCAGGTTAGCCAGGTCTCCTTGATGCCATTCTCGATCAAATGCTGCCTTGATGTCAAGGGCAGTTACTCTCACTTCACTCTGGAGTTCAGCCCTTTTGTCCATGTTTGGACCGAGGCTGTAATGGGGTCAGGAGCTGAGTGACTTCGGCGGAATACAAGTTGAGCTTCTGTCAGCAGGATTTTATTCGGTACTACAAGCAGAGATTCTTCCAGAAGATTCTTCCGAGACATTCTTCCAGAACGCCTGCTTGTTGTGCTGGATAAAGCCCTTGTCCATCTCCAGATCCTGTCTCCGTGTGACTCGTTCACAGACACAGCAACCTCCAACAAGCTTCCTCCTGGAGAGGAGTTGATCCTCAGGACCAATGGGAAACTTCCAAACGGCAATGCTTCCACTCCATCACCAAGGTCACCCCAACCTCACTCACAGAATGTAGGGGACCCTTGCAAACGTGTGCGTTTGGACACCGAGCTCTAAGTCATCGGAGGCTGGTTTACTGAAACATCCGGGAGAATGGACCTTAACTTCCACAGTGGGGGTCCTCTATCGACCCGCTCTTCCTGTACAGCAAGGCCCTCTGATGACAAAGGTGTTTGACAGATCCTGACACATTTCTACAACACATGCAGGACCACAAGGGTATTGAGGCCTGTCTGAACCGGAAGGCAGAGCCTCTCCTTGGCGTTCGTGTTGAAGCCCTATCTTACTTGGTGTCCCAGAGTCATAGAGCCATACAGCATGTAAACAGGCACTTCGGCCCAGCTCATCCATGCCGACTGTGTCGCCATGCTTTCATCCAGTCGGTACCGAAAGTGCCAACAGATGCCAAGTGCACACTCAGTGCTTCCCCGTCCAGCGGCAGTTGTGGAGAATTACTCTGGTCCACACCCCCTTGAGGTGGTTTCCTGTCTCCTCACCAGGGAGGGAGCATCAGCAGACGGAGGGGATCACAAGGAACAAAAGTCAGGGAACGCAGTTGTGTAAAACTCTGGTTGGGGCATCTGCAGTTTTGGATTCAGTTCAAGTCGCTGCTTTATCGGAAGGATATGCAGGCTCTGGAGAGGCGCAGACGTGGTTTACAAGGATGCTGCCTGGATTAGAGGGCAGGTGCCTTTTGAAGAGGTTGGACAAATCAGGTTGATTACTCAGGAGCAGGAGACCTGACAGAAGTTTATAAAATTATGAGAGGCAGAGATAGGGTAGACAGTCAGAATCAGTCCCTTTTGGTAAAGCATGGGGTGCTCTCCACCGGGTAGTCTCGGTTGCGTGAAGGGAGGTGCATCTTGCCAGCACGTAATATCAGAGAACGCTGCACAATGAGTGGTGCACACAATGGGGACAATAAACTTTGAACGTGGAACAAAACTGGACGTGGTCCACACTGGATGCAATTCACAGTGACCACAGTAGACACTGTGAATGCAGCTCACAGTAAAGACTGAATAAAGTTCACACAGGAACCACACCACACACTGAGCACACTGCACAACAGAAATTACTCACTGTGTGGAGGACGAACGCTGGGTAAAACATACCCTGAATACACAGTGTACACTGGGGTCAATGCACGTTTAATACAGTAACCACTGTATCCTGGACACACTTTCTTATTTACACTGGATACAAAAACTATGAATACAACAAACTCTGCATGCTGTTGAATGAAGCCAGAGTATTGAATACAGTGAACACGGGGTACAGAGGATTCTCTACACACCGTGCATTGGGTACGGAATGCACTGGATATAATGTATCCTGGATTGAGTACATTTTATAAATCGATACATTGCACGCTAGTTACAGTACGGTCTGGACACTTTAAGGACAACAATGTGATTCAGTCAGCTCAATTCAATTGTGCCAGTGCTCCCCTTCCATCCCTCTGCTCCATGTGTTGTCACAGTCACAAAGTCACACAGCACGGAAAGAGGTCCTTCGCCCCAACTGGCTCACGCCGACCAAGATTCCCATATGAGCTACTCGCATTTGCCTGCATTTGGCCCACATCCCTCCAAACCGTTCCTGTCCACGTACCTGTCCAAGTGCCTTTTGAATGTCAGAACATAGAACAGTACAGCACGGAAACAGGCCCTTCGGCCCACGATGTGGTGCCGAACTAATTAGTGGGTCATCTGATATCAACAACCGCCCAGCGTGCTCAGACTGCTCAATGCTCCAGGAGGGAATCTCTGCCAGGGTGGACCTAACCTTCCCCAATACTTCCCAGTGGAAATTACTGCAATGTCAGGATCGGAAGGACTTTTGATATGCAACGTGTGCTGTGTCCGGTGGGTCTGGAGGGTAATTCATCATTTGGTCATTGGTAATTGATCTATTATTGTCACATGTCCCGTGATACAGTGAAAAGCTTTGTTTTGCATGCCATCGATACAGGTCATTCCACACATCAGTACAGCGAGGTGGTGCAAAAGGAAGAAAAACGTTCACAGAATGCAGAATAAAGTGCTCCAGTTACAGATAAAGTGCAGTGCAGGCAGACAATAAGGTGCACCGTGCCTGATGAGGTAGATTGGGAGATCAGGAGTTCATCTTTATCATACAAGCAGTCCATTCAAGGGTTTTGTAACAGCGGGACAGAAGCTGTCCTTGGTAGGTGCTTTCAGGATTTTGTATCTTTCGCCCACTGGGAGGGGGTAGGAGAGAGAATGTCCGGGGTGGAAGGTGTCCCTGATTTTGAGAGACGATTGGCAGGTAAGTGGGCACCAACCTGCCTTCATGAAGGTGCAGATTTCTCCCGCCAATTGTTGACCTCGGCTGCGACCAGGATGTCGGGTCCTCCGGTGCTGACAGGCCACAGATTCTGTGGAGCGGCGTCCGGTGGGGCTCCTGCACCCACTTCCCCCAAAGGAGCAGCTGGGATGGCTGACGGCCAGCGGCTGGTTCGCGGCTGGGTGCGGGGGTGGGTGAGGGGGGCACCGAGGTTACCGGGCACGCCACCGGGACTCTTATTGACCGAGAACAAACTGACATAGGTTAGGTAAATTACCATACAAACTGAATTCATTCAAAACTCACACTTTCTTGTATCTCAGCAAATATCCACAGTAATAGTGTTGACCCCTGGTCAATAACTTAAGACCTGAATGCTATTGTTCCCTTTTCACCAACACTCACTCAGACCAACACTCCAAGGCGTAACACTGAAATCGGATCTCCCGTTGGCCAAATGATCGATCCTTCTTCTGTCCGCCCCTGGCATGGGGGTCTTCCTTGAGAGAGTCTCCGGAGCCCTCGTTGCTTTGCGTCCGAAGCCCCTCATTCTCATTCTCTTTCCTTATCAGTTCATACTGTTGTGTTTCTCTGGTTATGACCTATCTTGCTCAGCGGTGTCAGCTTTTCATTGGCTCTGGTCCAAGGCAGCACCACTCTGTTGCTCTTCTCCCAAGTAAGGACTTGTGCCTCATGTCCCTTTCTTTGTTCTCCCTGAGTCAGACCAGGTCCAACCAGTTTAGCCACGTCAGCCAGTTGCTGGGCTCAGCGTCCCTCTGGTCACAGACACAGACTGCCAGATTCATGAACGTGTATTTTCTATCTTACCAAAGAACATCTCACCTCTCGGTTGGAAATAGTCTCTGGTTTAGCAGCTTATCGGTAGGATCCTCATTGTGACCACTTTTATTTGCTTTGATCCAGCTGTCCCTGAGCAAAACCAGTTCACAAGACAGTTCACAAAATGGTGGCCGCAAGAACAGTCTCACAAAACGGCGGCTCCATTCCTTCCGCCACACGGCAAGGACAAAGACATCTGGTTTGTCCACTTCCATTGTCTTTGACTCATTCCCGTTCGACGTTTGTTTCCGTCCTTGAATTCCTTCATGGCGAACACTCCTCACGGACGTGCAGAGGAGGGACACCCTGTACCCAAGAGGGTGGGCGCCATCTCACCCTCAAACCCTTCCCCTCCCTCAGCAACATCCAGGACAGGATGTTGCTGAGGACAGGACATCCTCAGCAACATCCCTTCCTACTGCAAACCCATGACCAAATGCTCCCTGTGCCTTCATGGAGAAACAGAACATAATAATAAAAAAAGAATTAGAACATAGAACATAGAACAGAACAACACAGGAACAGACCCTTCGGCCCACCATGTCTGTGCCGACCATATGCCAAATTAAACTCACCCCATCTGCCTGCACATGCTCCATTTCCCTCCATTCCATGATTGTTCACATCTGTCAAAGCACCTCTTTAATATTGCTGTTGTATCTGCTTCCACCGCCTCCCCTGGCACAACGTTCTAGGCACCTGCCACTCTCTATGTAAAAACATGCCTTTAAATCTTCGTTAAACTTCCCTTCTCCCACTTTAAAGCTGTGCACCTTCATCGATGGACTGAAGGGCCTGCCTCCATGCCGTATGATGCATGTAGTTGAGCTATTTGAAGAGGTGACCAAGAGGGTTAACGGGGCAGAGCGGAAGTTGTGGTCTACATAGACCTCAGCAAAGCCTTTGACAAGGTCCCGCATGGTCGGCTGGTCTGGAAGGTTACATCACACGGGATCCAGGGTGAGCTGGCCACTTACATTCAAAAGTGGCCCAGTGGAAGGCGGCAGAGGGTGGTGGTGGAGGGTTGTTACTCAGACTAGAGACTTGTGACCAGTGGTGTGCTGCAGGGATCGGTGCTGGATCCGCGGTTGTTTGTCATCTATATTAACAATTTGGATGACAATGTTGTTAACATGGTTATTAAGTTTGCGGACGACACACCTAAATCGGTGGTGTATGGACAGTGAAGAGGGTTATCTCAGTTTACAAGGGGATCTCGACCAACTTGGGACGTGGGTCAGAGAATGGCAAATGGAATTTAACTCTGACAAATGTGAGGAGTTGCACTTTAGTAAGTGAACCAGGGCAGGACTTACTCAGTAAATTGTCGGTCCCCAGAGAGGGACCTCGGGCTACAGGTACATCGTTCCATGAAAGTGGAGACACGGGTGGGCAGGGTGGTGAAGAAGGCGTTTGCGACACTTACCTTCATCAGTGAGGGCACTGAGTCCAGGAGTTGGGACGTCACGTTACAGCTGTACAAGACGTTGGTGAGAATGCAATAAGGTGATTGTGTGCAGTTCTGGTCACCTGGATATAGGAAGGATGTCATGAAGCTGAATTGGGTACAGAAAAGATTCACAAGGATGTTACCAGGCATGGAGGGCTTGAGTTATCAGGAGAGACTGGATCGACTGAGAACTTATTCTCTCGAGCATAGGACACAGAGGTATAGCAAATCATGAGGGGCATAGATAAGGTGGGTTGTCGCAGTGTTTTTCTCAGGGTAGAGGAATCTAAAACTAGAGGATACAGGTTTAAGGTGAGAGGGGAAAGATTTAAAGGAGACCTGAGGGTCAAGTTCTTCACACAATGGGAGGAGAGTGTGTGGGACGGGCTGCCAGAGGAAGTGGTAGAGGCGGGAATAATGACAACATTTAGAAGACATTTAGACAGATACATGGATAGGAAAGGTTCAGAAGGATATGTCGAATATGGGGACATGAGACGAGCTGAAGGAGACAATTTGGTCGGCATGGACGAGTTGGGCCGAAGGGCCTGTTTCCGTGCTGTATTACTCTGTTACTACTTTATTCAGTGACTTTGAAATGGTGAGAATGCTCAGCACGTCAGGGAGCACAGCCGGAGTTTCAGGTTGACTCTGACCCATCATCAGCAATATTTAAAAGTAGCTCAGGTCAAGGATGGTTTCCGTTGTGGAGAAGAGGGAAGGGTGGAGAGAACAGGGGGAACGTCTGTGAGACCAGCAGACAACCGGTCACAACTGGCGGTGCTACTGGCTGGGAGAGGTTAGTGACGGCTTGTTCTCAGCAGGTGCCTCAGGTGGAGCTGTGAATCGGGGGAGAAGGACGGAGAGATTGAAGACTCCCTCAAGATCCGCCTCTTCTCCAGACATCAGTTCACAGTCATACAGCACAGAAACAGGCCCTTCGGCCCAACGTCCATGCCGACCAAGATGCCCGTCTACGCCAATCCCATTTGCCTGTGTTTGGCCCATTTCCTTCTATACCTTTCTGTCGCATGTACTGGTGGGAGAACTCACCCCCATCTCCCTCAACATGATTGTGGGATCCTCTGTGCCCCATCGAGAGATGGGCCTGCAAAGGAGCCCTGCAGATGGGGGATTATGCAAGCACTGAAATGTTACCTCAGTGGCTCTCTTGTTTATCTTATCTTCTCTTCCAGATCTCAACAGCATCTTCCAGTAACTACATGCACTTATGACTCCATCCTCAACAGGTTCCACTTTCTCAGGTTGAGTGTGGTCGTTATCAACAGCTTCAGAGCTGTTGGGTATCTGCCACATTCACCGATGACACCACTGTTGTTGGCAGCATCTCAGATGGCGATGAGGAGGCGTACAGGAGTGAGATAGATCTGCTGGTTGTGTGGTGTCACAGCATCAATCTCGCACTTACTGTCAGCAAGATCAAGGAATTGATTGTGGACTTCAGGAAGGGGAAGTCGGGAGAACACACACCAGACCTGATTGAGGAGTCAGCGGTGGAAAGGGTGAGCAGCTTCAAATTCCTGTGCGTCACCATCTCGGAGGATCTGATCTGAGCCCAACACATTGATGCAAACACAAGGAAGCCACTTCAGTGGCTCTTACCTCGTTAGGAGTTTGAGTAGATATGGTATGTCACCAAAGGATCTTCCAAATTTCTATAGAAGTATGGTGGAGAGCATTCTGACTGGTTGCAGCACAGCCTGGTATGGAGCCTCTAATGCCCAGGATCGCAAGAGGCTACAGGGGGTTGTAGACTCAGCCAGATCCATCACAGGCACAACCCTCCCCACCATCGAGGACACCTTCAAGAGGCGGTGCCTCAAGAAGGCGGCATCCATCACTAAGGACCCTCACCAGCCGGCACATACCCTCTTCTTATTACTCCCATCCGAGAGGAGTTACAGGAGCCTGAAGACCCACACTCAACAATTCAGGAACAGCTTCTTTCCCTCCGCCATTAGATATCCGAACGGTCCATGAACCCATGAACACCACCTCGTTATTCCTTTATTTTCCCACAATTTACTTATTGTTGTAATCTGTAGATTTTCTGTCTTTGCGCTGGACTGCTGCCGCAAACAACACATTTTACACGATATGAGTGATGATAAATCTGATCCTGATCTGTCTTTGTTGCAGGGCGGGGATTGCATGGGACAATTCTCGCTGTCGCTAAACTGTGATCAATCTCCTCCACATAAGGATGGACTATTCTTAGTGTTGTCCCGATACAAGGGTCAGATATTTGTAGATGTGATAAACCACCAGGCTGACTTGACTTCCAACACATCTCCACGGTAATGTTGATCAGGAACTCGTAAACTGATTCACAAAAGCTCACCATTCAGCTGCCTCATCAACAGCTACCAGTTGGAGGACTTTGTGTGTTAAACCTGCAGCCTGAATATGGCTGTCATGTGGGGCCCAGTCGCCCTCTGAATTGCCGCTGAAATCGGGAATGGACACTAAGAAAATCTCTCATACAGTATGGTGAGTTTCTCGAACAAGTCGGTTTATTCAGGCCCTGGGGACACTTCGAGGGAGCTCAAATGTACTCCAGTGACCCAACAAACATCAAGCAATTTATACTACTTCCGTTACCATAGTTACATGCAGATTTCGCAAATTTATCAGTAACCCACTCTCCTTTGAAGAATTTGATCTGTGCTTTATCTCTGCAGCAGTTGCCTCTGTCTGCCTGACAGACGGGACTTTGCCTTCCTTTGCCAGTCCGCCATTTCCTCCATTCTCACGGCGATTGAGTGCTCGGATTTATGTCCTTGTCCTTCTGCCCGTGACTCTGCTTATCTTCAGATCAGTTCTCCTGCATTGAAGCTATATTCTAACCACCACTTGTTTATCTCTGCTCCAGCTCGCTGTGTGTAATCTGGACACTGCCCTGATCTCAGGACTGCCCTGTTTCTTCCAAGTGGACTTTAAGGCACCTGCACTGTTGGTCTATTTTCACACTATTTGTATGACACTGAAGTTGACTATATTACAAACTTTCTAAATTTCCTTAAAATTGCCGGAGATTGCTTCTACATCACCAGGTGCCCTGTTCTTTTGTCACAATTCAAATACACTTCAATGGCATCTTCCCAAACCCGGGACCGCCTCCCGCCCGCATTCCCCATCCCCGACTGGCACATTCCAGGCTGCAGGAGTACTTGCCGAGGGACGCACTGAAGCTAGGTGCAGCCAATGCAAAGGATCTGTGGGGAAGGATCACAGTCTCGGCTCCGTCCACTGCCGGACATGGAGGGGCTGAGTCAGGTAGGGGGGCCGCTCAAACACTGAAATAGTCCATCACCCCAGGGGGGCCACAAGAGTGGCAATGGTGCAATGGTTTAAAACGTGTTAATGCCACTGAATGTATTGACCATGTGACAAGAAGAATGTAAAACGTCTTTTACACCGTGTTTATTCTTCATTCACGTGTATTTTTATTGTGATTAAAGTTGATCTTTGAAATGAAAAATACAGCACGGAAACAGACCCTTCGGCCCACCGAGTCCTCACCAACCATTCACCACCCGCTTACACTGATCCCACACTGCGGCTCCCACATTGGCTGCATCAGTCACCTCAGAGCTGGAGTAGCAGCAAGTCATCCTCAGCTGTGGGAGACCGCTCGGGAAGAAGGAGGTGCATTTCTCTGTGCAGCCAACGGAGGGGGGGGGCGGGGGGGGGGGGAATTGCTCCAGTTATTCGCTCTCAACTCTGCTTTGATCCAGTCGGCGCCGAATATGCCAACAGATGCCAAGTGCACACACGGTGCTCCCCCCTGTCCACACCCACTTGAGGTGGTTTCCTGTCTCCTCACCAGGGAGGGAGCAGCAGCAGACGGAAGGGATCACAAGGAACAAAAGTCCGGGAACACAGTGCTTCAGCAGTTGTGGAGGAAGCAGTCAACAACAACTGGCACAGACGGGATCGACAGACAGAGTCCTTTTCCCTTAGGGTGGGAATGACTAATACAACAGGGCAGAGACATAAGTTGAGAGGAGAAGGTTTAAAGGAGATTTATGAGGCATTTTTTTTCACACAGAGAATGGTTGGTGCTTGGAACGTGTTGCCAGGGTCGGTGGTGGAAGCAGATACAACAGCAACATTTAAGAGGCATTTAGACAGACACTTGAACAGGCAGGGAATGGAGGGATATGGACCAGGTACAGGCAGGTGGGATGAGATTGAATAGGCACAATGTTCAGCACAGACATCGTGGGCCGAAGGGCCTGTCCCTGTGCTGTATTGTTCTATGTTCCATGTTCAGCAGCGATGGAGGAAGCAGTCAACAACAACAACTGGCATTCAGGTGCAGTCGCTGAGTAAAGGCAGGAAAAATCCCCAAGCGCTCACACGGATGTGTTTCTCAATCAAGATCTGTGAGCAAACCACATGCGGAGATGTGAGGGGAAATGAGTAAAAGACAGGGGCAAACACTGGGACGTCTTCTCCGGCAGTCCCGCGGGGTTGGGGTGACTTGTTTCCTCTCCGGTCCAGCTGAGGTGTCTGATGGGGCCAATGTGGGACCTGCAGACTCTGCTGCAGGTGGGGCAGGAGGTGCTTGATGGAGTGGCTGGGAGTGGGGGTGTGGGGGTTCACATCTTCCGGTGTTTGCGCTCATCCTCCTTGTGCTCCTATCGGAGAGATTAGGAATGCTCCTGCCTTTCCGGATGCCTTTCCACCAGTGTGAGCTGTCCTGGGCCAGGGATTCCCACGTCTCAGTGAGGGTTTTGTTTTAAGGAAACTTTGGGAATGCCCTTGAAACGTTTCGTCTGGTCTGGGAATCACTTGCCGGCGTGGAGCTGGGAATAGAGTGCTTGTCTCGGGACTCTGGTGTTGTCCCTGCGGACAATGTGGCCTCCCCACTGGACCCGGTTGTGCTGATCAGAGGCTCGGTGTTGAGGACGTTGGGTGCGGAGGGGACAGTGAGCTGGGGAGGTGTGGAGTGTCAGAACTGCAGTGGACCAGTTGGGCTGAATGGCCCGTTTCACTGCTGTAAGGGAACTCCCTGTTCGCTCAATTCTTCTGTTGTTACGGCAGTGAGAAAGTCCCTCTTTGTAAAGCAGGGGGTGCTGACCACAGGGGAGTCTCAGCTGTGTGAAGGGACGTGCATCCTGCCAGCACGTCATGTCAGAGAACAACAATAGACCAGAAAGCTCGAATAACCAGAGAACAGCTCACAATTCTCTGTCCGGCTGTACCAGGCAGGATGTGGTTGAAATGGTGGGAAGGCACAGTAACACCGTGAAGGGAAGACAGTCCCAGCGGGAGAGAAACACCACTGTGGGGTTTCGGATCTGGGACCCACTGCAAGGTCTGATTCAGAGCAAGGTGGATTCCCCAGAGACCCACCACACAAATTCCACGCTCACCCCCAGATGCAGGAGGCTGACTCCTTCTGACTGCAGGGGCCTGGGCGATGGAGATGGGGAGAGCAAAGGTGCACATTGAGTTACTGTCCTGTTCTCACGGAGTAAAGAGAGAGGTCTTGTACCTGTGTGCGTCCTTTGCAGTCTGTGACCACCTTGTTGATCCCTGCATGTGTGCTTCACACACGGACTGCAGTAAACGTTGCACAATGAGCGGTGTACACAATGGTGATAATAAACTCTGAACGTGGAACAAAACTGGAAGTGGTCCACACTGGATGCAGTGCACAGTGACCACAGTATACATTGTTAATGCAGCTTACAGTAAATACTGAATAAAGTTCACACAGGAACCACACCACACACTGAGCACACTGCACAGCAGAAATTACTCACTGTGTGGAGGACGAACGCTGGGTAAAACACACCCTGCATACACAGTGTACACTGATGTCAATACACGTGTAATACAGTCACCACAATATCCTGGACACACTTTCTAGTTTGAACTGGATACAAAAACAATGAACACAACAAACTCTGCATATTATTGCATTCATTGGAGAAGGTGTATTGAATAGAGTAAACACGGGGTACAGAGCATGCTCCACACAGAGTGAATTGGTCACCACTCCCCTGTGGAATCCAATAGACTGAAGGCCAAGAAATTAAAAGACAACAAAAGTGAGCTCGTGTTTTCAGAAGATCGGAACCAGGAGCAGGTGTGGGCCATTCGGCTCCTTGCGTCTGCTCTGCACTTCCCTCAGAACACAGCTGACCTTTTACCTCAGTGCCAATTTCCTGCCCCATCATCGTTGAGTCTTTTAAATCCAGAAATCTTTTGGAGAGAATTCCAAAGATTCACCTCACTCTGGGTGGGGAAATTTCTCCTCATCTCAGTCCTGCTGAGGCGACCTCTTATTTTGAGTCTGTGACCCGTGGTTCCACTCCCCAGCCAGGGGAAGCATCATTGCTGCCTGTACCCTGTGAGACTGTGTCTGTCTCAATCAGACCACCTCTTATTCCAATAATTCTGAGATCGGCACAGTCAGTGTGATCTCTCTGAGGACACCACCCCGGCCCAACAGCTTAGAAGAATCAGAGGAGATCGCGGTGAAAGATAAAATTCTCACAGGGCTCCAAAGGCTGGATGCAGGTAGGATGTTTCCCCTGTCTGAGGAGCCTGGAGCCAGGGGTCACTGTCACAGAATATGGGGAAGCTCATTTATCAGAGAGGTAAGGAGACGCCTCTACACTCAGAGCCCGGGGAATCTGTGGAATTCGCTGCACCGGAGGGCTGCGGAGACTCAGTCATTCAGTTCATTTAGAGTCACAGACTCACAGTTGTACACCACAGAGACACCAATGAATTCCAACTCTTTTTTCCATCTACACTCTCCCATTTGCCCACGTTATGACCATATCACTCTGTAACTTACCTATTTAAGTGTCTGTATAAATGTCTACTATATCTGATTCCACCATCTCATCTGGCAGCGAGTTCCAGATATCAACCACTCACTGTGTAAAAAAAAACCTGACCACACAGATCCCCTTTAAAACTCCTTCCTCTAGCCTTAAACCTGTACCCTCTTCTTTTGATACTCCAAGCATGGAAATGAGCTTTTACCATCACACTATTCCCCGTTGTAGCCTCAATCTTCCTCACTGTCCACAGTCCCAACTTCCGTGTCATCCTCAAACTTACTCATCAGACCTCTGCATTCACATTGAAGTGATAATTTTTCTCACAAACACTAAGGTCCCAGCACTGACCCCCGCAGTACGCCACTGCTCATAGTCTTCGAGTCAGAAAAAAACATCCTTCCATGACGATCCACTCCCAACTGTCACCAAGCCAATTTTGGATCTAATGAGCCAGCTGGCCTTGGATCCTATGTTCCTTCACTTTTCTTAAAAGACTTGGATGAGGATGTGGAAGGGTGGGTTAGTAAGTTCACTGAGGATACAAAGATTGGTGGTGCTGTGGATAGTGTAGAAGGTTGCTGTAGATTACAACAGGATATTGATAGAATGCAGAGCTGGGCTGAGAAGTGGTAGATGGAGTTCTACCTGGAGAGTGTGAAGTGATACACTTCGGGAGATTGGTATTAAAGGGCAAACACAAGGTTAATGGCAGGACTCTTAGTAGTGTGGAGGAACAGAGGGATCCTGGCGTCAATGCATCCCTCAAGGTTGCCGCGCAGGTCGATAGGGTTGTTAAGGAGGGTGCGATGTGTTAGCAGTATTTTTTCCAGAATGGTCGAACATCAGACTCATTTCAGTAAAAGTAGATGTTGGAAAACTAAGTAAAATGAACAGAAAATGCTGGAAGCCGGCAGCCGGTCAGGCAGCGTTGGGATCAGTTCCGTGAGACGTCACCGACGTGGACCGCTGACTCCTTTTCTCTCTCCACAGATCCTGCCCGACCTGCTGCGTGTTTCCAGCATTTCTTCTTTTCACAACAGATTCATTTCCTTTGGAACAAATCTCATGAAAAATGAGTGCAAACCCGAATCACTGGTTCCATGTGGCAAGCGGTTGGGATCCAGGCTCTGTCTCCCTCTCTGTAGGATACGTGGAATATTCCCTGTTTCAGTCGCAGCCAGACCCCTCCCTCACCTCTTTCTCAGGGACATCATGTCTGTATCGGTGCTGCTTCCTGCTCTCGTTCGCCACTTCAACCTTCCAGAACACTCCCGTTCGGTCCACACGGGGGAACTGAGCCTCCAGCTGCTGTCACTTTGATTCCCCATCCCGCTCTCAGGCTGAATTCTGCCTTTGGTCTCCTGCACATTTCCAACGAGTCTCCACAAAGCTCGGGGAACAGCGCCCCATCTTCTGACTGGGCACGTTACAGCCCTCGGGGGTCGACACTGAATTGAGACAGATGATTGTATCTCACACTCTCAGCATTCAGCTTTCTTTCTCTCACTTCTGGCCATTTCCAATTTCACCCCCTCCCTCCTATTTACACCTCCCCCCGTCACAACTTTACCTCCCTCCCTTGCAGTCAGCACCAGCTCTGGCGCCACCTTCATTGATCCAATGGACTTTAGGAGCCGACGGATATTTCCATTTTCACACAAGTATTTCTGTTCCGCTCACGGATGCAGTTAATGCGTTAAAATTAATGGGTCCACAGTTCTAATATCAATTCGTGTTTATTTCACTCTCCCCACATTTATATTTACATCGACTTCCTCCTGACGCCGATCCTGGGACCCGACCCTGTTACAGACCCGGAGCGGAACCGGAGGAGATTCTGAGCCACCGGTTTCCATCCTCAGCCCCGAATAAAGGATAAAGTTTCTCGGTGAATTTATTCCCAGTGAAGGTGTGGAGATGGGACTTGGTGTCAGCGCTGTAAAATGAAACTATCCCTGACCCGTAACTGAGATAAACTCCCACCCTCCCGGGGATGGGACCGGCAGGGAGACGGATTCCAGGGGAGGTGTTCACATAGACCTCGTCACCATAACGCCCGATGGTCCAGAATCCGTTCTGCGGGATCAGTCCGACCCTTCCCTTCCTCTCCACAGACTCTGCGGCGACTCCCAGAGTCCAGCCCCTGTTCCCCGCCACCCCGACCTCCCAGTAATGTCTCCCCGATGTGACTCCCTCCGATGCCAGCACACAGGACCAGTCTTTGAGCCTCTTCGCGGTGTCGGGGAGTTCCCTCCGGGTCCGGGTCCATCTCACACTCTTCCGATCCTCAGACACCTCGAGCTCCGGACGCGCCGTTCCCACATCCAGGGTCACAGAGACTGGAGGGAGAAGCAGAGAATTAGAGAGTCCCGGGGGTCGTGGGGAGACAGTGACAGTGGGGCCGCAGGCACAAACCTTTCCCGGGTTTTCACCCAACTCCACCGGATGGATATCAGATTTATTCACGGGTTTTCTCCGGGACGGAGCGGGGAGTTTCACACACAAAACGCTGCAGGAACTCAGCGGGTCAGGCAGCATCTGTGGAGGGGAAATAAACAGTCGACGTTTCGGGCCCAGACCCTTCATCAGGACTAGAAAGGAAGAGGGGAAAAGCCGGAATAAAAGGGTGGGGGAGGGGGAGCTGCTGGCGGGTGATCGGTGAGTCCAGGTGAGGGGGGAAGGGAGGTGGGTGGGGAGGGGGAAGTGGGAATGATGTGAGAAGCTGGGAGGTGACCGGCTGAAGAGGCAAAGGGCTGAAGAAGGTGGAATCCGATCGGAGAGGACAGTGGACCATGGAATAAAGGGAAGGAGGTGGGGAACCAGAGGGAGGAAGGTGTGGGTGAGGGGCAGGTCGTGGGGGCGGGGCAGGGGAAAGAAAAGGGGTAATGGGGCCAGAGGGAGAAGGGAAATCAAAGGACGGGGGTAGAGGGGAGTGGCTACCGCAAGTTAGATAAATCGACGTTGATGCCGTCAGGTTGGTGACGACTAAGGCGGAATATGAAGTGTTCCTCTGATCTGCGTCTGGCTTCAACGTGGCAGTAGAGGAGGCCGTGGACAGACATGTCAGTGTGGGAGTGGGAAGTGGAATCGAAATGTCTGGTCACCGGGAGATCCTGACTGTTACGGCGGACGGAGCGAAGGTGTTCGACGAAGCGGTCCCTCAATCTGCGTCGGGTTTCACCGATGTAGAGGAGACCGCACCGGGAGCACCACATACAATAAACGACCCTGATGGATTCTCATGTGAAGCGCTGCCTCACCCGGAACGACTGTTTAGGGCCATGAATGGTGGTGAGGGAGGAGGTGTAGGGGCAGGTGTAACATTTGGGATGGTTGCAGGGATCAGTGCCTGGAGGGGGATCAGTGGGGAGGGACGAGCGGACAGGGGAGTCGCAGAGAGAGCGATCCTTGAGGAAAGTGGAGAGGGGAGGGGAGGGGAAGATGAGCCTGGTGGTGGGATCCCGTTGGAGATAGCAGAAGTTGCGGGGAATTATGTGTTGGAAGCAGAGTCTCGGGTTGGTGGGTGAGGACAAGGGGAACCCTGTCCCTGTTATTTTAGGGGGTGGGGGATGGTGGTGGATGGGGTGAGGGCAGACGTGCGGGAAATGGAGGAGATGCGGGTGAGGGCTGCGTTGATGGTGGTGAAGGGGAAACACCGTTTTCTGAAAAAAAGAGGACAGCTCGGATGTCCTGAAGTGGAAAACCTCATCATGAGAACAGATGCGGCGGAGATGAAGATGCTTAGAGAAGGGAATATCATCGTTACAAGTGACAGGGTGGGAAGACTTGTCGCCAAAGTAACCGTGGGAGTCAGTGGGTTTGTAAAAGATGTCAATGGAAAGGGAGCTTCCCGGGATTGTCGGGAGGGGGTGGGGCAGTGACGTGTGGACGGGGCGAGCGAGTGGGGAGTCTGTGGGTGGGGATGGAGAAGTGGGGCGGGGTAACGAGAGCCCTTGCTGGGAGGTGGTGGAGACGGAGGCAGATGGGAGCGTAGGGGATTGGGCTGAGTCGTTACTGGAGAAATTTAATAGGAGATCATGGAGTCAGAGAGCAATGCAACACCGAAAGAGGCTCTTCAGCACAACTCATCTGTAAAGACCAAGTTGCTGAACTGCCTGGGTTTGGCCACTTATAACTTTAAACCGTTTTATCCATGTACCTGTCCAAATGTCTTTCAAACATTGTAACTGTACCCTCCTCCACAGCTTCCTCTGGCAGCCTCCTCTCTCCCAGGGTAACAAGTCCCAGCCTATCCAGCTTCACCTTATAACCCAAGCCCTCCAGTCCCGGTAACATCCTTGGAAATCTGTTCTGCATCCTCTACAGTTTAATGACGTCCTTCCTACCCCAGGGTAACCAGAACTGTACGCAGGACTCCGAACGTGGCCTGACCAACGTCTTGTACAGCTGTAACGTGACGTCCCAGCTCCTGTACTCAATAATCTGACCGATGAAGGCCAGCGTGATAAATGCTTTCTTCACCACCCTAACTGTGTCGCCACTTACAAGGAAATATGTACCTGCGCCCCTCGGTCTCTCTGTTCTACAACACTCTCCAGGGCCCTACCAATTGCTGTGCAAGTCCTGCCCTAATTTGTCTTCCCAAAATGCAACACCCCACTTTTCACTGAAATAAACTCCATCTGCCATTCCTCGGCCCACTGGCCCAGTTGATCAAGGTCCCGTTGTAATCTTCGATAACCCTCTTCACTGTCCCCCATACCACAGAATTTAGTCTCATCGACAACCTTGCAAACCATGCTGAATGATGACCAACAGCGGACCCAGCACCGATCTCTGCAGCACACCGCCTGTCACAGACCTCAAGACGACAGTCATAAAGCAACTCTCCACGACAACCCACTGTCTCCAACCGCCAAATGCCAATTTTGTATCCAATTGTCCAGCTCGACCTGGATCCCATGTCATCTACCTTTACGGACTGGCCTACCATGCGGTATCTCGTCAAAGGCCTTGCTAAAGTCCAGGTGGACAACATTTACTGCTCTTCCTTCATCCATCTTCTTGGTCACATCTTCTAAAAACTCAACCAAATTCACAAAGCATGATTTCTGATGCTGAGAGCTATGCTGACTCTCCCTAATCAGTCCTTGTCTTTCCCAGTGCACGTAGATCCCGTCTCTCAGAATCACCTCCATTATCTTCCCAACTACCGACGTTAGGCTGAGCGCTCTGTACTTCCCAGGATTTTCCTTGCAGCTTTTCTTCAATAAAGGCACAGCATGTCAGACTTGTCTACTGGCACCTTACCCATAGATATCGATGATACAAATATCTCCACAAAGTACCCCAGAATTTCTTCCCAAGATTCCCACAATATCCTAGGATATATTTGATCAGGCCTTGGTGATTTATCTACCTTACTGCATTTTCAGACCTCCAGCAGTTCCTCCTCTGTAATGTGGTAGAAAATAAAGTGGATAATCTTTTGTAACATTGAAAAATTGAGGGCTCTGTGGAACTGGTACAGAAGAGGCCTGGGTCAGAGAAATTATGACAGGCAAGGTTTGGAAGCATTTGGGCCCAATGTAGGCACATGGGACGAGCTCAGGTGGGCACCTAGGTCGGCATGAATGTAATGGGCTGAAGGGCCTGTTTCCATGCTGTATCGCTCTGTGACTCTATGACATTGAAGCCTTAATAGGTCAGGGTTCAGAATGTAGGAATTGGAACGTCATGTTGCAACTTTACAAAACACTGGTTCGGTCACACCCGGTGTATTGTGCGCAGTTCTCCTCGTCACACCTTGGGTAGGATGTCATTGTGCAGGAGAGAGAGCAGAGGAGATACCCCAGGGTGTTGTCTGGATCGGAGGTCTTCAGTTCTGGGGAGAGTTTGGAGAGTTTGGATGGGGAAATAGGTCGGCACAGACGTGGTGGGTCGAAAGGCCCATTTCTCTGCTGTACGACTTTGACTGTGACTTTAAATGAACTGAATGACTGAGGCCCCACAGCCCTCCAGCGCAGAGAATTCAAAAGATACACCATCCTCTGAGGTTACATCCCATTCTGAGACCCCTGACTCTCGACTCCTCAGACAGGGGAAACATCCTCCCTGCATCCTGGCTGTTGAGCCCTGAAAGAATTTTGTGTTTCCCTGAGATCTTCTCTCATTCTTCGAAACATCTAACATGGAAGATTGAACATAGAACAGTACAGCACAGGAACAGGCCCTTCATTCAATTTGACCATGATTGATCTATGCTGGCATCAATTTCTCTTCTGTGCCAGTTCCCCATTGCCCTCATTTCCTCAATCTTACAAACATTTCTCTATCTCCACATTATATAATCCAATAATCATGCCACTACCGCCCTCAGGGGCAGAGAATTCCAGAGATCCATCACCGTCTGAGAGAAGAAATTTCTACACACGTGTTTTAAATGACCAGCCACTTAACTTGTAACTATGTCCCCTTGTCCGTGACTCTCTCACTCGTGAAAACATCCCAACATCTACCTGGCCAAGCTCCTTTGGACATTTTACGTTTGAATAAGCTCATCCCTCATTCTTCTAAACTCCACGGTACACAGACCCAACCGTCCAGCCTCTCTCGATAGGACAACCCTCTCACCCCAGGAATGAGCCTGGTGAGTCTCCTTCCGACTGCTTCCAATGCTGCTCTGTCATGCTGTACTATACACAGCAAACTCATCTCTAGACTCCTAGATCGGGGACTCAACACCTCCCTTTGCAACTGGATCCTTAACTTCCTGATCAATGGACCACAATCAGTGAGGATAGGCAGCAATACCCCCTCCACGATTATCCTGAACACTGATGCCCCACAAGGCTGTGTTCTCAGTTCCTACTCTACTCCCTATACACTCACAACTGCGTGGCCAGATTGCACCAGCTCTTTTTGAGACTCGGCCCACAAAGCAGTTTTCACCAACTCAGCAGGTGAAAACAACTTTGTGGGCCGAGACTCAAAAAATTGTCAGTCACAGTACAGGACGGAGATAAGTAGCCTCCTGGTATGGTGTCATGACAACAAACTTTCCATTCAGTGTCAGAAAAACAAAAGAGCTGGTCATTGATTTCAGGAAACGGGTGGGGCGGTGCACACGCTCTCATTTACATCAACGGTGCTGAGATCGAGACGGTTGAGAGCTTCAAGTTCCAATGAGTGAACATCAACAACAGCTTGTCCCGGTCCAACCACGCAGGCGCTACGACTAAGAAAGCTCACCAGCACATCTACTTCCTCAGGAGGCTTAAGATATTTGACATGTCCCATTCGACCCTCACTAATTTTTATAGATGCACCATAATAAGCATGCTATCTGGATGCATCATGGCTTGGTACGGCAACTGCTCTGCCTCAGACTGCAGGAAGCTGTGGACACCTCACCACATCACTGAAACCCACGTCCCCTCCATGGACTCTTGTCTATGCTTCTCCCTGCCTCCCGAAAGTAACCAGTACAATCAAGGACCCCACCCATGCCGGACATTCTTTCTTCTACTCCCCCCCCAATCGGGCATAAAATGTAAAAGCCTGAAAGCATGTACCACCAGGCCCGTTGACAGCTTCTGTCCCACTATTATAAGACTATTGAATGGCCTGCTAGTTAGATAAGATGGATTCTTCACCTCACAATATACCTCGTTATGCCCCTGCACCTTATTGTCTGCCTGCACTGCACTTTCTCTGTAACTGTAACACTTTATTCGGCAGTCTGTTATTGTTTTCCCATGTACTACCTACATACACTGTCGTAATGAAATGATAAGTATGGATGGAATGGAAAACAAATTTTTTCACTGTACCTCAGTACATGTGATAATAAAAAAAACAATTTCCGCCAGGTGAGGTTTCACCAAGACCCTGTACAAGTCATCATTACTCCCAGACTTGCGTAGTCAAGGCCGTATGAGGAATGGACTAGGCAGAGCAGGTTCAACCAGAAAGGAGGGTTTGCATCAATTACTTTTCACAACACATTTGTATTATCGAGAAATATTGCTCCAACAGCGGGATACCTGAACTTCACCCTCCTGTCACAGACGGGAGCTCAAGCACTCTGTGATAGTGTACACTTGTGCAGATATATGAGTACACTTAACAGGGGAATCAGGAGGGCAAAAAGAAAATGTGATAGCTCTGGCAGATAAGATTAAGGACAATCCTGAGATACTCTATTAAGTATAGTAAGAGCAAAAGAGAAACAAATGAGAGAATAGGTCTCCTTAAGGGTCAATATGGTCGTCTGTATGTGGAGCCTCGGGCTGGTGAGGGGGTGCGGTCTGAAATGAATATTACTCATCTGTGTTTCCCAGGGAGAAGGTCGTGGAAGCAAAGGAATTAAGGGAAATGAGCAGTGATGTCTTGGAACAAAACCACAGTACAAACAATGAGGTGCTGGTGGTCTCAAAAAGCATATTACGGTGGATAACTCCCCGGGGCCTGATTAAGTGTATCCTCAGACAAAGCCAGGATACTAAAGGCCACTGAGCCTAACATCAGTGGTGGGAAAGTTACAGGACGGACTCTGAGAGACAGAATCTACCAGCACTTGGAAAGGCAAGGACTGATTAGGGACAGTCAGCATGCCTCTGTGTATGGGAAATACCACGTCACACATGTGACTGGGTTTTTTGAGCAGGTGACAGAGACGAGGAGAGGATGATAGACATTGTCCACATGAACTTTAGCAAGGCCTTTGACAAGGTCTCACAAGGAAGGCCAGTCCAGAAGGTGAGATCACATGGAATCCAGGCTGACCGAGGCAATTGGACACAAAATTGACGGTGGGTGGAGCCAGAGGGTGTTGGTGGAGGGTTGTTTTTCAGACTGGAGGCCTGTGACCAGTGGTGTACCACTGGAATCGGTTCTGGGTCCACTATTATTGCTCATCTGTGTTAACGATTTGGAAGAGGATGTAGAAGGCATGGTTAAATGTTTGCCAATGACAGCAAAATTGGTGGTGTAGTGGACAGTGGAGAAGGTTATCTACATTACAGCAGGATCCAGATTAAATGAACTTGAATTGGAATTGGTTTATTATTGTCACTTGTACCGAAGTGCAGTGAAAATCTTGCCTTGCATACCGTTCATACCGGTCAATTCATCACACAGTGCATTGAGGTAGAACAAGGTAAAAGAATACAGAATGCAGAATATAGTCTCACAGCTACAGAGAAAGTGCAAGGCAGGTAGACAATAAGGTGCAAAATCATAATGAAGTAGACTGTGAGTTCAAGAGTCTATCTTATCATACTAGGGAACCGTTCAAAGTCTTTCGCCGGCAGAATAGACAGTGTTCTTGAGCCTGGTGGTATGTGCTTTCAGGCTTTTCAATTTTCTGACCAATGGGAGAGGGGAGAAGAGAGAATGTCTGGGGTGGGTGGGGTCTTTGATTATGTTGGCTGCTTTACTGAGGCAGCGAGAAGTACAGACAGGGTGCATGGAAGGGAGGCTGGTTTCTGTGATGTGCTGAGCTGTGTCCACAGCTCTCGAGAATTCCTCGCGGTCCTGGGTGGAGCAGATGCAATACCAAGCCGTGTTGCATCCTGATAGGATGCTTTCTCTGGTGCATCGATAAAAATTGGTGAGGGTCGATGGAAACACACCAGATCTCTTTATCCTCCTGAGGAAGGAGAGGAGCTGATGATCTTTCTTGACCATGGTGTCTCCGTGGTTGTAGCAGGACGGGCTATCGGTGATGTTCATTCCGAGGAACTTGAAGCTTTCAACTCTTTCGACCTCGTCCCGTTGGTGTACAGAGGGGAATCTTGGATCGTCGGCCAGAGAATGGTAGATGCAATTTAACTTGGCCAGCTGGTGGGGGTATTTACCGACATATTTAACCTCTCACTGCTTCAATCTGTGGTTCCCACATGTTTTAGGAAGGCCACTATCATTCCGGTCCCGAAGAAGATCAAGGTAACGTACCTTAACAACTGCCGACCCGTGGCTCTGACATCCACCATCACGAAGTGCTTTGAGAGGCTGGTCATGGCACCTACTAACTCCAGCCTCCCAGACAACTTCGATCCACTGCAATTCACCTCCCACCGTAACATGTCTACAGAGGACCCCATCTCCCTGGCCATACTGTCAGCTCTGGAACATCTGGACAGGAAAGGCACCTATGATAGACTGCAATTTATTGACTACATCCCCGTCTTCAATACCATAATTCCAGGCAAATTCATCACCAGTCTCCGAGACCTGGGACTCAACACCTCTCTCTTGCGCTCCTGGGCAGAGCAGACGCCACACCAAGCCGTGATGCATCCAGATCTAACTAGACTTTCTGACCAACAGACTGCATTCATGTGAGGATAGGCTGCAACACCTCCAGCACGATTTTTCTCAACACTGGTGCCCCACAAGGGTGTGTCCTCAGACCTCCACTGTACTCCCTATATACCCATGACTTCGTGGCCAGATTCTGCTCTAATTCAATCTACAAGTTTGCAGATGATACAACCGTAGTTGGCCGTATCCCAACCAATACTGAGTTGGAGTACAGGAAGAAGATAGAGAGCTTTGCGACATGTTGTCATGACAACAACCTTTTCCTCAATGTCAGCAAAACAAAAGAGCTGGTCATTGGCTTCAGGAAAGGAGCGGTATACATGCACCTGTCTACATCAATGGTGCTGAGGTCAAGAGGGTTGATAGCTTCAAGTTCCTTGGAGTGAATATCACCTATCCTGGTCCAGCCATGCAGACGCCACGACCAAGAATGCTCACCTGCGCGTCCACTTCCTCAGGAGGCTAAAGATATTTGGCATGTTTCCTGACACTCACCAATTTTTATCTATGCACCATAGAAAGCATCATATCTGGATGCATCACGGCTTGGTATAGCAACTGCTCTGCTCAGCACCGCAAGAAACTGCAGAGACTTGTGGACACAGCCCAGCGCATCACGGAAACCAGCCTCCCCTCCATACACTCTGTCAATATCTCTCGATGCCCTGGTGAAGCAGCCAACATAAAGAACCCACCCAACCGGGTCATTGTCTCTTTTCTCCTCTCCCATCAGGCAGAACATACAAGATTCTGGGGGCACGTACTACCAGGATCAAGGACACCTTCTGTCCAACGGTGATAAGACGATTGAATGGTTCCCTTAGACGATGAGATGGATTCTTGACCTCACAATCTACCTTGTTTGACCTTCAACCTTATTGTCTACCTGCAATGCACTTCCCCGCAGCCGTGACACTTTAGTCTGTATTCTGTTATTGATTTTACCCTGCACTACCTCAATGAAATGTGTAATGAGTTGATCTGTAGGAACGGTATGCAAGACCAGTTTTTCACTGCACCTCCGTACAATTGACAAAAATAAACCAATACCAAAACCAAGTGTGAAGGTTTGCACGTTGTTATGTTAAACCAGTGCAGGACTTACGCTGTAAATAGCGATATTGTTGTAAAACAGAGAGACCAAGAGGGACAGGAAGATACTTTCAGGAAAGTGGTAAGACAGGGAGAGAGGGTGGTCAACAAGGCATTTGGGCATGCTTGCCTTCATCTGTCAGGGCACTAAGTACTGGGGTTGAGATGTCATGTCACAACTGTACAGGTTATTGATAGACCATAGTTGGCGTATTGTGTGCATTTCTGGTTGCCCAACTGTTGGAAAGATGTCATTCCGCTGGACAGGAAGTTTCAGCAGCACATTACCAGTACTGGACAGCTTGGGTTATGAAAATAGACTGTGTAGGCTGGAGTTATTTCCCTGGACTGTTGGACGTTGAGGGGTGGCCCCTTATCGAGGTAAATAAAATCATGAGGGGCACACATACGGTGAATGTTCACAGTCTTTTTTCCAGGTTTGGGTCGTCTGAAATTAGAGGGGAAAGGTTTTTCCACTCTCGCTGTGCATCCAGGTATGTTACTCTGTGTGTGTGTGTGTGTGTGTGTGTGTGTGTGTGTGTGTGTGTGTGTGTGTGTGTGTGTGTGTGTGTGTGTGTGTTGCAGTAAATACAGGTGATTGTGCACATTGAAGTAATTGTGTGTTACTGGTGTCTCCACATGTTTGGTGTGTGTTGACAGTATGTCATATGTGTGTGAGTTGCTCAAATAAATAAATTCACTGTGTCTGAAGGGAATGCATTCCAGGTTACTAAGGGGAACTAACAACGTGCATTGTGGAGGCTCTGGCCACATCTGCCAATCCTCCGTGTGTGTGTGTGTGTGTGTGTGTGTGTGTGTGTGTGTGTGTGTGTGTGTGCGCGCGCGCGTGCGCGCGCCATTAACTGAATGTTAATTTCCCAGCTACTGTGCTAGGATTCAAACTCATATCTTTCCGTGAGTGTGCATTGCGGATGGGTTCAGAATGCAGTGGTTCATCTAATAGTCTGTGTACTGGTTGTATTGTGCTCCTGTCTCAGTGTGTTCAGGGATCTGACATCTCCAGCTGACCATGTGACAGCGACGCTTCCCAGCAGGTGAGGTTGGTGCTGGAATAAAACTTCAGTTCCAATTCAGCCCATTGTTACAGCTAATCTTTGCGACTACAAATTACTCAAAAGCGTCTCACAAACAAGGCCAAAGGAAACTGTATGCTTTACCTCGCTTAATTGTATAAAACATTTTCCTCAACGCTGTATTCAACAAAAAGGGGTGATCGAATTTTTCAACCGGTAGGGCACCATCAGTCACAGGCAACGCCTGCTCATCGTCATTGATCCTGCAAATATTAAACAGCCTGTTATAAACTGAGCATCAGCGATATTTCGACTATTTTACAAATCTACACAGGGTTTCAGTAAAGACCATGTCCTACCTCCTCTTCCGACGAGCCTCCTCCTGAAATAAATAAAACACAAATCTGAATTGACTGAGACTGACCGTCCACATCCCGACAGCAGGAATTTCTCCCAAGTTATCACAAGCTGCTGAAAATTCGCACGACCCAACTCGCACTCCCGTTGACACACAGACAGAGGATATTGCAGAAGGGCCGTAAAACCATGGGACAAAGCACGAGGAATGTTTATGAAAGTTGTGCCATAACTGAGAGGATGAAACCTACAGGAAAGACTGGACAGGTTGTGCATTTTTCTCTGGATATGATGTCAGGGATGATCAGATGGAGGAATTTCAGATTACGAACAGATTTGATTGGGCGGGAGTGGAGAAAGTATCTCTGCTTGTTGGGAGACCAAGGTCAAAGATAAAATGGCAGGTGATCTTCGATAAATCATGTCAGAAAAGCAGTGAAGGAAAGGTGGAACTCGCTGCCACAGGTGTGGTTGAAGCAGACAGCAGAGACTGAATGTAATGGGGAAGTTGGATAAACGCATGAGGGACCATGGAGTTGGGGGCACTGTTCATGGGTGTGGTGAGCAGGCGGGAGGAGGCTGGTGAAGCAGGTGAATTGACAGGAGAAGCTGGACCCACTGGCCTGTCTATGATGTAAAATGGAATATAATCCCATTCGGAAGATATCTGAAACAGAATACAGAGAGTGCAAATTTCGCTAAACAGCAAACCTGATGAAAACCAGATACAGCTGAGAAATATGATGTGTGTGTCACATTCTGGAGTTCAACCTCAGTTCCCATTGATCGACAGAGAGACCCTGACAGCCACAGCACCAGACACACTCACAGCATGTGACTGTAACTGGATTCTAATGGGAGTTTCAGGGGATATTATACGTGGGAATCACAGAGACAATCACCAGCTCAGTGTCCAGATCACCAGAACGCATTCCCGAGAAGGTTGCAGAATGTCCTATGAGGTACAGATATTGTGGGAGGCCGGTTTGGGGACAACAATAGCCCTGAACAGTCAAACATCTGCCTGAACTAACTCAGTTGACAATGAATGGTAAACACTGCAATCAGTTTAAATATATCATGCCCCATTTTGTAATGGTGTTCGTCAATTGAACCAAATTGTAATGTCATCTCTCACCTTGAGAAATATCAAGCTGTCTTCTTCATTCATCCGTTCCTGTAATTTTGAGAGTTTCTCCTGAATAGAATTTAAATTCTCTTGAATCTCTTGAAGATTTTTCTCCATTGGATTTAGAATCTTCTCCTCTTCTTCCCTGAGATCTCTGAGTAAGCGCTGCTCCTTCTCAGTGAGAATCTGGTGCAGTTCAGCAAATTGAGATGTTATCTGGAACTGAAGGCTGTGTGATTGTTCCTGTCAGGTGAAAATGTGAAGATGAATTTAGACAATTTCCCTTTTGTTTTCCCTTATGACATGGAAGGTGACCATTCAGCCCATCAAAGTCTATGCTGGTTCTCAGACCAATCCCATCAATCACATTCACTCACGTCTCCCCGAAACTTATTCTCCCCTACATGCCTAATAACTCCCACCTGATTCACATACCACCCAGCCTCACCATGTTAACTGCAGTAGCCAATTAACCGTGCAACCAGCATATCCTTAAGATGTGGGTGAAAACAGTCGTGGTCACAGGGAGAACATGCAGTCATCACGCAGACAGCACCAGAGGTCAGGGTCAGGATCGAACCCAGGTCACTGGAACTGCGTTACTCTGCGATTGTGGATCAAAGGGAACAAAACTACACAACAAGATCAGAAATTCTGCACAGGGAGGCCTCACCCGAACTCCGGAGATCTTCTCTTTCTGTTGTTGCTCCATTTCCTGCAAGTCTGATTTCATTTTTGTGAGAGATTCTAAGGAAGATTTAATCTGATCCTGCGAATCAGAGAGTAAAGGAATTAGATAATAAAGATGCAAGAGAGCAAACCGTTGATCAAAACAGGGATATTTTTACCTTGTACATTTCAGCAGCTTCTTTAATCGGCAGGAAGCGGTGCTCTCTGTGTTCCCGCGCATCTCCACAAACCAGACAGATCAGTTTCTTGTCCGTTTCACAAAACAGCTTCAGTTCTTCCTCATGTTCCTCGCAGTGAAGTTGACTTTCCTTCTCTTTCGGATTCAAGCTTAATTTTCGAAGTTTCTCAGACAGACTTGTTAAGGCCCGATTTACCCTGAGGGTGCGGTCGGCAAACACCTCTCTACATTCCGGGCAGGAATTTCTCTCCTCCCTTTCCCAACACCGTGTGATACAGGAGCGGCAGAAGTTGTGTCCACACTCCAGTATAACCGGATCGGCGAAGAAATCCAGGCAGATGGGACAAATTGCCTCCTCGGTTAAACTCTCGACCTGGCCTTTCGAAGCCATGTTAACTACCCGCACTTCCTGATTCACTTTCCCTTCACTTTCGGGGAGCTGCTAAACCCCTACAGTACCGGGATTGTGTGCTACACACGCTGCAGTCTCAGGGAATCAACGTTATTTTGCTGCAAGTGTCCAGAGGGAAGGTAACTTGGCCATTTCCACATCAGGGAGGGTTCAGAAAGACATTCAACACGTCTGAACATCAATGAAGCCGGAGAGAAGAGCCTGGTTCAGTCTAAGGCAGGACTGAAAGAGACCAAGCCCGAACAGAGAATCAAGAGACTGCAGATGCTGGAATCTGGAGCCAAAAACGAACTGCTGGATGAACTCACGGGTCGGGCAGCATCAATGGTGAGAAATACACAGTAGATGTTCGGGGTCGAGACAGTCCAGATGAAGGTTCTCGACCCGAAACATAGACGATTTCCCTCCACAGATACTGCCTGACCCGCTGGGTTCCTCCAGCATCTCCTATTGTTTAGATCGAGGCTTAAAAGGCAGATTGGGGTGTAAAACGGTTGTTAAATATAAATGTAGAGCAACTATTAAATCAGTGAATGTCATGCAGCAGGGACTGTGGCGAGAATATTGTGTTGCGAGGAGAGAGATGCAGCGGCGATGACTGAGATGTGTCTGCAGGAAAAAGCGCAGGACTGGACATTACACACCACTGTGTGGAAAACATTCGGCTTTTCGGTGAAGTCCTGAATTCCACCGCCCTTCGTGTGATGAAGATTCCTGACTTGACCCATGTCCGGCCCGGCTCCAAAGTAAGATCCGGTCTTCCTTGTTCTGGGCTGGGCCCACAAGTGGTAATAGTTTTCCCTTCCCTGCTCTGTAAACCCCTTCAGCCCCAGAGAGCCGGCGACACTGGGCTGGATTCCCCACTTGCCGCCCAGCCTCACACTGATCATCAGGCGGCTTCCACAACAGCGGCTCCTTCACAAGGCGAGCGTGGGGCCCAGTCTCCCTCTCAAATACGGTTCACATCGGGACAGCAAACAAAGAAAATCCCAGACAGCAGGGGTGAGTTTCTCGAACAAGTCAGTTTATTCAGGCCCTGTTACAGTGTACACTGGGGAACACCGAGAGTGAGCTCAAAGATACTCCATTGATCCAAAAAACTTCCGGCGCTTTACGGTATTCTTGTTTTTCTGTCGTGACTCTGCCGTAAAAAACCTCCCTGTGATATCTCCCCTGAACTTCCCACCCATTACCTTAAAGCCAAGTCATCTTGTATTGAGGATTGGTGCCCTGGGAAAGAGGCGCTGGCTGTCTACTCTTATCTATTCCCCTTACTATTTTGTACACCTCTATCATGTCTCCCCTCATCCTCCTTCTCTCCAAAGGGAAAAGCCCGAGCTCCCTTAGTCCCGGGACCCGACCCGGTCACAGACCCGGAGCAGAATCGGAGCAGATTCTCAGCCAGTTTCCACCCCAAATCCAGAAGAAAGGATAAAGTTTCTCCGTGAATTTATTCCCAGTGAAGGTGTGGAGATGGGACTTGGTGTCCGCGCTGTAAAATGAAACTGTCCCGGACCCGTAACTGAGATAAACTCCCACCCTCCCGGGGATGGGACTGGCAGGGAGACTGGATCGAGGGGATGTGTTCACATAAAACTCGTTACCAGCCCGCACGATGATCCAGGATCCGTTTTCCGGGATCAGTTCGACAGTTCCCTTCCCCTCCACAGAACCTGCGGCGACACCCAGACCCCGGAATTGACTCCCCGCCACCTCCACCTCCCAGTAATGTCTCCCCGATGTGAATCCCTCCGATCCCAGCACACAGTGCCAGTATGTGAACCTCTTCCCGGTGTCGGGGAGACCCCTCGGTGTCCGGGTCCGTCTCACACTATTCCGATCCTCAGACACCTCGAGCCATGGACTCGCCGTTTCCACATCCAGGGTCACAAAGACTGGGGGGAGAAGCAGAGAATTAGAGAGTCCCCGGGGGTCGGGGGGAGACTCGGGCAGAGCGACCCTGGCAAGGGGGGGAGAGGCCGCTCGGCCTCAGGGACAGTCGGGCGACCGACACAAACCTTCCTGGGGTTTCACCCAACAGCACCGGATGGACAACATCACAAGTTTACAAGACAAGGGAGCAGAAGCAGGCCATTCGGCCCATCGAGTCTGCTCCAAACATACTTTTTCCCGTGGTTTTTCTCTGGGACTGAGCGGGGAGTTTCACACACACAACGCTGTAGGAACTCAGCGGGTCAGGCAGCATCTGTGAAAGGGAAATAAACAGTCGACATTTCGCTCCGAGACCCTTCATCAGGACTGGAAAGGGAGGGGAGAAGCCGGAATAAAAGGGTGCGGGAGGGGGAGGATCTGGCGGGTGATCGGTGAGACCGTGAGGGGGGGAAGGGAGGTGGGTGGGGAGGGGGAAGTGGGAATGATGAAGCTGGGAGGTGATCGGATGAAGAGGCAAAAGGCTGAAGAAGATGGAATCCGATCGGAGAGGACAGTGGACGATGGAATAAAGAGATGTGAGGGGAGATCGGTAGAACACCGGGTCAAACACTGGGACGTCTTCTCCGGCAATCCCGCGGGGTTGGCGGTGACTTGCTTCCTCTCCGGTTCAGCTGACGTGTCTGATGGGGCCAATGTGGGACCTGCAGACTCTGCTGCAGGTGGGGCAGGAGGTGCTTGATGGAGTGGCTGGGGATGGGGGGTGGGGGGTTCACACCTTCCGGGGTTTGCGCTCATTCTCTTTGTGCTCCTATCGGAGAGACTAGGAATGCTCCTGCCTTTCCGGTTGCCTTTCCACCAGTGTGAGCTGTGCTGGGCCAGGGATTCCTACGGCTCAGTGAGGGTTTTGTTTTAAGGAAAATTTGGGAATGCCCTTGAAACGTTTCCTCTGATCTCCTGGGAATCACTTGCCGGCATGGAGCTGGGAATAGAGTGCTTGTCTCGGGACTCTGGTGTTGTCCCTGCGGACAATGTGGCCTCCCTACTGCACCTGGTTGTGCTGAACAGAGGCTCAGTGTTGAGGACTTTGGGTGCGGAGAGGACAGTGAGATGGGGAGGTGTGGAGTGTCAGTACTGGAGTGAACTAGTTTGGCTGAATGGCCCGTTTCACTGCTGGAAGTGAACTTCCCTGGTCCTCACTTCTTCTGTTGTTACGGCAGTGGGAAAGAAAGTGCCTCTTTGTAAAGCAGGGGGTGCTGACCACAGGGGAGTCTCAGCTGTGTGAAGGGAGGTGCATCTTGCCAGCATGTCATGTCAGAGAACAACAATAGACCAGAAAGCTCGAATAACCAGAGAACAGCTCACAATTCTCTGTCCGGCTGTAGCAGGCAGGATGTGGTTGAAATAGTGGGAAGGCACAGTAACACCGTGAAGGGAAGACAGTCCCAGCGGGAGAGAGACACCACACGTGGGGTTTGGGATCTGGGTCCCACTGCACGGTCTCATTCAGAGCAAGGTGGATTCCCCTGAGACCCACCACACAAATTCCTCCCTCACCCCCAGATGCAGGAGGCTGACTCCTTCTGACTACAGGGGCCTGGGCGATGGAGAAGGGGAGAGCAAAGGTGCACATTGAGTTACTGTCCTGTTCTCACGGAGTAAAGTGAGAGGTCTTGTATCTGTGTGCGTCCTTTGCAGTCTGTGACCACCTTGTTGATCCCTGCATGTGTGCTTCACACACGGACTGCAGTAAACGTTGCACAATGAGCGGTGTACACAATGGTGACAATAAACTCTGAACGTGGAACAAAACTGGAAGTGGTCCACACTGGATGCAGTGCACAGTGACCACAGTACACACTGTGAATGCAGCTCACAGTAAATACTGAATAAAGTTCACACAGGAACCACACCACACACTGAGCACACTGCACAGCAGAAATTACTCACTGTGTGGAGGACGAACGCTGGGTAAAACAAACCCTGCATACACAGTGTACACTGGTGTCAATACACGTGTAATACAGTCACCACAATATCCTGGACACACTTTCCAGTTTGCACTGGATACAAAAATAATGAACACAACAAACTCTGCGTATTATTGCATGCATTGGAGACTGTGTATTGAATACAGTAAACCCGGGGTACAGAGGATGCTCTACACAGAGTGCATTGGTCACCGCTCCCCTGTGGAATCCAATAGACTGAAGGCCAAGAAATTAAAAGACACAAAGGTGAGCTCGTGTTTTCAGAAGATCGGAACCAGGAGCAGGTGTGGGCTATTCGACCCCTTGTGCTTGCTCTGCCCTTCCCTCAGAACAGAGCTGATCTTTTACCTCAGTGCCAATTTACTGCCCCATCATCGTTGAGTCTTTTAAATCCAGAAATCTTTTGGAGAGAATTCCAAAGATTCACCTCACTCTGGGTGGGGAAATTTCTCCTCATCTCAGTTCGGCTGAGGTGACCTCTTATTTTGAGTCTGTGACCTGTGGTTCCATCCCCAGCCAGGGGAAGCATCATTGCTGCCTCTATACCCTGTGAGACTGTGTCTGTCTCAATCAGACCACCTCTTATTCCAATAATTCTGAGATCGGCACAGTCAGTGTGATCTCTCTGAGGACACCACCCCGGCCCAACAGCTTAGAAGAATCAGAGGAGATCGCGGTGAAAGATAAAATTCTCACAGGGCTCCAAAGGCTGGATGCAGGTAGGATGTTTCCCCTGTCTGAGGAGCCTGGAGCCAGGGGTCACTGTCACAGAATATGGGGAAGCTCATTTATCAGAGAGGTAAGGAGACGCCTCTACACTCAGAGCCCGGGGAATCTGTGGAATTCGCTGCACCGGAGGGCTGCGGAGACTCAGTCATTCAGTTCATTTAGAGTCACAGGCTCACAGTTGTACACCACAGAGACACCAATGAATTCCAACTCTTTTTTCCATCTACACTCTCCCATTTGCCCACGTTATGACCATATCACTCTATAACTTGCCTATTTAAGTGTCTGTATAAATGTCTACTATATCTGATTCCACCATCTCATCTGGCAGCGAGTTCCAGATATCAACCACTCACTGTGTAAAAAAACCTGACCACACAGATCCCCTTTAAAACTCCTTCCTCTCGCCTTAAACGTGTAACCTCTTCTTTGGATACCCCAAGCATGGAAATGAGCTTTTACCATCACACTATTCCCCGTTGTAGCCTCAGACAATCTTCCTCACTGTCCACAGTCCCACCTTCCGTGTCATCCTCAAACTTACTCATCAGATCTCTGCATTCACATTGAAGTGATAATTTTTCTCACAAACACAAAGGTCCCAGCACTGACCCCCGCAGTACGCCACTGCCCATAGTCTCTGAGTCAGAAAAAAACATCCTTCCATGATGATCCACTCCCAACTGTCACCAAGCCAATTTTGGATCTAATGAGCCAGCTGGCCTTGGATCCTATGTTCCTTCATTTTTTTTTAAATGACTTGGATGAGGATGTGGAAGGGTAGGTTAGTAAGTTTACTAAGGATACAAAGATTGGTGGTGCTGTGGATAGTGTAGAAGGTTGCTGTAGATTACAACAGGATATTGATAGAATGCAGAGCTGGGCTGAGAAGTGGCAGATGGAGTTCTACCCGGAGAGTGTGAAGTGATACACTTCGGGAGATTGGTATTAAAGGCCAAACACAAGGTTAATGGCAAGACTCTTAGCAGTGTGGAGGAACAGAGGGAACCTGGCGTCAATGCATCCCTCAAGGTTGCCGCGCAGGTCGATATGGTTGTTAAGGAGGGTGTGGTGTGTTAGCCGTATTTTTTCCAGAATGGTTGAACATCAGATTCATTTCAGTAAAAGTAGATGTTGGAAAACTAAATAAAAGGAGCAGAAAATTCTTGAAGTCCGCAGCCGGTCAGGCAGCGTTGGAATCAGTTCCGTCAGACGTCACCGACGTGGACCGCTGACTTCTTTTCTCTCTCCACAGATCCTGTCCGACCTGCTGCGTGTTTCCAGCATTTCTTCTTTTCACAACAGATTCATTTCCTTTGGAACAAATCTCATGAAAAATGAGTGCAAACCCGAATCACTGGTTCCATGTGGCAAGCGGTTGGGATCCAGGCTCTGTCTCCCTCTCTGTAGGATACGTGGAATATTCCGTTTCAGTCGCAGCCAGACCCCTCCCTCACCTCTTTCTCAGGTACATCATGTCTGTATCGGTGCTGCTTCCTGCTCTCGTTCGCCACTTCAACCTTCCAGAACACTCCCGTTCGGTCCACACGGGGGAACTGAGCCTCCAGCTGCTGTCACTTTGATTCCCCATCCCGCTGTCAGGCTGAATTCTGCCTCTGGTCTCCTGCACTATTCCGAGTCTCCACAAAGCTCGGGGAACAGCGCCTCCTCCTCTGACTGGGCACGTTACAGCCCTCGGGGGTCGACACTGAATTGAGACAGATGATTGTATCTCACATTCCCAGCATTCAGCTTTCTTTCTCTCACTTCTGATCATTTCCAATCTCACCCCCTCCCTCCTACTTACACCCCCCCCCCCCCCCAACCTTCACAACTTTACCTTCCTTCCAGTCAGCACTGCCTCTGGCGCCACTTGCACTCATCCAGTGGACTTTAGGACCCGGGGGAGCCGCCGCCCGCGGCTCAATCTTTGTATTTTCACAAAAGTATTTCTGTTCCGCTGACGGATGCAGTTAACGCGTTAAAATTAATGGGTCGACAGTTCTAATGTCAATTCGTGTTTATTTCACTCTCCCCACATTTATATTTACACTGACTTCCTCCTGACGCCGGTCCCGGCACCCGACCCGGTTACAGACCCGGAGCGGAACCGGAGCAGATTCTCAGCCAGTTTCCATCCCAAGTCCAGAAGAAAGGATAAAGTTTCTCCGTGAATTTATTCCCAGTGAAGGTGTGGAGATGGGACTTGGTGTCCGCGCTGTAAAATGAAACTGTCCCGGACCCGTAACTGAGATAAACTCCCACCCTCCAGGCGATGCGACCGGCAGGGAGACGGGATCGAGGGGAGGTGTTCACAGAAAACTTGTCACCATCCCCCTCGATGGTCCAGAATCCGTTCTCCGGGATCAGTCCGACCCGTCGCTTCCTCTCCACAGACTTTGCGGCGACTCCCAGACACCAGACCCGACTCCCCGCCACCTCCACCTCCCAGTAATGTCTCCCCGATGTGAATCCCTCCGATCCCAGCACACAGGGCCAGACTGTGAATCTCTTCCTGGTGTCGGGGAGATCCCTCCGGGTCCGGGTCCACCTCACACTCTTCTGATCCTCAGACACCTCGAGCCGCGGATGCGCTGTTCCTACATCCAGGGTCACGCAGACTGGGGGGAGAAACGGAGAATTAGAGAGTCCCCGGGGGTCCGGGGGAGAATCCGGCAGCGCAGCCCCGTCACCGGGGGAGAGGCCGCTCGGCCTCAAGGACAAATGGGTGTTAGTCCCTGGGGTTAGACATCTGCCAAACCCCTTTCCCAGATCATCCTCCAGATATCTCACTCTGGAGCCTGTCCGTGAATTGATGAGGTGACGAGTCAGGTCAGAGGGCAGTTCAGAGCCACATAACAGACAGACTGGGTAAAGGCGGCAGGTTTCATTCCTGAATGGAAGTGTGGGTCTGTTGGGGGCGGGGTGGGGAGTGAGGTTGGTTTGAATGTAGGTGCGTGTGCATATTGAAGTATTTATGTGTTACTATGCGTCTCCAAATGTATAGCGTGTGTTGACGTGTGACATGTGCGTGTGTTGCTCAAGTAAAGAAATTCACTGGTTCTGACCAGAATGGATTCCAGGTCACTGAGGGAAAGAACAACATTCATTGCGGAGGCTCTGGCCACAATCTGCCAATCCTCCTTGTGTATGTGTGTGAGGGGAGCTTTGCCAGGCCGGTTCGACTGTGTGTGGTTCCCCCCAATGAAATCTTGGGCCGACATTAATGCTGGTTGGTCTGTCCGGTCTGTCCACTTCAATGTGGTGGTTTGATCGCAACTGTGAGCCTTGCGAATCCAGCAGGGGGCAGACCTGAGTCAACCAGAGTCTGCAGTCACCGACTCGGCAGACAGGGGTAGCGCCACAGATTTCCTTCTCTGAAGGACTCGGGGGTATTTTTCTGACAATCCCGGTCACCACACTGATACCAGCTTTTATTTCCTGTAATTTCATTAAGTGAATTCTAATTCAAAGTGCAATGCGGTGGGATTCAAACTCATGTCTTGGCCTGTTTGTACAGTGTGGGTGGGTTCAGGATGCAGTGGTCCATCTAACAGCCCGTGTATTGGTTGTATTGTGCTCCTGTGTCCGTGTGTTCAGGGATCTGACATCTCCAGCTGACCATGTGACTGTGATGTTTCCCAGCAGGCGGTGTTGGTACCAGAATAAAACTTCGGTTCTCCTTTAGCCCAGTATTACAGCCAATCTTTGCGTCTAAGTATTACTCAAATGTGCCTCAGAAACAAGGACAAAGGAATCTACATAACTTTTACCTGGCTTAATGGCATCAAACATTTCTCCCAACACTGTGCTCAGCAAATGGGGGTGATCAAATTTTTCAACCGGTAGGGAACCATCAGTCACTGACAATGTCTGGACATCATCGCCAATCCTGCAAATATTAAACAGCCGGTTATAAACTGAGCATCAGCGATATTTGGACTATTTTATAAATCCATGCTGGGTTTCAGTAAAGACCACGTCCTACCTCTCCTTTCGACGAGCCTCCTCCTGAAATAAATAAAACACAAATCTGAATTGACTGAGACTGACCGTCCACAGCCCGACTTCAGGAATTTGACCCAGGTTCTTCCAAGCTGTTGAAAATTCCCACGCCCAAACTCGCACTCCTGCTGACACACAGACAGAGGATATTGCAGAAGGGAGATAGAACCGTGGGACAAAGCATGGGGAATGTTTATGAAAGTTGTGCCATAACTGAGAGGATGAAACCTACAGGAAAGACTGGACAGGTTGTGCATTTTTCTCTGGCTATGATGTCAGAATCATAGTAGTACAGCACAATACAGGCCCTTTGGCCCACAACATTGTGCTGACCATTAAACATTGCCAAAGACTATCTAACCCCTTCCTCCCACATATCCCCCTATTTTAAATTCCTCCATATGCTTATCTAGCAATCTCTTGAATTTGACCAATGTCCCTGCCTCCACCACCGCCCCAAGCAGCGCATTCCATGCCCCAACCACTCTCTGGGTAAAAAACTTCCCACTGATATCTCCCTTGAACTTACCACCCATTACTTTAAAGCTATGCCCTCTTGTATTGAGCATTGGTGCCCTGGGAAAGAGGCGGTGGCTGTCTGCTCTATTTATTCCTCTTAGTATCTTGTATACCTCTATCATGTCTCCTCTCATCCTCCTTCTCTCCAAAGAGTAAAGCTCTTGCTCCCTTAGTCTCTCCTCATAAGGCATTCTCTCTAAACCAGGCAGCATCCTGGTAAATCTCCTCTGCACCCTTTCCAATGCTTCCACATCCTTCCTATAATGAGGTGACCAGAACTGGACACAGTCCTCCAAGTGTGGTCTAACCAGAGTTTTGTAAAGCTGCATCATTACCTCACAGCTCTTAAATTCGATCGCACAACTTATGAATGCTAACATCCCATTAGCTTTCTTAACTACCCTATACACTTATGAGGCAACTTTCAGGGATCTGTGGATATGAACCCCCAGATCCCTCTGCTCCTCCACACTACCCAGAATCCTGCCATTCACTTTGTACTCTGCCTTCCAAAGTGTACCACCTCACCCTTCTCCAGATTGAACTCCATCTGCCACTTCTCAGCTCAGCTCTGCATCCTATCAATATCCCTCTGCAATCTTCGACAGTCCTCCACACTATCCACAACACCACTGACCTTTGTGTCATCTGCAAACTTGCCAACCCACCCTTCTACCCCCTTATCCGAGTCATTAATTAAAAATCACAAGAAGTAAATGTCCCAGAACGAATCCTTGCGGGACACCGCTAGTCACACCCCTCCAATCTGATGCACTCCCTCAACCACAACCCTCTGCTTTGTACAGACAAGCCAATTTTGAATACACTTGGCCAAGCCTCCCTGGATCCCATGCCCTCTGACCTTCTGAAGAAGTCTACCATATGGAACCTTCTCAAATGCCTTACTAAAATCCATGTAGACCACATTTACTGTACTACCCTTAATCTGCCTGCTCACCTCCTCAATGAAATCCACCAGGCCTGTGAGACATGATCTGCCCTTCACAAAGCCATGCTGGCTGTCCCTCATCGGAGCATGATTCTCCAAATGCTCATAGATCCTTTCTCTAAGAATCCTTTCCAACAGCTTGCCCACCACAGATGTAAGGCTCACTGGTCTGTAA